>NW_026858297.1:0-341770 GCF_026571515.1 Ruditapes philippinarum
TTAAATTTTCCCCCCCTAGTTAAATTTTAAAGTTTAAAAAAAAATGGAAAAAACGTTGGCAAAAAAATGGGCTTTTAAGGGGCTTTTAAAACCAAAATTAAAATTGTAAAGCTTTTTTCCCCCCTTTTTAAATAAATAAAAACTTTTTTTTTTTACTTGGGTTTTTAAAAAAATAACTTGGGGAACTGAGACCCCTTTTTTTTTTGGGGCGACCCAAAATATCCAAAACTTCCCTTTATTTTTTTTACAAAAAGTCCTAAACGTATGCATGGGGGAAAAAAAATTTCTAAACCCCTTTTTTCGTTTGGAAAACTAAAAATTTCAAAAAAAATTTTTTTTAAAAATTTGTTTTTTTTGGGAAACCCCAAACGCCGTATTTTCCAAAGTAAAAAAGGTTTTAAGGGGGAAAACGGAAAAAACACTGGCAAAAAAAATTTATGAGATATAAAAGTTTTTGTTCTTTTTATTCTTTTTGAAAATTAAATCGTAAAGAAAAATTAAACGAAAAAAAACATTTAAAACTATGCTGGGTCTGATTTTAAAAATTGGGTGTCGTATCCCCAAATTTTTTTTTTGGGGGAAGGTTTCAAATTTTTCCCTTGGGTTTTAAAGTATTTTAATTTCAAAAAAAGTTTCCAAACCCCCAAAAATTTTTGGGTTGGGCCCCATCTTAAAAAATTTCTTATTTTTTGGGGCCGGGGTTTCAAATGGTACAGTGGGGAAACGTTTCCGGTTTTTCAAAAAAAAAGCTTTTTTTTGCGGGCGTTTTTCGTGTAAAAGTGGGGTGGGGTATTTGCGTGGGGAACGTGCGTTTTTCTGGAAAAAGCTTTTTCCAAAGGGGTGCATGTTTTTCAAAAACGTTTTTTAAAGTTTTTTTTCGTTTTTTTCCCTGGGGATCGTTTTTTTTTTATCGTGCGGTTTTTGGGAAAAACGTTTCGTTTTTTTTTTTTCCCCCCAAAAAGTTTAAGGGGTTGGGGGTCTGCGGGGTTGGGGAAAACCCCCTTTTAAATTTCCGGGTTTTGGCGGTTTTTGTTTCTTTTTGAGAAGTAAAAAAAAATTTCTTAGGGGTAAAATATTTTAAAAGTAAAATTTTTTGTTTAAAAAACCCTGTAAAAAGATGTTTTCCCGTTTTCCCCCTTCCCCAAAAAATAAAAAAAATTTTTTTAAAAAAAAGTTTTTTTGTGAAAAAATTTTTAAAAAGTTTTTTTAAATTTTGAAACCCCCCGCGGGGGGAAATTTTTTGGGCAGATTTTTTACCAAAGTTAAAAACCCAAAAATTTTAATTTTTTTTAAATTTCCCAAATTTTTCATTAAAGCATAAAAAATAAATTTTCCAAATTTAATTTTTCAAAAAAATTTTTATATTTTTTAATTTTTAGGCCAAAAAAAATGTTTTTATGCGTTTCCAAAAATATATTTGGAATTTTCGAAAGGGTTTTTTTTTTCAAAAACATTCCCAAAAGATTTTTTATTTAGGGCTAGCACCCCACCCCCTTTACAAGTTTTATCTTCTGATTTTTAAACAAAAGGGGCTGTCCCAAATTTTCCCCATCGGGGAAATTACTATTTAGGGTTTTTAATTATTTTTGGGGGCGTTCCCCTTTTTCCCATTTTTCTTGGGGGCGGGAAATTTAAAAATTTTATATGTAACAGGGCCGGGGGGGCACTCGAAACCCCCCCGAAAAACTCGGGAAATTTTCGATTTTCCCCCGGCTCCTTTGGGGAAATTCCCCTGAGCTTTTTCGGCCGGGGTTAACCAAAGTTTTAAATTTTTTTAAATAAATGGGAAAAGATAAAAACCCAAATGTGTATTTCAAAAAATTTCTTCGAAAAATTTTTTACAGGGGTTTCTTAAACATTTTAATTAATTTCTTTGCTGGGGGTATAAAAAAATGTTTTTAAAATCACAGGGTGAGATAAAAATACATTTTTGAAAATGTTTCTCGAAAACCCGTGGGCCCCTCTAAAATTAAAATTTTTCCGCCCGGGTGTAAACCCACATTTGTTAATAAATTTTTATTATTTTTACCCTGTTTTAAATTTAACATTTTTTCTAAATTTTTACCCCTTTTTTAATTTGTTTTTTTTCTATATTTTTTGGGGACAAAAAAAAAAATAACTAGGGTATTTTTTCAAGGGTAAAAAAAAAATTTTTTTATGGTGGGGGTTTAAAAAATTACTGTTTTGGGAAATTTTTAAAAACTTTTTAATTTACAAACGACCCCGGGGGTAAAGGCCAACCCCTTTTCAAAATTCCCATTTGTCAAGGGGTCATTAAAAACAAGCCATAAAATTTTTTATTTTTGGGAAAATTGGGGCCCGGGCTTTTATTGGGCCCCTTACAAAACCGGTTTTTAAAACCCCTGATTTGCAAAAAAGATTTCCCCCGGCTTGGGGGCTGGATCCCCCTTTCTGGTTTGCAAAAACCCCTTATGTTGCTTTGGCGGACGGGGGTTTTTAAATTTTTCTTTTAATTTTTTATATGAGGGGCAATTAAATTTTTAAAACCCCCTTTTTTTTAAAAAAATATATACTTTCTTAAAATTTTTTTTCTTTTTTATATTTTTCTAAAAAACACTTTTTAAAGGGTTTAAACAATCCGTTTAAAAATTTCTTTAACATAAATTACCCCTTTTGGGGGAATTTTCCCGAAGAGAAAACCCCCCGTTTCGCCCTTTGTAACCTTTTAAAAAAAATATAAAACCTTAAAACCATAAAAAACCAAAAAAAATTCTTTAAAAATTTTTTCAAAACTGAGTAAGGGTAGGTTTTCTGTAGTCCCAAATTCCCCCTTGTTTTTTCCCCCAAAATAAAGTTATAAAAAACCCAAGGGCCCTTAAAATCATAAAAATTTTAAAATTATAATATAATAAATATCAACCCATGGGATCTATTTTTAAAAAAAATAAAAACCCCCTTTTCAATACAAAAATATCTTTTTGGGGCCGTTACAAATTTAAAAAGATTGTAATTTTAAAATTTTTTTTTAACCCCAATTAAAAATTTTATTGGGGTTCATAGGTAGGGCAGTTTTATTAAAAAAAGGATAATAAAAAAGGGTCCCCCATGAAAAGTTAAATTTTAAAAAGATAAAAAATCAATCCAAATTCCAAACTTAAATTAAAATTTTAAACCTTTTATTTGATGACTTAAAAAAGAAAAATTTTAAAAAAATTGGTTCCCGGAAAAATATAAATTGTTATTAGTAAATTTTTTTCTGGACCCCTTTTTAAAAAAAAAGGGGGTTGGCCCCCATAAAAAAGGGTTTAAAACAAACCCCCTAAAAATTTTTCCTTTTAAAATTAAAAACCTTTTTTAGGGGGAAAGATTTTCCCGGGAATTTTTTTTTATTAAAAAATAAATTTTATTTTTATTTTTAAAAAACAAAAAAAAATATGTTTTAAATTGGGGCTAAAATTAAAAGGGAAATCCTAAAAATTTTATTAAAAAAATATGAGGAAATTTTTGGGAAAAATTTTCCTTTGATGGGAAATGTCCAAGATAGTTTCCCCTTAAACAAACCCAAAAAAAATGGAAAAATTTTTTTCCCAAAATTTAAAAAAAAGGCCCTTGGGGAAAAATTAAAAAAAAAACTTTTCCCAAAAGGAACCCTTAATCCTTTCCCCTATTTAAAAAACCCAAAAATTTTTCAATTTGGGCTAAAAGTAAAAGGGAAGGGCCAAAACCAAAAATTTCATTTTTAAAATGTAATAGTTTATTGCAAAAATTTTTTCCTTTTTATTTAAACCCTTTTCTGGGGCCAAGGATTAAAAAACCCCCCAAATTCCCCCTTTTCCCCAAAAAGGGGGGTTTTTACCTTATTTTTATTTGCCTAGAAAAAGAAACCGAAATTATAGTGCACAAAAAATTTTATTTATTTTTTAAATTTAAAAAAAAAGGCCCTTTTTCAAATTGATTAAAAAAAAATATTTAATAAATTAAAAATTGAATGTTCAAAAAAAAAAAATGGCTTTTTTCCTTTTGATGTAAAAAAACTATTTCCCAAAAAAACAAACTAAAAATTTTAAAAAAAAGGGAGTTTAAAATTACCTGATTATTAAACCCCCATGGTAAAAAGAAATTTTAAAAATTATATAAAAGGGGGGAAAAAAATTTGGGATTTTTATATTAATTTAAACCTACATCAAAAAAGGGCCCTTTTTATAAGAAAAATTTCCCAAAAAATTTCATTTGGGAAAAAATTAAAAAAAATAAAAGGGGTTAAATTTCTATAATGCCTTATTTAATTTTAAATTTTCCCCAAAAAACATTTGGGAAAAAAAGGGTAAGTTTTTCCCTTTTTTTTTATTTTAAAACCTTTTTTTCCCCTTTTAAACCCAAAAAAAAGTTAAAGCCCAAATAAAAGTTATATTTTTCAATGTAAAAAAACACCCTCTTTTAAATTTTTCTTTAAAAAAAAAGGGGAAAAACCCCCTTGGAAAATTTTAATTTGACATTGGGAAGGGGAAAAATTTAAGGGGAAAAAATTTTTTTTATGATTTTCCTAAATTTTTTTTCAAAGGGAAATACCAATTTCTTTTTTAAAAAGGGGGTAAAAATTTTCCCCCTTTTTATAAACCTCCTAGGGGAAAAGAAAAAAGAAACCCAAAATTATTTAAGGGGGGAAAAAAAAATCACTTTTAAAAAAATATTGAGTAACAAAATTTCATCTGTTTTTAAATTTAAAATTGGGAAAAAAAAAAACCACCCAAAAATTTTTAAATTTAAAAAAAAAAAAAAGGTTATGGGGAAAAAAGTTATTAAAAAGGGGAAAAACCCGAAAGGGGTTCAGATTAAAATATCAGTTTAAGGGGGGTGTTCCCTTCCCTGTCAGTGGGCCATTACTGGCCAAAGGGGGATATTTGGGGGGAAAACAAAAAAAAATTTTTTGTAAAAATGATTTTTTTTTTTTTTAACCAAAAACTCTGAACTATTCAAATTTTAAAGAGGGGGGCAATTTAAAAAAAGTTTTTTTAAAAAATTTTTAAAAACCCGTTTTTAAAAAAACAAAGAATGGCTTAAAACTAATTTATTTAAACCCTTTTCCCTTTCCAGGGGGGTTATTTTTTTTATTTTTCCCCCCATTTTCCAAAAAAGGGGTTTTTTAAGAAAAATTTTTTAATTTTTAATTAATTTTTAATTTTTTATTTTTGTTATTAGTATTTAAAAAATAATTTATTAAGGGTTTCCAAAAATTTGTTTGTATAATTTTTTAAATTTTGGTTTTAATTTTGGGGATTAAATTTTCTTTTTATTTTTATTATTTTTTTATTTATTTTTTTATTTTAATTTTATTATTATAAACTATTATTTTTTTTAAGGGGAAAAGGGGGTTAAAAAAACCGGGCCCAATTTTGGGGGAAATTTTCCCGGGAAAATTTAAAAGGGGGCGGTTAAAAACCCTCCCCATGGCAGTGGGAAAAGGGTTTTAACAAACACTTTAAAAGATTTTAGGGTTAAGGGAAATTTTTTAAAAATTTTTTAAAGGATTAATTTTTTTTAAAAGTTTTTTGGAAAAAAGATTTTTTTATTTGCGTTTAGTTTTTTGCGTGGGGTAAAAATTTGTTAACGTAATTTTCGTTTTTTTCATGCGTTTTTCCGGTTTTTTTCGTTTCATAAAAAGGGGTGGAACTGTGTTTTTGTATACTGTTTTTCGTGGCATTCGTTTTTTTCCCCAAAAATGCGTTTTTCGTGTTTAAAATGAAACCCCTTTCCCCCCCCTTAAAGTATCCCCCAATTTCCCCCAAAATTTGGGGGGCAGGGGTTTTTTAAAGTTTAAAAAAGAGTAGTTTTTTCATTTATACGGGGCCCATAGTTAAAAACGGGTTTCCCTTTTTGCCCCCTTTTTTTAAATTTAAAGTTTTATAGCTAATTTTTTGGGGATGTTTTAAAATTTATATTCCCCTGGATGTGGGCCCAAAACCATATTTAGGGGGGGCCAAAAAAAAAGGCCCCTTGGGGGTGGGATTTAAACATATTAATTTCGGGGGAAATTTAAAAACCGCGGGCCGGGCTTTTGGGGCCTTGGCCCGGGGTATTTTGGAAATAATCATGTTTTATATTTAAAAAAAAATTCCAAAAAAAAAAAACAAATTAAAAAAAAAAAAATTTTTGGGGAAATTTTTATACCTATTTAATGGAAAAATTTTTTGTGGGCAAATTTCTAGTCGGGGGGGGAACCCCTTTTTTCAAAAAGTTAAAATCAATTATAAAAAAACGGGGGGATTTTCCCATAACGGAAAACCCAAAAAACTTTAACTTTTCGGATAAAAAAAAATTTTAAAAAGTTTGGGGTGTCCCAGTTTTAAAAAAGGGAAAAAGGGGCAGGGAATTTCCGAATGGGGCCCCAATTTTTAAAAAGGGGAAAAAAAAAAAAGGGAAAATTTTTTAACGGGCTTTTTCCCCTTTTATAGGGTTTGGGCCAATTTCAAAAATTAACTATTAAAAAGGCCCCAGGGTTTTAAAAAAAAGTTTTCAATTTTAAATGATATAAAAAATATTTTTCTTTTTGTTGTTCTTTTTTAAAATTTCCAATTTAAAAATTTTCCCCATTTTTTTTTCCCCTTATTTACCAGTTTTTAGACCCTTAAATAAAATTTTCGGTTTTTTAATATTTTTTTTGATCTATACTTTAAAATATTGAAATTTTTCCTAGAAAAATTTTTTCCTTTTTTTTAAATTTATTTTGGGTGATTTTTTTTCTTTTCTTTTCACTTTCGTTTTGGGGAAAAGGGGTTTTAAATTTGGGGGGAAAAAAAAAACCAAATAAATTTTATATGCGGGGGTCCCTTTTTTGGAACTAAGGGGCAATTTAAAAATTAAATCTACTATTGTGCCAAACCAAAATTTTTTATTTCCCCGGGGTTTTTGGGAAACTTTTTTCCCTTTAAAAGATCCATTTCCCTTTAATTTTTTCCCTGGTAGAAAAACCCCGGGGTTTTTTTTTCTTGGGTTTTGGCTTTTTGTTTAAAATAGTTTAAATTCCCCTTTTTTTTTACCCCCTCAAAATTATTTAATTTTTGATTTTTTTTTATGGGTTTTCAGGGCCTTTCCAAAATTAAAAATATAGGGTTTGGGCCCCATAAAATCCCCTTTTTTGGAAAATTTTAAAAATTCCATTGGGATATTTATAAAAATTTTCAAGGGGAATTTTTTTCAAAAAGGGCGGGGCCAAATTTTGGGCTTTTTAGGTAAAAGGGTTTTCGAGTGAAAAGGGGGGGGAATTTTTCCTTTTTTCCATTGCGGGGATAAAAAAAAGGAAAAGGGTTTAAAATTAAAAATTTTTACTTTTTGAAAATTTAAAACGGGATTTATAGCTTATAAAAAAATTTTTCTAAAAAATTATTTTGTTTTTAGGGGGTGACAAAAATTTATTTTTGGTGGGGGAAAGGTTTTTAGGCAAATTTTAGGGTTTTTTACATTTTTAACCCCTTTTAAAAAAAACCCCCTTTCTAGCTACCTTTAAATTTCCAAATTATTTTGTCTAACCCTTTTTATATTAATTTATCAAAATTTTTTCGCTTTAAAATTTTTACATTTTTAGCTTAAAAATTGGTTTTAAAAAAAATTTTAAAAAAGATTTTTCATGTTTTAAATTAAAAAGGGTTTTGGGAAAAAAGGTTTTTAATTTTCGTTCGTTTTTTTTGTGCGTATTTTTCGTGTTAAGGGGTATTTTCGTTTTTGCGGATATTTGTTTTTTTTCGTTTCGTTTTGGGGATTTGTTTTGTTTTGGCCCTTTCGTTAAAAAAGTGCGTTCGTAATTTTAAACGTGTAAAGTGCGTTCGTTTAAACGGAAACCCTGCGTTTTTGGGGTTTTTAAAAAAATAAAACGTTTTTACCCTTTTGTTTTCCCAAAAGGAAACCTTTTCCGTAAACAGTTTTTTTCAAAGGCCCAAATACTTAACGCCCGGCCCCTTAAGAAAACGGCATTGGGGCCCCCGTGGTCCCAATTCAAATGGGGGTTTTTTGATTTTAAACTCTGGGGGGCTCATCCCCCTTTTTCCCGTTTAACCCCACTTAAGTTCAATTTTCCGGGCATTAAATTGGGGCAATGGTTTGCCAAAAAATTTTTGTAGGGGAGTTTTTTTTTGCCCCGCTTAAATTTAAAACAAGGGCCCCTTGATATTTGGCATTTAAAAAGGGATTTGGGGCCAAAATTTTTTCCCCAAAAACCGTTGGAATTTTATTTTTCCCGGTTTTGTCGCTTTTTTCCACTTTTTTGTTTTAAAACCCACTTAAATTTAAAAATTTAATTTACATTAATGTTTCCCTTGGAAGGAAAAAGGGCCGTTAAAAAAAGTTTTCCCCAAACAAAATTTCTTTAAATTTAAAAAGGGCCTTTTTAATTTTTAGGCATACAAACATTGAACCCCCGTTAAATTTCCCAAAACCTTTTTGGGTTTTATTTCCCGGTCTTTTCGCTTTTTCCACTTCTTTTCTTAAATTGGGTGTTCTTGGTTACTCCAAAAAAAACTAATAAAATTTTGAAAAAGAATTTTTTGGGGTTTTTTTACCCCTTTTTAAAGTACAACCCCTAAAAGGTTTTCTGTAGGTTGGGCTTTTCCCTTTTCACTTTTTATTTAACTTTAAAATTTTTAAAGAAAACCAAATTTTTTTAAAAAATTTTAAAAAAAGTTAAGGGAGATTTTTGTAATTAAAATATTTTTAAAATTTTTAAAAACCCCTAAATAAAAGCGTTTTTAAAAAATTAAAAAGTGATGAAAATTGTAAAAAAACATTATTTAAAATTTTATTTAATTTTAAATGGAAATGGAAAACATAAAGAAAAAATTTTTTAGAATACCAAAGGGTTTAAATTTAAAAAAAAAGTTTTTAAAAATATCACTTTTTTAAAAAGGGGTATTTTTGTTTTATTTTTTAAGTTTTATGATTTGGGGTTTAAAAAAGTTTTGGGGCCCTTTTTTCATTTTTAAAATCTTGGGAAAAAAAAGAGGGGTAAATGGGGTTAAAATTTTTCCCCAATAAAATTATTTTTTTGGGGTAATTTTTTTGGGGGAAACTTTTAAAAACCCATTTTTAAGGGAAAAAATTTCGTGGGAAATTTTTTCCCTTTTAAACCCAAAATTAAAATTTTTTCTGCTTGTCGAAAATTGTTAAATTTTTAAAAAACTGTCATATGTTTATTTTCCCCAGGGGTTTTGGGGTTTAAAAATATGAAAAGGGGTTTTAAATAATGGTTTTTTCATGTAAATTTTACCGAAAAATCGTTGTAAAAATTTTTACTATTTTTAAAAGTGAAAACAAAAAAATCTTTAAAAGAAACAAAAACAAATTTTGTATGCCAATGAGGAAATTGGGGGAATTTAAGGGTAAAAATTTAAAAAAATTTTATTTTTTTAGGAAATTGGGAAAAAAAATTTGGAAAAATTTTTAAAATGAAATTTTATTTAAAAATTTTTATAATTTTTTAAAATTTTGAAAAAAATCTAAAAACCCCCGGGTTTGGGCAAATTTTCTTTTGGGTTTAAAAATTCATGGTTTTTTGTTACAAGTAGGGGTTTAACGTGTCCCTTTTTCAAAGAAAACCGCACGTTTTTCAACCCGGGGTTTTTCGAAACCCCCCGTTACACGCTATACGAAAAGGCCCCCCGGGTTTTACGCACGCCAAAAAGAAAAACCCCAAATACCCCAGGGGCCCCCCACGGCCCAAAAAGATATACCCCCTAAAAAAGAAATTTCGCTTTAAAAGTATCGGGACGCTTTAAAAAAAGCCCCCGCCAAAAAAGAAAAAATTTTTTTAAAAAACCCTTTTTTAAAAAAATTTGTTAAAACCAAATTTTTAAATTTTTTAACCCAAATTTTTAAAAAAAAAGCTACATTTTAAAAATCCCTTTTAAATGAAAAATTTTTTATTATATTTTTTAGATCTTTTTTATGGTAGCTAAAAAAATGTTTTTTTAAAAAGAGTTTTTTGTAAGAACTGAAAAAGCAAAAATCAAAACCCAAAACACCCGGGAAAATTTAAATTTTTTTCCAAAAGGGGCCCCAAAAAAAGGGTTTTTAGGAAATAATTTTTAAGGGTTTTTTCATTTCGGGTTAATATTGGGAAAAATAAAAAAAAGTTAGGGTAACCTGTTCCTTTTTTTTTCGCAATCGGATAAAAAAAAACTATTTTTCCCCTTTGGGGATTCCCCTTTGTAATCTTTTTTACCCTAGGGGCCCAAAAAGTCCCCAAAATGGCCGACATTTAAAAATTTCATTGCATTTTTCCCTTAAAAAAAAGTTTTCTAAAAAATTAAAAAATTTAGATGGGTTTTTTGAAAAGGCCCAAAAAACTATAATTTTAAATTTAAAAGGCCTTTTCATCAAAACCCAAACGAAAATTTATTTTAATTTTTTTTGATGAAAAAAAAAAGGGAATTTAAATATTTTGGGGCAAAAAAGGGCACGAAAAAAAAAGGGGTTAAAAAACCCAAAAAGGATTTTTTACCACCGGGGGGTAACCCTTTAAAAGGAAAAAAGGAATTAAAAAAAATTTTAAAGGGAAAAAAAAATTCCAGAATTTAAAGGGAAAGATTAAAAATTTCTTGGGGGCCCCCCAAAAAAACGGTTTGGGTTTTAAAATTTGATTGGGGGGTTTTTTTTTTCCCTTTAAAGGGGCACCCCCATGATTGGCGTTTCCCCGCCGGGAAAAACGGGGGGCCGGGTCTTAAAGGAATGGGGGAAACCAAAGGGGTTTTGGGGGAAAAAGGGGGGCAAGGGAAAATTTTCTCGGGGCCTTTTAAAATTTGGTTCCCTAAAAAAAAGCCAAAAAATTTCCGGGTCGGTATGGGGGGGGTTTCTTGATTTAAATTAAAAAAAAGAAGAAAGTTCCCCGAAAAATGTTTTTCAAATTTAAATTTTTGCCCCTGCCAAAAAATTTTTCAAATTTTAAAATTTTAAACCTTTTTTCCTTTAAAAAAAATCCGCTCTTCCCGGGGGGTTTTTTTTATCATTTTGTAGTTTTCCCCCAGGGCGGGGGTTTTTTCATTTTTCCCTTGGGGATGTTTTTTTGTTTTTTACCCTGTATTTTCCTTTGATGAATTTTAGTTTTATGACCTAAAAAAAATTCCAAAAAAAAATAAATTTTTAATATATTTTTTTTTTAAAACCCCTTCCCATTTGGAAAGTGCCGGTTTTTTCTTTCCCGGGGGCTATTTTGAAACCCGGGGTTTTTCTAAATACGGGGGGAAAAAGGGAACCCCCCACGTTTTTTTTGTTTTTGGTTTTCTCCCCCGGTTTTTGGGGGTAAGGGTTTTTTTTTATCGTTACAAATTTAAAAAAAAAAAACAACCCAAAAGGGGATGTTTTTCCCTTTTATTTTTATTTTTTGAGATTAAAAAAAAAATAAAAAATTTTGTACAAAGGATTTTTTATGTAAAAATAAAAACCCCTGAATTTTTGTACAAAAATTTAAAAAAAAAGGGAATTTTTTATGGGGATTAAAATTTTACAATTATCAAACTTTGAAAAAATTTTTTTTAATTATTTTAAAATTTTTTTTATCCGGGGTTTTTTTAAAAATTTTCCCGGGGGGAATTTTTTCCAAAATTTTTCAAATTTTGATTTTATTGGGGAAATTATTCAAAAATTTTTTTCGAAAAAATTTTAAAAAAAAAGGAAAAAAAAAAAAAAACATTTTTACAGTAACCCTGGTTTAAAATTTTTTAAAAACCAAAAAAATTAATTTTTTTTGAAAAAATAAAAACCCCAAAAAATTTAAATTGACTTTAAAATTTCCCGTTAAAACTTTTGGAAATTATAAAAACGTCGGTTAAAAATGGGGGAAATTTAATTCTTAAAAAATTTTTTTTTTAAATTTTTAATTTAAAAAAAAAAGTAGGGAAAAAAAATGTATTAAAAAGGGGACAAAAAAACCAAAAAAAGGAATTAAAAAAAAAAAACAATATTTATAAAAAAATTTTTATTTTTTTTTAAAAATTAAAAAAATTTAAAAGATATTACAATTTTTGTTAATAAAACCCAATTTTGGGGTCAACAAATTTTTTCCCAACCAAAGGTAATAAAACCAGTTCATATTTTAAATTTAAATTAAAAATTTTTGAAAAAAAAAGATACCTTTTAAAGGGGGTTTCGCTTAAATTAAAACGATTTCAAAGTACAAAATTTTAAAGGGAAAAAAAAGGGGTTTGGTTTCGTGTTGGGTTTATGCCCTTAAAACCAAAAATGGATTATAAATTTTATTTGGGTTTCATTTATTTTTTCCGGTTTTCCTTTTTAATAAAAAACCCCGATCATTTAAAAAAAAATAAAAAAAGGGAAATTTTTTTAAAATTTTAGGGATTTCCCAAACAAAAAATTTTTTTTAATTTAAAAAATGGTTCCCCTTTTGGCCGGGTCCCTTCAAAAAAAGGGGTAATTAAAAAATTTTTGGTTTGTTTTTTTAAGGGGGAATTTTTTTCTTTTTTTCATCATATGTGTCTAGGTTTCCCTTTTTTCACCTTGGGGTGCATTTCCCGCTTTGGGGCGGCCCTTTGGGTTTTTTTGGGAATTTAAAAGCTTTTTTTGTTTAAAAACTTTTGTTTGTCGGGCCCGTAAAAAAAACTTTCAAAAACGAAAATGGGGGGAAATAGAATAAAAAAGTGGAAAAACACTAAAAAGGTAAAAATTTTTTTAGGGCATTTTCAAAATTTTGAAATATAGAAAACTATTATTTAAAAAATATGAAAATTTGGGCCAAAAGGCCCCAGAAAGGGGGAAAATTTGGGTTAAAAAAAAATTCCTTTTCCCTTCTTTCCGTTTTTTAAAAAATTGGGCATTCGGGTTTACATGACCGGGGGTTTTGTTTTTTTACTAAGGAAACCCCTACTCCGGGGTTTTAAATTTTTTGCCCAAAAAAAATTGAGATTTTTTTTTCCGTTACGGATTTTCCCCCCCCTTTTTTTTAAGTTACTTTTTAAATGGGGGGCGGGCCCCCACTAAAACTGGGGCACTGAAAAATTTTTTATTGTTATTTAAAATTTTAAAGGGAAAAACTATATAAATTTTTTTTTTTGTTTTTTTTTGATTCTCTACGTAATAGTCCAACATGGCCGACATTGAAAATGCATTGCAATTTTTTCATAAATATACAGTGCTAACAATTAAATTCAGATGGATTTATGAGGCAAATCTATATATTAAGTGAGGATGCATCATAAACAATCGAACTATATAATCTTGAGTGTAAAATAAAGGAATTAACTATTTTGACAGAAGTCACGAAAACAACAGATTAAAAACACAGGATTCTACCACGGATAACATTCAGGGAAATGGATAACATTAAAGGAAAAGCTTCCAGAATCAAGAATGATTAAATTGCTGGCACAATACGTAGATTTAAGTTGATGTCCTGTATGTTTCATTGGGACGTCGCAATATTTACTGTGTTGTCGCCAGTAAAAGCTTCTCAAAACGAAAGTGAAAGTAGAAATAAACAATACTGAAATCCAGTGAAATCACTAAAAAAGGTAAAATTTCTAGGGCATTACAATATATGAGTATATATAATATTAAGAACATAATTTTATTTTAGGTCTGAAAATGTAATTGAGAGGAAAAAAATGAGAAAAATAAGGAACCTGGTTGTGATGTTAAGTTATTTGATTTACAAAGACAGCACAACAGAAAATATTTTTCATATCACTTAAAATTGAAATTTATTGACATGCGCTTAATATGTATTAATATGCTTTATTTCACACCGGTGGCCGTGCCGATTTTGCCATTCAGTAAATATTGTATTGCACATCCGTGCATATAATTTGACGTGACGTCATTAGCGTTGTACAAACATTGTGTAAAGACGCGCTAAATGTTAGCGTTATACTATAGGCGCATAAATGAAAAACTACTCTTATTTCTCTTTAAACGGTCTTTATTTTGTGTATGTGATACAGTAGGGTGAATGTTCCAGTTTACACGCAAAACGCACATTCCGGAAAAAACACACGCACATTACATGCTATACGAACGCACATACATGTACCACGCATGCTTTATGAAACGAAATACGCAGACGCACGCGAAATGAAATACCCTAAACAATATTCGCACGCTAAAATGCACGCAAAATAGAAAACGTTTCTAAACGTTAATAAAATATCCTTATCATATAAATTTTTAACAACTTTAGCTAGATCGTTTAGTGATTTGATTAAATAATAGCTAGCCATTCATGTATTTTAAACGGGTTTATGTTAACTAACTTATCTTATGTCCCAGGTTAGAGCTGTAATGATATCAATCCGCGAATGCACTCAAGCTGGCACAATATTATTTTTTGTCGGGCAGCCTAAACAAATGATTATTGAAATTATAAGCCATCAAGCGCTAAAACATGCATTAAAAATGATTTAACAGGGTCGTCTTTATGCACATTTCTGAAAAAAATACTTTGCTTTATACCAGGAATCTCTTAGATAGATAATAATTACTTCGACACCGCTTCTGGCGTAAACAAAATAAAACGAATGGTAGTAACTTTAGCAAATCAGCGATAAAATTATCAAATCATTTACATACAGGTGAACAAAATTAATACATGACCTTTTTAAATAAAGGAAAACATACATTGCAGACCGGCAGCCCAACATTTTTTCCAGACAAGGGCTAAATCTATATGTTTCAGGACTTTGCACCTCCTGGACGTTTCGGCCCTGAAAGTTTCAAGCTCAATTTTTAACCACCTTTTGTTCAATTTGATAAATATATATAATAAATACCATGCATTATGGGTTATAATATATTCTAACATGACCGGCATTTACCCTATTGAACATAGAAGAACAGAAAGTGTGTGTTATTATGTAACAGATGCAATGTTTGACATTCTATATTTAGACATGTGACGTAATCATTATACACGTGAGGTAACCACTAAAAATCTGACACGCTGAAAATAAGTACGGAAACAAATCAGGCGCAAATTTGCTTAACAATCAAGTGTGGCAACATTTATTTGTTGATGTCGTGTTAGAATCGAAATAATATATCCAAATCAGTGATTTTATCGCTTGATAACATCACTATTTTTTGTTCGAATGTGCATCATTATATCACTCGGGCTACACCCTCGTGATATAATTCCTCACATCCGAACTCCAAACAGTGATGTTATTGAGCGATAAAATCACTGTTTGGGATATATTATTTTTTATTAATATAATTATAATATAAAACATACTTGCAAACATGATTGATATAAAAAAGATTTCCGGTGATATAATGTATAATGAAATTTCCCTGGGAAAATAAATATTAATTAAGTAATAATATATCCCAAATAGTGATTTTATCACTCAAAAACATCACTGTTTGGAGTTCGGATGCGAGGAATTATATCACGAGGGCGTAGCCCAAGTGATATAATGATGCGCATCCGAACGACAAACATTGATGTTATCAAGCGATAAAATCACCGATTTGGATATATAATTTCAATTCTAACACGACATCAACAAATAAATGTTGCCGTACTTGATAGATAAGCAAAATTGAGCCTTATTTGTTTCCGTACTTATTTTCCGGGCGTCGGATTTTTAGTGGTTACATCACGTGTTAAATGATTACGTCACATGTCTAAATATAGAATGTCAAACTGTGCATCTGTTGCATAATAACACACACTTTCTGTTCTTCTTTGTTCAATAGGGAAAAATGTGGGTTGTGTTAGAATTTGAGTTTTATATGAGTTCTGAAAAAATTATCAGCTGTAAAACTACATGCATATATATGTTTATTTTTTTTTTTTTTTCAAAAAATTAAATTCCATAAAAAGATATTGATAAAATATGTTTTAATATAACAGATAAGAACGATTATAGAATTATGAAAAGCCTAATGAAATTTAATGAATTAAAGTGTTATATTAAGAATAAACTTCTATTGTGGGCCCGAAACTGTAAGCGAGGAAAAAATGAGGAAAATGGAGAAACTTGTCAGCCTTATGCACCTCGATCCATAAGTGCCAGGAGGGGAGGAGTGTTGGACTCCAATAATTTGTGAATCATGTGTAAACCGTAAAGTATATGGATTTACCAAAAGAGCAGCGCATCAGAAAATAAAATTATGTTTCATAGCATTGAAATTGAAATTTATTGACATTTTATGCACTATATGTTATGATATGCTGTATTATTATTAAGGAACATTAAATGCCTAATACCTTCCTTTTTTGTTACTGTCACAAGTTAAAAAAGAAAGGTGCAGCCTCACCAGGACTTTAACCCGGGACCCTTGGAATACTGTTCTGCCACTCAACCGACTGAACTATATTGTATTAGGCTGCTTACGCATCATCTCCCTATATAGTGAACAGTTCGGAACCATTACATATTCCCCTGCTTTATTGAAATTCGTCCTTGAATGGGTACAGTGAACAATGTGAAATAGGACTTTGAGTTTTATACCATCCATCACAGTTCCCTTTGGAATAGGTGATGGTATGAAACTTCAAGGCCAATTTCACATTATTTTATTACTAACTGTTGGGAGTCAAATGTCAAAGGGTGAGAAAAATATGCAGCCTGACTGGGACTTGAGCCAGGGACCCCTTGAATACAGTGTCGAAGCTGACTACCGGCTAAGCTATCAGTCTGCTTGCACATCTTCTCCCCTCAATAGTGAACAGTTCTGAGCTGTAAAAATGAAAAAATCAGTTTTACAGTATCTTTTTTGTGATTCCATATACCATGCCAGTAATGGTCCCCTGACGGGGAAGGGAACACTTCCTTACTGATAGTGGATCTGAACCCCTCTGTCTGCATTATAGGACATTTGCCATACCTTTTTTTATCTTTCAATGAAATTTGGTGGATTTTTTTCCATATCAATCAAACAGATGTAATTGTTACTCAATATTATAGTAATATGTTGCCTTACTAACTTGGTTTCATTTCCTAGGAGGTTATAATAAGGTAAAATTTTTAAAGATGTAATGTATTTGCTTCATCATAGAAAATTTGCCCTATCTTTCTTCATTGTCAATATAATTCAATGGGGTTTTCTTATTTTAGTCAATTAGATGTAGTAGTTACTTGATAGTATAACATTATTTGGCTTTACTTACTTTGTTTCAGTGACCAGAAGGTTATAAGTTGGTAAACTTACCCAAATTTTAAATGATTTAGTGTGGTAAAGTTATTAATAAGGCATTATAGAAAATTAGCCATTATTTCTTAATTTTCAATGAAATTTGTTGGGATTTTCTTATATAAGTCAATTTGATGTAGGTATAACTTAATATAATAATACTATGTTGCTTATATATCTTTGATTCATTTACCATGAGGTTATAATCAAGTGATATTACTCCCATTTTTAATGAATTAGTGTGTAAGCTTGTATAGTTATACATCATAGGAAATAAGCCATAATTTTTTGAATATTCAATGTAATTTATTGAGATATTCTTATTTCAATCAATTAGATATGCTTGTTAATTAATATAATTGATTTATGTTGCACTTATAATTCTGTTTCATTTCCTAGGCTGTTATAATAAGGTAAAAATCCCCATTTTGTAGTGAATTGGTGTTCTATCTTAAGACAGTAAGGTATCTTAGGAAATTTGCAATAACTCTTATATTTTGTAATGAAATTTGGTGGGACTTCCTTACTTTAGTCAATTAGATACGTTTGTTAATTAATATGATAGATTAATGTTCCTCTTATAGCTTTTTTAATTTCCAAGGCTCTTATAATTAGGTAAAATTTTCATATTTTGTAGTGATTTAGTGCATTATCTTGGACATTTAGGCATCTTAGGAGATTTGCCATAATTCTCATATTTTGTAATGAAATTTGTTAGGACTACCTTATTCTAGTCAATTAGATATGTTTGTTAATTAATATAATAGATTTATGTTATATAAAAAAATTCTGTATCATTTCCTAAGAGGTTAAGTTTAAGGTAAAATAACCCGGTGTATCAACATTTTATGTGGCACTGCTTTCGTTAATAGTTGGGGTCCACATAGAATTTACTATAACATTTATATTTTTCATGGACAATTATTGAAATCTTCTTTTTTAAGTCATCTTATTAAAGCTTTTAATTAATAAAGTTTATTTGGATTGAGTTATCAATTACATTACTTTTCATAGGGATCTTGTGAACTGACCTACCTATGAAGCATAAAATTGATATTGAAGGAAAATTAAAATTACAATCAATTGAAATTGTACAGGTCCCAAAAGATATATTAGTATGCAAAATGGGTTTTTGTAAATTTATATAAATACATAGGTGATATTTAAGTATATTATAGTTAGAATTTTATCAGTTATGGGGTTTATAACTTACTTGAGGGAAGTTAAACAAGTGACTTGGGACTACAGCATACCTATCTAACTCAGCTGAGAAAAATCTTCAAAGAATTATATGGTTGTATATGGAAAGGTTATATACTTTTAAGTTAGCAAAGGGCGACACAGGCTCATCTCGGGTATCTCAAAGGGGTATTATGTTAAGTAATGATTACGGATTGATAAACCTTAAAAGTGATTTTAGATAATATACAGAAAAAAAAAATCAAGGAAGCTATATATGTTTATCAAAGTGGGTTATATTATGGACCTCATATAAGATTAAGATATATTTGAGCCGCGTCACGATAAAACCAACATAATGGGTTTGCGACCAGCATGGATCCAGACCAGACTGCGCATCTGTTCGCTATCAGTGTTATACGGTTTGTAAGTGAACAGTAAATTTAAAGCTCACGCCACATACAAAAATAGTAGTCTATGCCTTGATTATGAGCTGACAGATAGGGGAATTTTGTAAAGGGTGGCTTAGCCTGTCTGTTGTGATTACATGTCTAAAAAGTACAACATGGTATATTTTAGCCATCATAGAATTTTTTATCTAGAAAAAAATCAAGCTATTTTTATTTGTACAAAAATATAGAAATAGTACAATGTACAATGTTTAATTATTAAAATGTTCACTATACATGTACAAATAATGAAACTATTAACAAATGTCGGTACAGCTGCGGTACGGTATTTAGAGGGTCACGGGTTCGAGTCCATGTCAGGATGCACTTTTTTTCTCACCTTGTGATTGACATACATTTGTATAGCCCAGCTAGAAATTAATTCACAATGCTAAGTAACCCTGGGAAATTCGAAGAAATATTTGCATACACAGTAGGTTTATAACTATTCAGTATTTCAACAAGTAAAACGTGTAAGCGGCCGAATAGCTCAGAGGAACTCAAGAGCCGCGGAATCGTATTCCGAGTGTCAGGGGTTCGAGTCCCTGCCAGGCTGTTACATATCAATATAAATCTGTCAAGAAAAATAGGAAGGAACTGTCTAAATAATTATCACCCTAAATAGTATTCGGATAGGATTCGGACAGTCTTTGATGAAAAGTCAGAAGATGAACTTGTAATGGGGGTGGGGTGCTAGTCTGATTACCATCATTTGATTCTTACGAACTTCATATCTAATATATATTGGTACGCATATAAACACCTGTTTGCTGAATTGAATATCAAAAATGTTGCAATTAATTAGTAATTATATCTTATGCGTATGTAAAATAGGATATTAAAACTAATTAATCTTCGGCGTAAAGCATGTAGAAATCTGACCTGTATTCACCGCGAGGTCACAAACTTTAAAACTTTAATGTAAATATCACAATAATACTTCTTTATATAATATTTCTATTCTTTGACAGGGACACAGAACATCTCTTACATGTTTAAGAAACAAGAAATTTACATAATATATCTAAGATATTCTTTTACTTCTCAATAGTAAGTTAACAGACGCTAAACGCTTAGACGAACGCAGACGCACGCTAAACGTTTCTGGGAATAAGAAACGCACGCTTTCAGACGCACGATAAACGAAAAACGATACACGGAAAACGATAAACGTTAAACGCTTGTAAACGATGCACGCTTGAGAAAGCGTTTCAGCAAACGCACGTTGCACGCTATACGCACGCACGTTACACGAAAAACGGACGCACGAAAAACGCTATTTTTGACAACCGAAACGTTCACCCTACTGTACCCATTTTTGCCTTTTCTGTTAAAGTTAGAAATATTCGATTCTGGGGCATAATGTGCCTCTTAGCATGAAGACACATAGACTAGTTTTTTTATAAAATAAAAGATGTGCAAATGTCTGCTAATGTGTTGAGTTTAAACTTTTATTTAATCAAAGAATGGAAATATAGATATTGTATTTATTCTTTGTATTGAAATTCTATTACATTACATTTCTATCGAATATTATGTTAAATATTTGTAAAGCAAAATAATTGTAATTTCTAGTCACATGTTACTTAAGTTAATAAATAATTATTTTGTTAATAACTTATTATGCTTACAGATTAAACAACTTTTATTATGTTAACTGTTTAAAACTGTGAAAATGTATATGTGTATACATTTGTACGTACAATAAAACAATAAACGTCTGCTTTGTTTTAAAATATATGGATTATGGTGAAATAAGCTGAAATAAACTGATGTGCTACGTGTTCCAATTAAAAGGCATGTATCATCAGCATCTAAATAAAAATATCATGTGGACAACGACAAAAAACGACACAGAATACTCAAAAATAGAAAGACGCAGATGGCCTGTCCTCGATGATCGAGTCTTCAGGAGTACCAGTTAAAAGAAAAGTCCAAAGAGATGTAGGCATTTTTTTAAAACATCGTGTTGATGTTTATTGCTTAATATCCTTGAAACTTACCGAAATTGTTTTTAGATATTCCATAATATTTTAAGTTGCAAGTTGGCTTTCTTGTAAAAAAATATATTCTTTAATCACTTTACCAAAAGAAAACTTATTGTCTAAGAAATATTCGTTATACGCTGGCAGTGGGTTGATATATGATGTCATTATTCATTTAAAGCCTTTAAATCAGAACAATCACATGCCTGAAAAGAAAGAAAAATAGACCAAGCGATGATTTATTGTCTGGTGTCTGATTTTAATATGATTTAAGGCGACTTAAACATTCTTCCTGCATCAATTCAGTCTAATTTTGACTTCAAAATTAGTTATATTCTGGTCGTCAAATGGAAGTAAGATTTAAATTTATACGAAGTAAATATACAAACAAGTAACAATGCAGCACACCTCAAGATTCATGCTGATTTCATGAACATTTGCAAATGTATTTAACAGTATAATATTGTATTATTACCCCTCACTTTTTTCGTAATGCTAAATTCCCATAGGCCTCTGGGAGTTATTCTTACTGTTAATGCAAGTGTACCACGTGACTACGAATTTTTGTACTGTTACATAAGTAACAGTATTTTTAACAGTATAAAATCTGGTCACGTGTGTCTATTTTCTAAATAAAATGGCCGCCTTTTTTTTCTCGATTCATTCTTATTTTCGACGATAGGCATCGCCGAAGTAACTATTACTCTGATATAAAATTTTAGTTCTTTGCACCCTAGAGTCCCTTTCGCGTATTTAAATATCTTTTTGTTGAATAGTCATCAACCGGAAACATCCGTTTTCAACGGAAGTAATTGTAATGGTAAATAATTTTGTGTCAAACTGGATCATGCAGACAATTAAAGCATGCAACAAAGGATAATTTAACAATTTTAACAAGTGAAACTTTACAGATAGAGTTGGTGGACAGACATCTGTAGGATATCATTCGTTATTTCTAAATGCACTTTGTCAAAACCATGCTTAGAATATTCTGGAAACAAAAGGATCAGATTTCACAGATCATAACCGTGTAAATGGGTTAGTGTTTGTTTCCTAAATAAAAACTAGCTTATTGTATGTTATGATTTGAAGATATCATCACTTGCTTTAAAGAATAAAAGAAAAAGAAAAACTTCTCAAGTAGGCCTATAAGTGAAGTGACACTTAAAACTTTAAAAGGTAAGGGACAGTTTAGTTATTGTTACTCTTGGTTTATTTTTGTTACAGTTAGATTTAGTTGACAATTTCAGATCATCTCAATATTTTTGTTCGGGGTAATAAAATAAATAACACATGGGTTTGTGAGTAACAGTAAAAATATCATCCCTCGTAAAAATACTGTTAACAGTATTTTCCTCGGGATGATATTTTTACTGTTACCCACAAACCCATGTGTTATTTATATATTGTTACCAAACGAATTCAATTTACACATTATCAATGGCACTTACAGCCCATGTAAATTACTATAAAGAGGTCCAAATATTTAAAAAAGAGCCCTTATTGCGTTAGTACAGTAACGGAGTAGAAATATGATTATACATACTGAAAATTCGGTCATTAGTCGCATATAACATGTAAATTTTTACTAAAATATTGAATCTTTATATCTTTCCAAAAATCTTAGTACATTTTCTCAGGTTTGATTTTATCGAAATATTTTTGCTCATCTGGAGGCGTAAAGCTTAATTGTTTGTACCGAATTTGAATTTTAAACGTTTAAGTTTTATTGTTTTATATGTAAAAATAATGATTCAATGTTGAATATTCTGTATATAAATTAAAATGTATTTATCAAACAGACGTACAAAGGAAACAAGGAATTCTTGTTATATAAAACACAATCGCAACTGTTATACGCATACAAAGTACATTTGCGTCAGAATATGTCATTACCCTTATGTTGAAACATATCAATTATTATAGTGAATCATCATTTGAAAAGAAAAAATACAAACCGGCACTTTTGTATCTTCAAGAACGCAGTTTATTCATAACCCTAAGGGATGGTAAAATAAGTTGCAGCTAAATACACGAGGCAAGGGTAACATTTGGCTGGTGCACATTTTATTGCATTTATTTACCGTCGAAATGTATCACAATGTAAACATATTGAAATCGGCATCACATGCTTATGGTTTACTAGTTAATTAGCCATCGCTGATAAGAAGCAATATTTACACTTATATCAATCTAAATTATCTTTCCGTAATAAAACAACAAATATTACTTTAATATGACATTAGAACAGCATATATGATGATTTCACATTTCCTGTTTGAAGGTTTATAGGGCTTATCGTAACAACATTTTTGTTATCATATCATAACTATACTATGAGTTTTTATAAATGATAAAGTCACTTAACCATATAGAGGCGTACCATTTTCCGGAGGTCACCGTCATATTCCAATGTCTCCGATGCCAGTGACGCATTGGGTTCGTTTAAGAAGTAAGGTTGCAAACTGACCGCGTTTCAATGGCCCCAGTCCTTTATGTGTAGATAGATTTATGTATGTGTTTCCATAAACATACAACATTTTCGGAGCCGACAGTTCGCTATTTATGCATTTCTATGATCCCAATGAAAAATTAAATATGAAAAAGTTTGAGTCTCAAGTTAATGGAAACCTAAAACACCTTGTGCTCGCCCTAGAGACAAGGCAGGAAAATGTCGCATGCAAGATTTGTAACCGTTTTCGGAGACATTTAACAAGTCCTGGCTAATGCAATTTTAGTACAAATACTTAAGATGCACCTTTTTCCAATACATCGCAAAAAGCAAGGTCACAGATTTGCAGCAAAGAATAGTCTCTAAGAAGTTTTCAATCTAATAGAGGAAGTCATAACAATAAGTGTATAATTGTCAACGAACAGTTTATCGGGACCAACCGTAACCTGCATATTTCTCAATTTTCAATGCAGATTTCTTGGGTGGGGCCGGGGGTGTTGCGAAATTTGTCAAATTAACCCGACCTGTGTATCTTTGACTATAGCAAGTGTTATTACAAGTATAGAAACTATGTCTCAACATTTTTCTATTTTTTATTATTTCCCTTTCTTTTAAAAGCGATACAGAGCCTGCCGTATCTATCGTCAACTACTCTTTTCTCATTTTAGTGCACATTTGCTGCTGTAATAGCTTGATGTTTATTGACCATGTAAGACACATTGTACTTAACGTCACAAAATGCCAACGAAAGCATATGTTTCATTCGGCTCAGTGCTTCTTTTCTACGTATTTTTAATGAACCTTTTTCCGAAAAAAAATAAATGAATATTTGATGTTGCAATCGATTGGGGATGGCACAAGAATTAAGGTCGTTAATTGTCCGCGCCGAGCACGTTCTAGTATTTTATTTCTGTATTGAAACTCTTATTAAACTCCATTTGTAATATTTAAAATGTTTCAAGAACACATCATCTCATCTCCTCTGTTTAATGGATTGAGAAGAATCATTAATTAAACAATTGTGTTTGTATGAAAGATTAAAGGTGATTGATCCTTTTGTGACATGGCCTGCTGGAAAAATTAAAGTAATGTTGGCACATTTATTTGAATCACAGTATATAAAACGTTAAGAACGTAGTTTCACTAGATATACCCTTTACAGCGGAAAGTGATACATTATATACACCAAGCAAATAATTTGGTAAACTACTGGTAAATTTCGCTTGAAATTCTGTCTGAAGTACTATTAAGTTGGAGCAATAATTCACCTGGGGTTCATAATTGTCTGCTCAATTATTAAACATTTGTAATAACTTAATCGCGTCAATTAGGAAAGAATAGCATCAGAATAAGTTAATGAAAGCTAATGTCTAGACTCATTTAATGGTGAATCACCTATACATTGCATGGTATTACGATAACAAATATATCTAGTATACAGTTATAATGAAGTTATGCTAGTGGTCACTGCAACATTTCATTAGTGAGCTAACCCTTTTTGCATCGATGCTTTTCCTTTTTTTTTGTAGTCTCAAGTTTATATTTATTTATTAAGCATCTTTTGTAATATTCCTTTAAGTTAACTTCAAATGTGTTGATTGATATGTAATATATTTATAAAATGATTTACACGTCTACATTTTTATTTGTATTTTCTCATTCAGAAACAAGAAGCTACATACAGTCTGTCGAACTTCGGATCAAAGTTGCATCCCATATTACTATTACGCCAGTCAGTCAAGAATTAGTGCGTTACCTGTGTAAAATTTCGAATATGATTTTTTTGCAATGCGTTCGTTATAAAATCATAGAATACATTTTTTTATTAAGATTGTGCAAAAGTACTTTTGAAGGTTAGTCAGTGTAGAATTGGTAATAATAGGATCAATTTGCTTTCAAAAACAGTCTTGGTACACGTACCATTGTATAATAACATTTTATTGATGCTGGTGCACCGTTTTCATCAGTCAAACATAGCAATTTGTGGCGTTATATACCTCAAAGTCCCATAAACTCGAACGACAGTTATCAAAGGTAGCAGCTCGAAATGATGTATTCTTCTGTTGAACTGATTACCTAATACTTATGAAATGCAGTATAGAATATAGTATAAGCAGATCAAATCAAAGAAGAAAACGTTTACAGAAAATCATACTAACTGTATAATAGACTGACAATACCAAACACACGGCAGAAAAAATTCAAATCCTTTAAATCTTACGAATATCTTGATTCAAATTGATAATTATTCTATTCTTATAACCTTGAATAAATACCGCAATATTACGAATCGGTGAAAAGTAAGGCCAATCGACAATCCCTTTAAAATGCCATTTACTGTTGTAACTTGTTTGTTATTATAAAAATCCTTCAAAGGTGTACATCTTTAACAATATTTAAGTCGGCAAAGGAATATACAGTTACAAGGGTGGGAACCAAAGCAATCAATTTCTGAAATTACGTCAATACTGCACGTCTGGGTCATGATAACACTCTATACAACAACTATTAAACGAATTTTCACAATTTGACATCAGTCTACTTCCTTCCAATTTGCATAGTATCCCTCATTTTGCAAAACAATAAGCATAAGTGATTATTTACTACATAATCTTAGGTTTGATAGAATATTTAGCTGTTAAATTTTCATTGATTTTAAAGTGAGAAAAATTTATATCGTGTATAGCTGTTATATAAAATAGTTATTGCACAAAGACACTTGTACCATCATTTTATTCCAATGACACCTCTTGTGGCTAAGGGATTGCCTTTAAAGTTTAAGGCATTAGAACTACAGTCGTTGTTTATCCCTGCGTGATCATTAGTGGCGACTGAATTAAGTTCAAATGACTGGAGTCTATGCATCTATGAGTCTATGCAATAAACGTTTCGTCATGCCCAGCATTTTCACGTGGTCATAAGAAATTTTCATCGGTACCAGGATAAATAAATTATGTCCTAAAACTTTGTTTAAATCCTTCAAGATTTAGTCATTTATAGATTTAGTCAATATATCAGCCGCAGTAACCCAGGCATGTGAACACTTCATAATTAGCAGAGGAATCAGTGATCGTTAGTTATGACGGTGAAACCCTAAATATAACATTTGTTTTTGTCACTGTTTCACAAGAGAAAGCTTTGTTTTAAATTATAGGTCTAATGACGAAAGTCCGAAAAGACAGGAAAAATAAAGCGTCACTTTCTAAAATTTTAAATGAATGTTTTTCGAAATAATACTTGCAGTGTTTTTCATGAGATACAAACAAATTACCACTCCTAGCGCAAGCATCGGTGAGGATTGGTTGTTAATTATATCGTTGATTATTTACGACACATGTTAATCTATCAAACTCTCTGCAAGTCCTTTAATTTCTCTTGAGATCAATAAAGGACTATCATTAAGTAGGTTCATACATCTAGCAATTTTGAAAGAGACCATTTTATGGTGCCAGCAACGCCGTTACCTAAATAGAGTTGCATCACGATCATGATAGATTCAAATAAAACAATACAAAAGAATCAGAACGACCGAGGCATAATATTTATAATTTTGAAAATGAATCTAATTGTATTCAGTTTTCAATGTCATATGTTTATGTCCACGGTTTTGATCACAACGCGTATGTTTTTTTTTTTGTTTTTTTTGTTATCTTGCTTACTTACAGCGAATTGATTGTGATTAAAATGGCAACTAGCATTTTTTCGGACTTAACCTGATAACAGATTTATTGCTTTATTTACGTCCGTACGATTCCTGATCTGAGCGAGTGAATCCCAGCATGATGTCAGATTAACTTGTAATTGCCATAGGTATTTAACTTGTCATTACCGCAGGCAATCACGCCTCTATCTTAACTTTTATTAGGATTCATCAGTGATCAATTATGGCAAAATTTGTTACTTAGCTGTGAAAAAGTAGGTTAACATTCTTTTTGTCATTCTCATTCATTTGTGTCATTTGCTGAATTAGGTGAAAAATGTCTAAGAAACTCTTAAAAACATATTATTTTTATTATTTGTACACATTAAATATCTAGGAAATCGACTTAACTGGTAATCGTTTTGTACTTAGTCTACAAGAAGAAAACTCATTAACCTGACAAAGTTTACCTAGGAATAAATTCTGACATAACTGGTGTTTGTTCGCTCTGCAAAAAAAACATCCATGTATTTTTTACATGAAACAGTTAATCATTTCTATTCATTTATCATCTATTTCATATGAGTTATTTCATTTTTGAAATTAATTTTATTTGTTTTTTGTTGTTGTTGTTTTTGTTGTTGGAGTTGTTTTTTTTTTTTGTATTTATTTTGTTTTTTTTTTGTTTCTTTGTTTTAATCGTTTTTTTTAAATATAAATCTGTTTAAAAGAAGTATGTGAACAGGTTCAAGTAAACCTTTCAGTATGTGAACAGGTTCAAGTAAACCGAAAGGTACGCTTGTATCATTGATTTAGAAAAAGCACAATATTACTTTTGAATTTACTTGTCTATTTAACAGCTGTCTACGTAAAAAGATTTGAATGAATCAAATGAAGAGTTTTATTTTTTTCAAATAGTTGTTGTTATTTTTGTTCATTTTACTTTCCCTTCGAAATTGTTTATCATTTTAATGAATCAAAGAAGATGTTTTGTTTTGGTGTGTTTGTGCCTAAATGCTATAAGTACTTTAATTTTTTAATTGTTACTTACATTGTAGCAAATAAGCAAATAAGCATATAAACATCTGCATCAGGATCAATTACAAAAGTTGAGTCATGGTTCACTCTGCATTTGATTGCATTTGCACGCTATTGCTAGTCTAAGATTCTTTTACTTGCATTTGACAATTCAACAAATACTACGTTTTTTATATACGACTACTTTCAACTAATATCAGAAATTCAATTTAATTTCTTTATCAACACCTAATACGTTATTTAGTTTTGATTGATAACAATTCACGATAATTCTTTGTCTATTAGCAACGATATTGTCTTGTTGATTTTTTTTCTTTTAGAATGGAAATTCATAATCACATAATACATCAAAACGACAACTGTATTGCTCGATTTGTCATTCTAGCACTGTAATAGCTTTATTTAAAGTCAACTTTTCCTAGTCTGATTACCAAAAAACATCCTGTTACTTGAAAGGCAAATATCTAGACAATTTGCTTGTAAACCTTTGCTCAAAATTAATGAAAATGATATTCAATGAGAAATCAGTTGCATATCTCCCATAAATACATCTCCGTTTGATGGATTAACTTGTGCGAAATTGTGAAAGATAGAATAAAGCAGTAATTGAAACTGGAATGCTAAATTGTTTATTGTAATTTTATATTGCTTAGACTCACATATAATACTGTATAAGTTCTAAACAATGTGATTTTGAGAAATCAATTTATTATGAATATTGTTATATCTTAAATGTTCAATGTGAAATATGATTGTGTCAATGTTTACGATATTTTATGAACAAAAGGAGTTAATCAAAGCTTAAAAAGGGCATTTGTTACATGTACATGTTACTTCTATGTTACTTTTATGAGAAACAAACGTTTTTGAACGAAGTGTCCATAATCATACTTATTTTCGGACTTTCTGTAAAATTAACAGGGAAGGACTGAATATAACATTATTTTTCATTGATCATTTTAGAATTGCAACCTAAAATCGGTGAATCTCATTGGTTATTCTTAAACAGAATTTAATGAAAGCTCTCTTCATTCTTAGATAAAATTTAAAGGGATAGTTTATGCCAGTATAAAACAAAATGTAAATGATAGTTCTAAAACTACATGTACTGAAATAAGAATAGTTCTTTTACGTAAGTGATCACAAAATTTAGTAGTAAATTGAAATAGAAGTTGTCCTACTTTGGAAAATCATCAATATCAATATGCTAAAATTTTATTTCAATGTTTATACAAAATTGTTTTTTCTTAGCTACAAGAAATAATTATTATGTCATTGTTATTCAAATTCTGTTAACATTTCTTTATGTATTGAAAACTTGGAAATAACATAATTTTGCATGTTAACCAGTTTTACTTCGGCCGAGTATCTTTTTTAAAAATACTTCTTCTTTCAAATAAATAAATTGTAAATGATAAGGTATCTAAATATTACACACATTGTTAAAAAAAACGTTTCAGGAAGCATTTTATGACACAGATATTTTATAATTATGATATAATTATACATTGAACACCTTTGCCATCAATGTTTTTTTTCGAATGAAATAAAACAGTACTTACTGTCATTGGTGGACTACACAAAAGCGTCTTTGAAAATGTATATATATGTATTACCGTTTCGAAATGACAAAAGATCTGTAAAATGCCATCGTCTGTTGTAACTTCTACACAAAAAAATAAAAAAATGTGTCTACAAAAGATCACATAAAGGTTAGTAGACGATTCGATGATCAATAAACGTTGATATATGGGTGAAATGATTTGAAAGACGTTTTATGTCCGGAACATTTATTCAAAAAATTATAAGACTTCCTTTCTATCTGGTATTTATATATTCATAATTATTTTTCTGCTTATACATTTCTTTTCTCGAAGACAATTAATTTCATGGATTGCTTGATTGACTGAATGACTTAATTTAAATCAGGGTTTTTTCCCGAACATTTAAAAATCCTATACATATTGATTTAAGCGATAAACGAATTTGATATGATTTGCACTATACAATACACATGCAATTACGATAATATGTTCTAAATACATTTCAATTTCAGCCTTGAAGTCTTCTTTTCCCTATGGTATAATTAATGAGTAAATGCTAAAACTCACAAAATTATTGATAGATGTTTCCCTTTCCCCAGAATCTTCTTATTTTTGAGAATGTAGATGACAATTTTATAATAAACTTCCTCTGACAACATTTTAAAATATTTGTCGTTTGATAAAATTTTAGCTGATTTGCAGGATAAACAAATTTCATATTTTAGAGAATTGAAAATCACACTATCTAGATATTAATCATTGTCTTGCTCAGTCTGTATTAAAACCTCCCTAACCACTCCACATTATACTAGTGACTGACGGGATATTTAAGATTTAAATCCAAAAGCAATTGAAAATAATTGTTTTAAAATCGTCTTAACCCAAAACAAAAACCGTTAAAAGTCTTATTTATTTTGGTGATTTATACATTGAATGTGCAAACTCAGAATATGTTACTGTATCAGGTAGAAACATTCTAAACGTTCACGTTGATACTGTAATTAAATATTTCAGACTGCCCAAACATAAATAAGATTACATGTACATCAAATATAAAAGAACGTGCATAAATTGTAAGTCGGCAGACATGTTTGTACTTAATTTTTTATAAACGAATAAAGCATTAAGTCATGCACAGGGATATTCTTGGAATAATCATATCACAAACGATATAAAATGATGAAGAATGATACGCTTTAACCTCGCATCTGAATTTAGTATTAATGCGTACATGGACAAGCTTAACCAATAAGCATCGTTGCAGTGAGCATCGTTGCCAACAATTATCAACGTACCTTAGAAGCCTTTTTTATGTTTTCTTAAAACTTTTAAACATTTAAAAATTTCCAAATTATAAATAAGTTATGTCATATATCGTGAACTCATATAGTTTTTATTAACGGATTTCGAAGTTCAAAGTTATATAATTTTCCAAGTCAAGCTTATGTTTTGTGTATCCCTTTTGCTCAAATAATTACATCTAAATTGCCATGATAACTTAATAATGCGTGCTATTTGTGTAATACAATGATACTACTTTTGATTCTTTCATTGTGTTTTAGTAATAATATTTAAGTTCATTATTTATATTATTAAGTCTCACGGACACTGACAGTTTTACTGGTACAAGCAGAGAAATGTGAGAAAGCTATCCAGCTAGCTTACAAAACGTCAGTTGTTTTACTCCGGTGCTTGCTTTTGCCTGAAATAATGTACAGAGGGGCTTGAGGTCTTCCTTCGCCAATAATGCTGGTAAGTCGCCAAATGACCTATACTTTGTTGGTGCGACGTTAAACCCAATAAAAAATATATCATGTGTTCATACGTTCACCAAATTTATGATTCAATTTATTCTTTCCAATCCATTTTTATACATAGGTAAACACTCAAGCAAACCATTAGATACGTGTTTAAAGATTCACGAATGTTTTGAAGTTGTGTTTATCAAGGATACCTTTCAATTAAATAAAATGTAGGGGTGAAACGTCTTGAATATGACATTTCATGTCTGTATAATCTACTGACATTATAGTTTTCGAGTTTCATTTATTTAAATCTGGTTTGAATATTGTATATTTCTATCTTCATGGCATTTACATTCGATGCGATGTAATGAAATTTAGTATAATTATTATGATATCACTGTCTTTGATTTGCATTTTTCGGCTAATAAAATTTAGTGTCTGAATAGTTTGAAAACACCTGGGTTACGTAATGGTCACGGACAATATAATGAACTCCTATAATTACTGCCTTAAACTATCTTCGTGAAACCTGCAGTGCTTACCATATCAAGGTTCGCTGCGTATAAAACTGTGAATGGAAGATAAATTCGTACCATCACACCATAATACAGGCTAATTGCAAAGGTTAAAACTCATTTTGCAGTCATTAGCAACGCAGCAAATGATGTACATTTAAAGTTTTTCTGCAGTTTGGTGAAGATCAAGAAATTAGCTTTCTGAATATTATAGATACAGTTGTCTAAATCATTACAAATTCATAAAGGTTTGATACGATTTGATACCAAATCTTTTATTCCTGGAGCCTCCACTTTATGATACATTATGTATAAGTTATTATAACATGTATATATAATATATTTCATTCAATTATATTTTTTGTACATAATTATATATTTATCACAAATTTTCAGGTTGTAGAATAGAATTATAGTCCGTATACGAAGAGTATAACATATAAACAATGCTTAATACCAATCATACAGAAAAGACATTCATAAAGTTTACATACAAAAAGTCTGAATACGTGAATCAAGTCAAGTTTTCAATAGTGGCAATAGCTTTAACGCAGAAAAAATCATTTCATATGCAAATTATTATTAAGTTCATATTCATGAGTAAGGTCTTAAATATAGTCATGTTTTAAAAGATTGTTTGATACTCATCGATTATTATTTAGAATCATTCAACAAAATACCAAGGAGAAAACATTTCTAAGACTATGACTTCCATTTTAATTCTGTTTTAAAAGACTACTTATTTTCGTAACCATTTATGTATATTGTTAACTTTAACATGTTTATATATTCTGAGCACTAAAATATGTTTAAACTTGACGACTTTCAGTGGGGTACATTAAGTGAAATGATAAATAACAACAGTTTTATTTTTTCTATCAAAAGCTAAGTATTATGGATAAATAGATAATTATATGAACCGTTCGGATATTATTAAGCTATAAGTAGTCCTGAATCTTTTATAAGTGTATATACAATTATGTTCGCATTGTTCTCCTGTAACTAAATGTCAAACGGACGTTAATCATGCAGTTGGGGAGTGGAGAGCTTTCTTACTTCGGAAGACTCTTCTTTTTGAAAATTAAATTCTAAAGAAGTAGAACGTATTAAATGACTTAAGTGGTTCCTGCTATCAAACTAAAATCGAAAGGTATTTAGTGAGGGTAGGCAAGATCACGTCCAAGGTCTACCGAAATTTCAAAAATCAAAAGACGATATGGTTAAACTTTCTTATTTTTACGCAAAAAGGAGATAAATAACTTTAGAAGCCAATCGCTCTGTCCGATTATTTGGTAGAAACTGTTGACAGTTCTGTTTTTTATGAGTAGTTTTGTTAGTTCATACATAATATTTTTCTTTGATTTCTTAATAATATGTTTTGCTTTTATTATATAATTCTCACAGATTAATGTTATTGTGAAACTTAATTGTTTTTCCTGCATGTAATTAATGCCTGAACTTAATGTGGCATGCCTACATGTTGGAAAAAAATATATCTTAAAATGAAATTCAAGGGAAAAAGTACAATTTTGTATTATTTATATACTCACATTGGCGTGAAATTGTAAATGTATTAAAATTGAATATGAGAATATTACAAAATTTGTTTATTTTTAGCATTTCTGCATTGTTTGAAAAATGATAAGTGAATCTTAAGATAGCATGTGTGGAATTCAGGCTTCAAGACTTTATGCGTACACATACCAATTTTTAGGTTAAATCTTACTGTAAACAATTAATAATAATAAGGTTAAAACACTCATTTTGTACACTTAAGAACGTTATGGTTATAATAAGCACTTTCTTTGTACTAACTAACTACATGTATAACTATTGAAGGTTAAAAAGTAATTTGATCTTTCTGTATTATACAACATTTATTGTACAACTTATAAAGAATTATTTTTTGGCAATAGTTTAAATGAGACAGAGGAGTCAATTTTGATTATTTTGCCTATAAACTATGTTTGCAGATTTTTACGGGTACTAAGAAGAAGTGTATTGTTTTTAAAATTTGTATGGTAATAGTTTGATATTGAAATACCTTAAAGTTTGAACAAGCTTTTTCACCAACAAAACCAGTATACAAATTCAGCAGGTTAGAGGTTAATTTAATATACGTTTATATGATTTAATTTCAAAAACTAACTAAACAAAATGAAATTTAATATGCAATAGTAAATTGTTAGACTGTATTTGTCACCACTTGTTTAGTTCGTCTTCCTTCAGTCAGTATTCCAGACAAATGCAATATTGTTCTTTCTTAAGCTGATATCACAAGGTTTCCAGAATTCAGCGAGTGATTTGATTCTCTCTATTGGATTTTACATATAATGATTCACAGTTTGTTTTGATATTCACCGAGTAAATCATCACATCAGTTTGCGATTGCTCAATGATGTGTTGCTTGTTGAAGCCTTTTGATTTTTTCTGCAGAATAATTGAATATTTTTTAACAATTCCAGCAATTAAATTGAAAGGAGTTTATTTGCAAGTAAAGTTTTAACCGTTACGATTTGAAACAAATATAAATGAAAAAAGAACGGAATGAAAGGCGTGAAGTGATTTATTTTATTACAATGAAAATGTGCCGTACATTAATCTCATGTTAGATGATATTCGTTCTATTCTGGAATAAGTTGATAAATGTTTACAAATTGTTATGAAAACAAAAGTTGATTTTAAATGCAGAAAAGGTAGCAAAATGAATGATTTGACTAATGCACCTCATGGATATAAAATAAATGAGGGGAGTAAGCTCAGCACTTTTGTGAAATAAAATGTTTTACTTGGCGTATTTATATGGTTCCTTGTGTACATAATTTATAAAATTTAAAATGAAAAGCATAATTGATTTAATAAACAAGTTCTTTGCACTTTATTTTTAATAACCCGAACAAAATACACGTTAACAAATGCGATGATATGCAGTGGCAGATTGTGATATTTTCAAGAGTTATTAGGTAAAGGAATTCCTAAATACATGCGTTCTAAATTGTAAATTACGATATACTTTTGACGGATGATAATACGAGTAGTATAAAATTACTCGTCTTTTGGATTTATTAACTCAATGTAGATAAGAATAAATTTTCAATCCGGCATTACAAAGTATGATTTCACAGATCACATACTAGATTGAATGTTTATACATTTTAAAGTATAAATTAATCTAAATAAATTAAACTGTGTAAGGTACACATGTCACATGTGTGATAAAATGCAAGACGGTTTAGAAAGTGAACATAATTCAACGAAGGCATCGAATGAGGCATTTCAGATATCCGAATATGTACAGGTCTTAATAATCGTCATGTATTCTATTGTAACAATCATAGCTGTGGGTGGAAACGGGATTGTTTGTTATTTAGTGTATGCTTATAAACGAATGCACACGGTGCCGAACTATTTTATTGTAAACCTCGCCGTTAGTGATATAATCATGGCCGTGTTTTGTATTCCATTTACATTTATTGCCAATTTGATTCTTAATTATTGGCCATTTGGTGAGACAATGTGTCCTATTGTGCTATACATACAAGTTGTTGCTGTGTTTCTAAGTTCCTACACCCTCGTTGCCATGAGTATAGATAGATACATTGTGATTGTTCATCCATTCAAACCAAGAATAACACAAAAACAAACTGCGTTAACGATTCTTGGAATATGGGTGATGTCGTTTACTATACCGTTACCAACGTTTTTGAAATCAAGAGTGATTTACCATTCTAACACAAGCGGACAATGTCTAGAAACCTGGGAAAATAATACTAAACAATATTCGTACGGATTGTCCTTAATGGTTTTGCATTACTTTGGACCATTGACCATTTTATTATTCTCATATTCTAAAATTGGTTACAATATTTGGATTAAGAACATTCAAGGAACAGATAGAAACAAACGTAAACTTCAATTGGCAACCGCTAAGAAAAAGGTAAAGTGAATCTTTCGGTTTAAGTCTAGTGTCTAATCAATATTTTATTGAATAGTACTTGTATTATTACCCTACACATTCATTTTTGTAAAATTAAGTTTATGATTTTTACGTTCTCACTCATTCTTTAAGCTCGGTGCAATTAAACTTATAAAAAACACATTTTCTGGCCTTAGAGAATTTTGAAATGATATAACAACACGCCTGCTTCTTTCACGAATTAAACCAGCTTGTGGAATTAAATGTTAATCAAGCTTCTTTTAATTTTATTGATATCACAATTAAACTAGTTAATATCTTAAGGAAGGTTATGTTTATTAATGAGATTCTCGCTTCCTGGTGTTCGTTGAACTTGAATATATATTAAATCATCATCTTCCATAATCATAGTTAATTGGTATTCTACTTCAGCCGTCAAATATTTATGAAATATCATTTTATAATACATCCCACCCTTGTCTAATTTACTTCTGAAAATATTTTTCCATTTAATTACCGTCTGTTTATTCTTCATTATTTCTAATTTTACCATTAAAAATATTATTATTATAATCTTAACAACGTGAGATAAAAAGTAATATAAATCCAAAATAGCGAAAAACATAAAAGGCATATATTGACTCATAAAATATTCAATTATTATTGCTTTAGAAAGGGCAAACATGAGTAGTATACCATTTTAAAAAATAATGATTTTATATCATTTTAAATACTTGTTACCTGAGGAAAGGAGCTCTAATTATGAAATAATTTGTCATAAATATGTAAGCATAATACTATTCTGACTTACATAAAACTTCTTAATCATACTATTACATGTGCACATTTCAACAGAAGACACATGTCTTTTTTTCACTTAGAATAAAGGAACAAATCATATATAATTTATTGCTTATCCTCGCATATCAAATTTCTAATATCAACGTATCATATAACAATACAATTTGACTTACATAGCATGTAAATGGAATTTTAGAATTGATTTATTTTTATTTTTACAAGATATGGGCATTATACAGTTCATCCTAATTTTGAGTTGATCCTAAAACTAATCCTTATTTTGATCCGATTTCTTCTGTATTCGTTTCTCATTCGTCGAAAGTGTCCCAAATTAGGTGTGTTTCTTTGAAAATCAGCATGTTATCTTTACATTTTGAACATGTGCAATTTAATTCTAGAAAAATAATATTTATGTTAGTTTTTATGAAACAATTAAAATAATATCAGGATTATTTGATCCTGATTCTGATATGTTCTTAGTGAACACGGGCCAGATTGATCTGGCAATTGGCAAATGGGCAACTTTTTTGAAACTATCAAAGTACACCCCCCCTCCCCCCCCCCCCAAAAAAAAAACAACAAAAAAAAAACAACATTTCTGATGCATAAGTAAAAGAGATTGTATGCATTGTTACTACATGTTTCAATGTATACTAAACTTATTGTAACACCTAAGTGATAGGTCCAAACCCCTAAGAACACAGAAATTGATTTGAATTAGCTGGGAAACTTAAAAACAGGTTATACAATGTACAGACATAAATTGAACATTGTATGTTTGTGTTACATGTATCCTTGGGTGAATATAAGTGAAAGCATTACCTTGTGTTTTTTTCCATTTTGAGTCATTTCTAATAATAAAATTACTCATTTTGGAAATAAATGGTGTGAGCTGTGAACACAATTTATTGGTCTAGACCTACATTTATTGGAATAATTATATTATATGTTAATAAATAACTGATTTGATATTAGCCCTTTTATTTGTCCGAGGGCAGTCGTATTGGCCCAAGGCCGAAGGCCGAGGGCCAATACGACTGACCCGAGGACAAATAACAGGGCCAATATCAAATCATTTATTTATTGACATTTTTATTAAATAACTACATGACGTACTTATAATATTTCACATTTAATCCTCGGATATTTTTTTCTTATTTTAATTGTAACATATTTTAATTATAACAAAGAACAACTGTAAAAATAACTACATTATTATCAGTTTGTATAGAAAAATCTACATTTTGTAACTTATATTGTACATGTACAACAAAATGTCAGACTGTGAATGTTTAGAAACTGAGAATATTTTGTTTCATTTATGCAACCTGTTGGCGTGTACACATAGACTGAGTAAAAACAAAATGGCTGCCATTTCCCAGTTTCTTGCAGAAATCGATATCATTTTTTGGCCCTGCTTTATTAGCCAATCAAATTACTTCAAATACGGGCTTTATATCTATATCACTTTTCGGCCCAGGGCCGAAAAAGTGATATAGATATTGGCCCTGTTTTAAGGCAGGCCATCGTATTATTGAACGTGGCAGGTGCTTTTTTATAGGACTAATAACATATAGTTATTTAATAAATTAACTTAAAGTTATTTCCAGTCATATGTCAAAAACCCGTCCTTGGGGTCCCGTTTGAAAACAGATGGTTAAAATTTATCTGATATAGTGATTAAAAAACAATAATAAAACTTTAATACTGAAATAGGTAACCTTCGGCATATCTGTGTTACACGTTAAAATGCATTTGCCATTCCAATCCGCAGTGTTTCATTTGCAAGATACGAAACCATGATGTAGATCTGCGTTATCATAATAACATATTTTTGTTGTGTTTCAGATGATAAAGATGATGGTGACAGTTGTAATATTCTACGCTTTATGTTGGTTACCACTTCATACCATAACCCTAGTTGGTGACCATAACCCAACGATCTACAACAACAAATATATTCCTATACTATGGTTGGGTTTTCATTGGCTTTCAATGAGTAACAGTTGCTACAACCCAATAATTTATCTTTGGATGAGCCCTAAATTTAGAGCTGGCTTACGGATGGCTCTGAACAGCTGTTGTCAAAAGAAGCAGACGACATTGTCGTCTGACGAGGAAATTTACAAAAATATACAAATTATATTCCCGCGCCTACGATATGAATTACAAATGGAGGAAAGTGTGAAAAATAACAATAGAACTCCTAGATTGAAAATAAACTTTGAGGATTTGATGTCAGGAGAGTACATTATTCCAGACAGAAGCATTCATAGTGACACGTGACAAAATATTGTCCATTCTGATACTTTCTTAGAATGTCACAACTATATGTAACTCGTAACAGCATCTTCTTATATAAAATCATGCTTAAATGCCCATTCAGTTTCAAACATGATAATATATTAATTTTTCATTTTTTTATTATTATTTTTGAAGTGATCTGATATCATTCTCAAGCATTTAATCATTTGCCGTTTAACTGGGCCATCTTTTGCTTCATGTAGATACAGTGTATTCATATTTTTTTATTATAATTCAAAACACCACTTATATATATCTAACAGCTCCAAATCTTTAAATCATACAGTATTAAACATTTATTTGCCTTTTAAAGTGAAAAATTAATGTATAAATTTCGAGGGCATATGGCGCCTTTTACAACAGGTTGTATAAATGATTTAGAATCGTTATAATTAAATCGTCTTGCATTGGAGAATAAATGAGATTATGTTATTTAAGACGTATGCCGTCAGATTGTGTTGTGCTAAGATGTATTCCACTTGGTATGCAACGGATCGTTTCTGCGATGCATCCTTAAGTCATGTAAGCCTTTTGATTTAACGTTCTTTGCAACTGTTTCGTCTTATTACTTTAGTATGAAAGGAACGGTGTCTACTAAAATATATTATCTATCTTCAACTCAAGTATTTGTGGACAATTCTAAATGGACACTTTTTATTGAACGAATTTATTCTTAACTTGAGATTTGTTTTAATTATTTTAATGTTCGTTAAATGTTTTCATTTATGGAAATTTGTTTAATGAAATTGTTTTGGTGCAATAATGTTTTATTGAGCACTTTTAATTTCTATCTTCATAAAAAGCAACGTTTTATTCTGGCCTACGTGATTAGAAAATATAAATACCGCACTGCTGAACAAACAAAACGTCGATCATAGTTAAAGACTCATTATGCCCTGGAAATAAATATATTCATATTTCTTAAAGGTTTTACATTACATTTGTGTAGTTTTAAAGTTTTCAAAGTGTTACTCATTAACAGATATCCACCTGTTGCTTTTTGGCAGTCAGTATAGTTATAGTAATTTTGTATAGAAAGGTAAAAAACAATTTTGTTTTAAGTTTGCTTCTTTAATGACCAATACATAAAATCTAGCGCTACTTTTTATGTAAAAACATCTTGCATTCTCTAAAACAATTATTTTAACATTATAACACCCATAGTTGCATTACCTGTAAAGGTAAAGATCATTTGATTCTGGAGCATAATGTGCATTTAAGTAAAAGACACGAAACATTTTTATGAAATAAAAGTATTCTGAATCCTACATTTCAATGCTTGCTTGGGTGTTGTGTTCATGAATTTCCACAATGTTATGTTATTTAATCATGCTATGAAAATTTATATATTTTTAATAAAAAACTCTTTGTTTTGAAATTCTTTTAAATTAAATTTCTATCGAATATTATGTTAAAGATTTGTAAAACAAAATAATTGTAATATTTTTGTCACATGTTACTTAGGTTAATAAAATAATATTTTATAAATTATTTATTATGCTTACACGTGAAATTACTTTTTAATATATGTCAACTGTTTTTTAATGTATACGTACAATAAAAGTATATTTTGTTTTAAAAGATATGGCATATGATGAACGTTATTAAATTTATCGGCAGAATTAAAATATTAAACCTCGAATAGTTCAATCTAATATTTTCTGAGCTAAGATGCATTCTTCTCGGAGAAGTTTTGTTGTAAGAATGAGCATAATGTCACTTTAAAGTGACATCATTCTCATTTTTACATTGTCAAATTGACTTTAATTGACTATATATTTCAGTAAACTGGTCGTTATAATGGTGATTGACCAACACATTACATTTGAAAATGTTTAGGGTAAAAAAGTAAATCTACCTAAATACATAAAAAGACTGTCCCACTCTTTTTATAATTGAAAATTACAGATACATTCCGATGGATAATTATACACATTTCACAGGTCCTATTGAGCTATTTATCGTTCGTGTGAAGTAAATTATAAAATTGAAAGGAATTATGAGAAAATGTTATGAGAAAAACTTATTTTGACTTTCACCTGTTCACTCTATATCTCCTCATGGATTGGCATAATGTCACTTTAATGCACCTGAAAAAATAATTGTTGAAAATACATCACATTTGTACAAGCCATTTTCGCTGGATTTATGGTAGTTAGGATTTTCAAATTTAAGAAACAATAAAATTGTTAAATAGAAAACATAATTCTAATTACGACAATTGTTACAGGCAGGTGTTTCGTGTGTAGCCTTAAAACTGTCGTAACTTCACTGAATTAATGCTGCTATATCATGACTAGCTGCTTTGTTTTTGATATATTGTATAAATTTGCTTCTTTTTTACATCTGCATTTACATCTGCGTCTTGTAGTCTTCTGCTGTAAAAATTTACACTTATATTTTGAAATTTATACTTTGATCTTATTACACTGAAAATTAAAATGAAGAATACTTTTACTAATGAAATCGGTATAATAGTTCCCTTACGGAACGTTGCTAACTAGCTATATGAAAGTTAACTTATCTCATTATTTTTATTATGATATATTTTATCTTTAAGTTTTAAAATTCAATTCAAGACACATACAATATGTTCATTGCTATATTTAAAATGTGCATGCAATATGATCTGGGCAATTCAGCAAGGAACTACGTTGGGAAATAGCACAAAAAACAACAACAACAACAACAAAAACAAGAAAAAAAACAAGAAACAAACAATACATAACAAGTCAGTTGCAATAAGAGCATTACCAATTAATAATAAATTGCATTTAAAGAACATTGATAGTAAAGGTAAGCTATAAGACGTCCAAACTTAAATTATCCGAGGTTTGTTATAACTCCAAAATACAAAATCAAGATAACACAATCTATGAATATGATCAGATGTCAAAAATGACATTGATAACAATTAATTTAGCAGATAGAAAAAGATATAATGACGTTGGCCACTTTCAATCACAACTTTGTACCCTATGATTATTGTTATAAATTCACAATTTATATCGCGTGACTTTAACGATTCTGGCATTTGGGTGATGGATATTGTACGAAACAAAACTAATATTCTCGGATAAAATAAACACACGAGAAAAGAAAATCGTTTCATTCTAAGACAAATAATAGAAAAAAGAACTTAAGAAACCAATCATAATCAAGAATCATATACCTAAATGCGGTTTGAATGCACTAAAGAAAGTAATTTAAAATATTGTGTAAATATAGCATTATTTCATGTGAGTATAGAGTTCTTAATCACTTTGATTTAATGTCAAAGTTTTTAAGTGTCACTAGTTAATGGAAATATTAAGCGATTGAAAATGTTGAAAGATCATGACCTCCCCTAAAATTGATTCCGTTTGTGTGCCTTTCTCAGCAAAAACGTTTTTTGTAAAATGTAAAAAAGTATTGTTATCATAGAAAATTACTTTAAAAGAAATCTGCATTTCATTTAACTTAATTATTTTACAATATTTATAAAATGTGTTTTATTGACAGATTAGAATAAGTTTGGTTATATCTTTTTCCTGGATATATCAATTAGTCTATATTTGTTCACTCTTACATAAAAGTGCAAGAAACATATTTTAAAGAAATGTGAAGGTTTTTATAGCTGCATTATTGGTGTAACGTTGCGTGAACAATTTTGTCAGCCCCAGTCAGTCAACAGGCTAACCCGTAATATATTTATTATTTTTTCATCGCTTTTAAAGGGATGCGTTCTCCTATACACGTATAGCCGGTTGAAAACGAATTATCTTAAAATAAAATGTTGTTATAGCTGATATTCCACGTGTGTTGATTGAATTTCATGACATATTACGAGTACTAGTATTAATTGGATCTGGTATTGACGACGACAATTTTTCAGGCTTAACATCTTATCTAACTAATAAGTAAAATTAAATTCATCTATGATTACACTGTCTCTGTCCCATAGTTTCCTTATTTACTTGTTTACCTGATTCCATACAGATTCTAGTCCATTGCTCTTTTATCTTACAGTTGTTGAAACAAATATTCTTCACTGGAACAATATGTGATTACGAATATGTCTTAGATAGATTTAATGTAATAAGCCATCTGTCCGCCAATGATGTTATTGTTAATATAATTTCTATAATAAACTGATGTGCTACGATTTGTGATGTTTCAATAACAAGGCCTGTTTTATCAGCATCTAAACAAAAGAATCATGTGGACAACGACACAAACCGACACATAATTGAATAGAAAGAAGCAGGTCGTCGATGATAGAGTCTTCTGGAGTATCAGCTAAAAGAAAAGTATAAAGAGATGTAGGCGTTAGTTCAAACATCGTGTTAATGTTTATGGCTTAATAGCCTTGAAACATACCGAAATTATCTTCAGATATTCAATTATATTGCAAGTTGCAAAAGGCAAGTAGGCTTTTTTGTAAGAAACTTACTTAAATCATTTTACCAAAATAAAATCATATTGTCTAAGAAATCTTCGTTATACGCTGGCAATAGGTTGATATATATGATGTCATTATTCATTTAAATAGTTAAAATCAGAATAATCACGTGTCTAGAAAAGAAAGAAAAATAGACCAAGCGATGATTTATTTGTCTGGTGTCTGATTTTTGTATGATTTGTGTATGACTAACACATATTTCCAGAATAAATACAGTTTAATTTAGACTTCAAACTCATCTATATTCTGGTCGTCAAATGTAAGATTTAAATTTATACGTAGCATACAAAAAAGTAACAACTAATTGTTTGTGGCAAATTTGAACTTTAAACGTTAAAAGTAATTGTTTTATACGCAAAATAATGATTCAATATGGAATATTCTTTTATTTAAATTAAAACTGCAATTTATCGAACATATTTACAAAGGAAACAAGAAATTCTTGTTACATAAAACATGAACGCAACTGTAACGACTTTTCGCATATAAAGTACTTCCGCGTCAGAATTTGTCAATATCCTTATGTTGAAACATATCAATATTAAAACACCACTGGAAAAGAAAGAAATCAAAGCCTGGGTTTTTTATCTTCAAGAGCCCAGTTAATTTATGGCTTTAAGGGAGGTAAAATAAGTGCCAGCAAAATGCAGGGTTACATTTGGCTGCTGCACATTTCATTACATTTTTTTCACTTCCAAATGTATTACAATGTAAACATATTGAAATCTGCATCATATGCCTGCAGTTTGCATGAACTTGTTAATAAAATCATCGCTGATGCAATATTAACTTTAATATCAACCTAAATAACCACTTTAACTCTTTTCGTCATAAAACAACAAATATTACATCAATATCGCATTAGAACGGCAAATATGATGACTTCAGGTTTCCTGTTTGAAGGCTTATAGGGCTTATCGTAACAGCGGTTTCTCGTTATCACATCATCACTTCTTCCTGCCTAATACTGACAATGAGTTTTTTATAAATGATAACGTCTCTTAACCATATAGAGCTGTACCATGTTCCGGAGGTCACCGTCATATTTTAATGTCTCCGATGCCAGTGGAATTTTTAGGAAGCTCATCTTTATGTACAATAATAGACGCATTGCGTTCGCTCAAAAAATAAGGTTGCAAAATGACTGCGTTTCAGTGGCTCCAGTCCTTTATGTATAGATACTCTATGTGTATTCATACACATACATCATTTCCGGAGCCGACAGTTAGCTATCCATTTCTTTGATCTCAATCAAAATTTAATTATGCAAGAGTTTGAGTTTCACGTTAATAGCAAACTGAAACACCTTGTGCTCGCCCTAGAAACAAGGCACGAAAATGTCCGCATACAAGATTTGTACAGAGTTTTCGGAGACATTCACCAAGTCCTTACTTATGCAATTTTATTGCAAATACTTGGAGATGCTACTTTTTCCAATACCTCGCAAAAAGCAAGGTCACAGATTGGCCGCTAAGAATAGTCTCTAGGAAGTTTTCAATCTACTAGAGGAACTCATTACAATAAGAGTATAATTGTCAACGAACAATTTTCTGGTGTCAACCGTAACCTGCATATTTCTAAATTTTCACTGCAGATTTCTTGGGTGGGACCAAAGGTGTTGCGGAATTTGTCAAGTTAACCCGACCTGTGTATCTTTGACTATAGCAAGTGTTTCTACAAATATAGAAATTATGTCTTTTAGTAATTCAGTATTTTTCTATTATTTTCCTTTCTTTTAAAGGCGATACACGGCCTGCCGTATCTATCGTCAACTACTCTTTACTCATTTTAGTGCAAATTTGCTGCTGTAATAGCTTGATGTTTACCGAACATGTAAGACACATTGTACTTGTCACAAAATGCTAACGGAAGCATAATAATGTTTCATTCGGCTCAGTGCTTCTTTTCTATGTATTTTAATGCACCTTTTTTTCCGAAGAAAAATAAAATGAATATTTGATGTTGCAGTTAATTGGAGATGGCACAAGTATTAAGGTCGTTAAATGTCCACGCCGAACACGTTGCAGCATTTATCTGCATGTATTGAAACTCTTAAACTACTTTTGTAAGATTTTATATGTACAATTCTACGATTTGTTTTCGAAAAATACACCATTTTTAAAAGCACATATTCTCATTACTCTGGTTTAATGGATTGAGAAGAATCATTAATTGAACACTTGTATTTGTTTGCAGGAGCGTATCTACTCAAGGTCCATTGAGATAAAAGATTGAAGGTAATTGAACCTATTTGTGAGATTGCCTGCTGGAACAATTCTAGTAATGTAAGCGCATTTATTAGGATTACCGTATAAAAAACGTTAAGAAGGTAATTTCACCAGATATAACCTTGCAAGCGGAATGTGATGCCTCAATATATATATATCGTACCAAGCAAATAATTTGGTAAACTACTGGCATATTCCGCTTGCAATTCTGTCTGAAGTACAAAATGTACTACTAAGTCCGGGCAATAATTCACCCGAGGTCTGCTCAATTATTAATTATTTGTAATAACTTTAGCGCGTCAATTAGGAAAAAAAAGCATCAGAATAAATTTCGGAAAGCTAATGTCTAGACTCATTTAGTTGTGCATCACCTATACAATGCATTGTATTACGATAATAGATCCTAGTATATATATGTAGTGGCAATCAAGTTATGATAGTGGTCACTGCAACATGAGTGAGCGGACGCTTTTTGCATCGATGTTTAAGCATGTATGTAGGCTCAAGTTTATATTTATTTATTAAGCATTTTTTGTATTTTTTCTTTTAAATTACTTCAAATATTATGTTGATTAAAATATGTAATGTATTCATAAAATGATTGACACTAGACCTTTATTTGTATATTCACCATCAGATACATAAAAGCTACACACAGTCTGTCGAACTGCAGATCAAAGTTGCACCCCTTATTACTATTATCTTTACTTGTAGAATTGTAAAATAACCGAATGTCTTTCATCCTTACGCAGAAAGAAGGTTCTAAAAAAGTGATAAACTCATAGAATACGTTCAAAAATCATAGAATATGTACATTTTCTTATTAGGATTGCGCAAAAGAATTTTTGAACGTTATTCAGTATAGAATTGGCAATAATAGGAACAATTTGCTGTCCAAAAAACAGTTTAACATTTTCTTGTCTTGGTACACGTACCGTTGTTTAATAGCATTTTATTGATGCTTCTGCATCGTTTTCATCAGTCATACATAGCAATTTGTGGCTTTATCTATTCTTCAAAGACATGTAAAGTCGAACCAAGTAATCAATGGTACAAATGTGTAGCAGCTCGAAATAACGTACGAATGAAATGTTGTATGAAATATAGTACAAGCAGATCAAATCAAAAGAATAAAAAGTTTACCAACTGTATAATAGACCGACAATACCAAAAACATTTCCTAATTCTTTAAATATTAAGAAAATCTTGATTAAAATAAATAATCATTCTATTCTTATAACCTTGAATAGATACAGCAACATAACATATCGGTGAATAAGTAAGGTCAATCGATAATCCCGTTAAAATGTCATTAACCGTTGTAACTTGTTTGTTACAATAAAAAGCCCTTCAAAGTTGTCTACATCAAGCTAAAAAGCCATTCCCTTGATCAATCGAAGTATTTTTATATACAAATTACAACACATTTTAATGTAATGAAATATCGGTGACATTTTTAAGGCTTTATTACACTTCCTGTTGTATTTATTTATATATTCTTAGAGTGTCAGTTCTAATTTATTTATTTATTTTAATTTATTTATTTATTTATTTATTTATTTATTTATTTATTTATTTATTTTTATTTTCTTTCTTTATTGCAATACATATTTTTACTTAGCAACAAATTGATTCGACATAAACTACATCCTCCAAGTAATGGAGTTAAAAGTTTAAAATTTTGAACCTTGATACTATTAACTATTAAAGAAAATACTTGTTAAATGACCATTTTAGCCAATTAATTTAAACTGACCAATCATTCAATTAAAACTTTCAAATTTCTTTGAGAAATGTTAAGCATTGCATTGAAACACATGCACCAATTTAGGTATCTTAAGAAATAAAGAAAATCAATTATTATGTTTATGAACATTCAATTAAGGTTGATTACCTAAATTAAAAGATTTAAAATATTTCGACAAGAGAGTCGACAAATGTTAATAACTATCGCCTACGCCATTATTTTCTTAGATTTTATATCAAGTATTAGAATGCTATTAGATAATTTTATTTGCAAATTGATAAAGACAGTCTGCGGCTGGAAATATTTGAGCTGAAATTTGTCCGAACAAAAGCGTTAATCTGGTGCCGCATTGTAATTATGTAAGTGTAAATTAAACAAATTAAACGTCATCGTCTAATGTTACACTAATGACTAACAGTTAAGCAGATAAACGATTCATATCAAGACATATAACTATGATACGCAAAATTAATTAAATAAATTTAATTTACCATGATATCTATGTATATCTCCCGCAATTAATACAAAGTATTTTTCCTTAAATTGAATACCAAAGACCTTTATTTTCCTTTCTTAACACCAACCTTAAAAAACCTGCCTCATCAGTATTTAGCTTTTAGAAAAAAGAAATCGAAAGAAAAAAAAATACACAATAATAATTTTCTTACCAATCTGATGTTTACAACATATTTTGATTAGTGGAAAATGTGTCGAAATACCTTCTTTTAAGTAACATTACAAATAATCAGATTTTACTAAAAGCAGCACTGCGATATTCTTTCTTTAGTTTTTTTTAATATGTAATATGCATGTAAGGTTAGATTTAATAAGATACCACATGTCATAATTTTAGGAATACATACTTTTGTGATTGCCACATGTAATATTAAACATTTCAAAGTAAAAAAAAGAACTTCAAAACCCAAGTCTTCCAACATTAATTATGAAATGCATTCCAATTTGCGATCATTCCCCTAATTTTATTACAAGTTGTTTACAGATTATTTCGGAACTCTTTTCAGAAACCTTTTTCAGATGCAAAGTATAATGATCTATATATTTTTGTATTCAATAAGTTAAGTATCAGAATCCTCTAAAGTTATAATCTTTTCTGTATTATCAAGGGATCCCGGATTTCCGTATTTGTAACAAACTGAAAAGTAATGATGTTTTTAAAATACCAAATGATGTTTTTATACAAAAAAAAATTTAATTGCAATTAGCATTGCTGATAAAATATTGTTAAGTATCAGCTAAAAGTTTAAACGTGAAATATGTAGTAGATGTATCTAGTTTGTAAAGATTATTCTATTGTTTGCAAGTAAAATCTAGATATATTTTTTAAGTCTAATGGACATTTCCATCTTGACATTAGATACATCTGTCAACACTTTCCATTTATAGGTCTAAAAATAGAAACATCGCCGTATGAAGCCGCTTTCTATATCTATTTCAAAATAACTCCTTTAATCCCTCATTAAAATTTGAGATCTTATTCTCATTAGAATTCCCAAGATGTCAGAAGCGGGTGACATTTGCTAAAATATCTTGACATTTAAAAGGGAATGGTGGTATTTCTTGAATGAATTATACTTAAGCTTATTAAAAATCAGAGCAGTCAAACATATAAATGAATCGGTTAATCTAAAATATAATTAAAAAAGTAAATAACATAAAATATTACAAACACTCTGACGTGGAAAGGATAACGTTTCAAATATTAAAATAATAAAAACTTGATACAGCTCTTATCCAAACAACAAAATAGACATGTACTAACAGTATAAGTTTATGTGTACTGGTTTCTCTTTAAAATTTAAATGAATATAATTATTTAAAACTATCGACATAGGTTATTGACTGTCCTCAAATATTCTAATCAAATAAAACAATTTCTTCAGTAACTACTAAATCAATCCATATAAGAAATCAAATGATAATGTGTTCTCAAAAAATAAATTGGAAAAATAGATAAAATCTTAATACCGTTATCACTGAGTAATTATTTTTTGTAATTATATTTTGTCTGGTGTCTAAATTTAAATACAATCCAGATTTTTCTACACTTACCAATGTGCTCACTTTGGTTATAAATATGATAGATGTAAAAGAAGAAAACATACAAGTAAGCACGTAAACTGATTGGTGTACATCTTTAACAATATTAAAATCTGAAAAGGAATATACAGTTACAATGGTGGGAACCAAAGCAATCATTTTCTGAAACCTTATGTCAAGTCTGCCCGTCTGGGTCATGATAACACACTTTAAGACAACTATTAACCGTATTTTCACAATTTGACATCAGTTTACTTCCTTCCAATTTGCACATTATACCTCATTTTGCAAAACAATAAGTATAAGTGATTAAATATTACGTAATCTTAGGTTTGATAGCAAAATACAACGGTCAAATTTTAATTGATTCATTCTGAATTGCGAAAAAGGTATATCGAGTATAGCTATTATATAAAATAGTTATTGCACAAAGACACCTGTGTCATAATGTTATTTGGTTTAAACATATTTATTTAAGCTCGATTGCGAAACAAGTTCTTGCAACTGATATTAATCACTTTCGAGTTCGCTTCCTGGAACCAACCGGTACTGGTGTCATATGGAGAAACATGGTCGTGACCCGAGTAGGGCTCGAACCCATGATCTCTGGGTTGAGAGGCAGACACCTTAACCACTAGGCCACCGCTCCCCTTAATGTTATTTGAATGGCACCTTTTCTAGCTAAGGGATTGTCATTAATGTTTGAGGCATCAGAACTGCAGCCATCGTTTATTCCTGCGTGATCGTAAGAGGCGACTGAATTAAGTTCAAATTACTGGAGTCTATGGATCTCTTAGCTCCGTCAGGTTAGATCTTTTTGACCCGGTTGTTACTTTAAGTTTATAACAAACGAGGTAAGCCAAAATAATCTTTTTGATTTCGGCGCCATAATCAATTGTGTTGGTGTCCCGAGAAAACATTTAAAACAAACAAACAAAGATATTCCAATAACTGGCTATTAATCATATCTCTTGTTGTTGGTCAAGGGCATAAATGGATGTATACATCATACAATAAGATCGAACAAATAAAAAAAATGAAAAAAGGATTAAGTTTCCGTTACTACAAAACAAAAAAGGATATTGTCATCCGCAGCATTGTCACACAATCACAAGAAATTTTCATCGATACCAAGATACATACATGTATAATTATAATGTAATTTAACTGGGTGTTTACGTTAATCCTGTCCAAAAATATAATCTAAACTTTTATCAGTAATCATTCTGGGCTAAATCATATTGCAGGTACGCATAAATAAAAGCATAACCCAGGCTTACTCCTTACGTGTACACTTCATGTAAAAGTAAATTAGGGCCTGTGGGTAACGCCGATGAAAAGCTTAATATAACTTCTTTCTATTTGTCAGGACAGAAGACAGGAACAGTTATGAAGTACTTAGTTCTAAAAACGGATTTTTAAATAAATGTTTCTCGACATGGTAACTGCAGTGTTTTTCATGCGATACAAACAAACCTTCATCAACTCTTCTACCGCTAGTATCCGTAAGATTTTATTCTTAATTATATCACTGATAACAACACAGGTTAATCAATCAAACTCTCACCGAGTCCTTTGATTTCTCGTGGGGTAAATAAAAAGACTACCTTAAAGTAGGTTTATACATCTAACAATATTGATACTTACAATTTTATGATGCTAACACGGCCCTTGTCTTAACTGGGTTACATCAAGATCAAGACAGATTTAGGTTTTGTGTCAAATGAAATAAAACGAAAACATTTTAACAACCAAGGGCTGCATAAAATTCGTCTATGTTTTTGTTTGTTTGGGTTTTTTTGTTGTTGTTTTTTCTTTCTTTCTTGTTAATACTTGCTAACTTATGACGAATTGATTGTGAGTATAAGGACAACAAACATTATTTTGCAGATTTATTGCTGTATTTACTTCTGTAAGATTCATGATCTGAGCGAGTGAATCCCAGCTTGATGTCAAATTAACTTGTAATTACCGCAGGCAATCATGCCTCTATCTTAACTTTTATCAGGATTCATCAGTGGTCAATTATGGCAAATTTGTAATTAAGCTATGAAAAGTAGGTTTATATTATTTTCGCCATTCTATTTTTTTCATTTGCAGGATTCAGTGAGGCAAATGACTCTGTAAAATTTTTACCCTGATTATGAGTTTACACATAAATATTTAGAAAATCTTTTAATTTGATAATCGGCTGGTACCTTACAAAGAAAACACTGATAAAGTTTACCTAATACGTATAACTGTATTTTGTTCGATCGGAAGAAACATCAATGTATATTTTACCTAAAACATGAGACAGTTCACCATTACGAGTGGTGTTCAATTATGATTGTAAAAGGCCAATAGTTCGTTTACACGAACTATGTAAATGTATCAAATAGACGGTTGTGTAAGCTCTCAACTGATACAATACAAGTGTAAATCAGTTCAATCTAGCTTTGACGATAGTTCGATTCACGCTATCTATGTATACTGAAGATAAACGGTTGGGAAAAGGTCTCCTTTCAGTGACCAAATACCGTCCTATATCAAGATACGCTGTATTCTTGGTATACAGGCGATAGACATATTTAATGAAATGAAATATGTCGTGTCATAGGAACAATAAACTTTTTGTTTCATCTGTCATACGGTTGTGTAAAAAATTGGATTCAGTAAAAGATGCACCTCTTGCACGCCGTCCGAAAACTGCAACTTCGCCAAAAATGATTGAAAAAGTAAATGATTTGATTGCTACTGATGCAAGATTTACAACTAGGTATATGTCGAAATGCGTTGGTATCTCTGTAGCAGCCGCTCGTACGATTCTCTAAGAAGTGATTTAAAATGGGAAGCATTATAGCCAGATAGATCTCCGTACAAAAGAGCAAAAACTTGCTCGGGTAAGAATATCTAAACAATTTTTGAAACAGATCCCCAATTACAACCGATCTTTTAAAAATATCATGACTGGCGATGGCGATATTCACTTTTATGAGCCCAAGCGAAAGATACATAACAAGATCCTGCTATTCAAATTGCCGGACGCGTACCAAAGGGAAAATCTGTAAATGCCAAGTTTTACAAAGGCAATGTCCTTCATAAATTAAAGAAATATTAAAAAACCGTCGACCAGCAACTGGTCTCCGTGGGGTCGGGTTGTTACATGACAATGCTTCGTCACACAAAGCGGTCATTGTACGAGAATATCTGAAACCGTGCTTCCCACCTCCTAATTCGCCAGGTATTGCCCCTTGTGACTTTTTCCTATGTCCGAGTATCAAGGCTCAAACAAAACCTCGCTGGAAGAAAAACACGAAAAATTCTAGGTTCGGCTATTTTCCAGTGTCTGAACAATATACCTCGAACAGGCTATGATAACGCCTTTAAATAATTGGATTAAAAGACAAACGCTTTGTATATCACATGGTGATGGGTATTTTGAAGGATTGAGATAATTATTCTGGCACCGTTTGTTAAGCACTTCTGAAAATTGGCCCTGTTGCATTCATATTTGAATACCCCTCGTACATTGTATTATCCATTAATTTCATTTTTGTTCTTGATTCAAAAATCATTGATTTTTTTACTTACAGTATATTAATTGTACGGCAATATGTTTAACGTTTGTTTTCTTTTCGCTTTCCCAGATATATCATCTTTATATGTAATAGGCACATTTCCTTGTTTGATTTTCTGGTGACAAACAGGTAAAAGCAATTCATACTATAAATGGATGCTTACGTGCGGCAATTGTTTTCGCCACAAAAGGGGAAAAACAATCGTTTAAGATGAGTCATGATTGAGCTGAAACCCGTGGCTCCTTATTTATTGATCACTAAAATTTCATATTACGTCTTTTGATATAAGACGAGTTTCAAGTGAGATCAGAAATTCAATTAGATTTCTTTGTGAACACCTGATACGTTATTTAGTTTTAAATTGATATTCTAAAAATGCACGGTAATAATTCTTTGTCTATTTCAAACGATTTTGTTTTGATGATAAATGCAAATACGTAATCTCACTAGATATTAAAACAATTGTTACAATTGTCTTTCTCCATTTGTCATTCTGGCATTGTAACAGCTTTATTCAAAGGTTAATTGTTCCTGTTCTAATATTACCGAGACGAAATAACACCCAGTTACTTGAAAAACAAATTTCTAGACAATTTACAGGTAAACTTTTGCTCCAAATTAGTGAAAAGGATATCCCATGAGAAATCGGTTGAATATATCCCATAAAACTTCTCCGTTTGATGAATTAACTTGCGCGAAATTGTGCAAGATAGAATAAGGCAGTTATTGCAACTGGAATATCAGACATTGGTTATAGTTATTTTATATTGCTTAGACACACATATAATTATGTGACAGTTCACAATGTGTTTTGTGGGATCAAATAATTAAATATATTGTTTTATTTTTCCACCATGAAGTATGACTGAACACCTGTGTCAGTATTTACGACATTATATCATCAAGAACAATTAATTATATATTAAGAAAGGCGTTTGTGTACATGATACTAATATATAGGAGAAATAAACTATTCTGAACAAATGGTATGATATATTGAACACCGTTGCCATATAGAGGATATTTGTTTGTTTTGCATGTAAGATTGAAATATAATTTCACTGAGTGAACACCAGATGCAATATTTTCACGAGTGGCGTAGCCACGAGTGAAAATATAATAGCTGGTGTTCACGAATGAAATATTTTTCAATCTTATATGTAAAACAAATAAATTTTCTTTTTATTTCATGCTTTTTAAGTGATTTTAAGTTTTTTTTACTGGTTTTGCCGCGTAACGTCACGCATTCTCCTTTGTGACGTCATCACATCATGACGTCACATAATCAATTTTGAAATATAGGTCTGTTAAATTTCTTTAATTTTGTTACGTTTTTAACATGATGTATGATGACATCGACTTTCTTTTCCTAAAGAAGCAAAATTTACGCACGACGGCATTAATTTCTGCCTGTTATTTCATTTAGTTATGATTTTCTTTTCATCCGCATTCAGATATAGTCCGGCTACAGTGAAAATTATATTTTATAAATTTCACTAGTGGTTTATCAGAATATAATCATCTGATATATTACAATAAAACACTGGAAAGCATGAAATAAAAACATATAGCAAATACGTTCCGTATGCGCACCATTTGGTCACCTTTCATATTTTCATTGGTGGACATTTATTTTAGTGTGTGGGGGTGATAAGTATGACTGTACAAAACAGTCTTTGAAAAGATATCTCAATAGATCTACTACCGATTTGCAAAGACAAAAGGTGAAGATAAAAGAAAACGACCTTTAAAATGTCACCGACCGTCTGTTGTAACTTTTATGTTGAAAAAAGACCTACTGTTAATTCTTCTCAAAGGTGTCTACAAAAGATAACATAAAGGTTAGTAGACGATTCGTTGATCAATCACGTCGTTTTATGTCAGGGACATTTATTTAATTCATTATAAGACTTGCTTTTTTCTTTCTGTTATTTATATATTCTTGATTATGTTTCTGATTATACATTTTTTTCAATTAGCTTCAAACTGATATGGCATGAATAACATACTAAAGATATCTTAATTAAAGAGAATGTTTGCTTTGTTGAATGATAAGTAACTTTATCTGTGTCATACTGTCAAAGATTTTTCATTGTTTATGTTTCAGTGATTCTATTATTAATTCTAAAAGAAAAGTATTGAACTACTTTGTAAAAACTGTGAAATGATTGAGTGTATTTTGCAATTTGTTACTTTGGTAAAATCAACATTGACCAAGTGTGTTTACATAAAGTTGTAACGTGTATTTCAAATATTAACTAAAAGAGCATTTTACAACAAATTGTCTGTTTTACATTATGGTAAAGCCTTATAATATAATTATGCTCAAGTAATTTTTTATTGGCAGAAAACAGACAAAATTATTTCTTACCTTAGCACATCTCGCACTATTTACCTGGATGGAAATAGGAATTATAAATGCAATATTATAATGAATGTTTTTCAAGTTTGCTCGCCAGCCATGTCAATTACCGAGCAAAAAGCACCTGAACAAGCCATTATTTTCTAGTGGTTGTTATCTAAAATCATATCTAAAATACCATTGATACATGTTTATTCTTAGAAATAAAACGGTATAAATTAACGATACAATAAGTAATATCATGCCACTTAACATCCGATAATATGGGAAAAATGAAGATGTGGTATTTGTCCTGACTCATTTATGTCCATTCATTGCTTTTAATCTTTATTGTATTTTAATGAATTTTTTTAAATCCCATTTTAATTTATGATAGAATGTTATTTTATTATACCAGTAATAAATTCTAATTAAAACCACTTCCTCAGATAAACAACTGAACGGATCTTGAAAATCCTTTCATGCAAATCAAAACTCAGAGAAAATATTAATTTGAATGCTTTCACACATTAAATATACTGTTTCCTGTTTATTTGCGACTTGTGAAATAAAAATAGGTTAATATCTTTTTTGTTGTTCATTTGGTATTATAAAAGAACATCATTAAAATTTTGTCAAATGATATCATTTGTATATATATATATATATATATATATTGAGATGAGATAAGCAAACATACATCAAACAGTTTTGCTTAATAAATGGTGTTTTCCCCGATGGTATTATAGAAATACATACATCGTCCTTATCAATCCTAAAGCGCAATATATTCAGTATATTTGTTAAAGTGACTTTATGCTTATTTTGTAACTGTCGATCTTAAATAAGTTAGTAAATTATTATTAAATAATACTATTTTAAAGGGAATTGAACAATAATGATTGATAATTCAAATATTTAGGACTAAATATACAAAAAACTGCCTGAAATATTAAAAGACTGTCCCACTCTTTTTGCAATATTAGTTACCGGTCATTTTCAACAGATACCCGTGTTTAAAAATAGTTATGTGGATCAAGGGATTATTAATTACACAGTTGTCTTTAATCATAAAATTGAAAAGAAGTAAATTGTGATAAAATGTAGAAATTTTTTACTTTTACTGGCATAATATCACTTAAAACATCAATTTACAGATTAAAACTATAGGTTTTGTTTACATTTCAACTTATTAGTCTAAGTCCACGGGGGAGAAAATTAAAAGCAACACCCTAGACAAACCATGCCCTATTTGAAACAAATGAAAATGTGTTTCGGACAGGTCATGTAAAGTAAAGTTTAATGTGAAGCATTTTATATTTGTAGTAAATATTCAATTGACTCATTTCAAGTGCACTGCAGGCCAGCGCGAATATTTCTGAAAGAAAAAATGTTAATGCATGCTTAAGATAGCGATTCAAATTCTCACGTGTGTCTATGCAACGGCATACCATATCTCTTTTTATCTTCTTTTTTCAACAAGAGATCTAAATAGACAACTATTTATTATTCAAAGCATAAAGCGATATATAGTACATTTGTTGTTCTTTTCTTATTTATAATGATTGTCTCAAATGTATGTATGGGTTTGTGTTTAGATATGCACTAAACATATTTGTGGGATCTTAATTTGTAATAGTCAAAATCTTGAGGGTGACCTTACAACAAATTTCAGAAAAGGACAAGGCAAACTGATAATTAAATTCCATTGTTTCAATCGACATAAGAAATGTAGTCATCAAAATAAATAAAAAAAATTAATCCTCTATCACTCCCCTTCTCTGGAAACACTGGCGTGCGTAGAACAATTAAAATGTAGTAATTGTAAAGGGTTTTATTTCCCACATGGAAACACTGAGTCACATGCGTAGAACCAATTTTACAGTCAATTTCAAAGCATTAATTTTCCCGTCAAATACTCACACGTTAGGGTCATGAACTGTCAAAGTAATTGCTCCCTCTGTTGAAGCATTGACATGCAGCGATCAATTAAAATATAGCCATACGTATTCGTTCTTGTTTCCTTCAAATTGGCGATATTATTGATATATTGCAATTAAGATACTAAATAAGTAACTACAATGATGAAAAACAAGACACCTGGTTAATTCAACCGGTGTTTTATAAACAGTTTTTAGTGTCTGATTTGTAACTACTTTATTCTGTATAATTATTCAAAACTGAAGGAGTAGAAACGTTGGCTTAGTTGCTTATGTGTTCGAGTCCTACTGCACATATGACCTTGTTCGACCATTCGTCAAGACGATTTCGACAATATTTGAATATAATATTTAACTTATATCAACTGTTCTTTGTTAAATTGTCACATTGAACCACTTATCTTCTCTAAGTATTGTTGATTCTATCAATTGTCTTTCAACTAATTGTCGTGTCCAATTTCAAATATGATGTGGCTGCTGTGTACTTATATTTTCCATTTTGTTTTGTTCGTTAAGTGAAACATTACACCAATAAGCTCCTCAATTAACCTTTAATTTGATGTGCATATATTTAGTGGGAGTTTAATATGGGACGTGACATTTTGCTTTATTGGTTTGTCGAAATGCTAATAGGAATATTGGACAATATGGTTTTCCCTTACAGTTCATCGGATTACTTGACCTATTTCAGGTATGCATCGTGTGCAGTGATTCAGCACGAAGTCATATTACTGCTCAATCTAGATCTCAAAAAGTAAGGATTTTCTCCTTTTTCTCAGTCAGATTGTTACATAAATAGCTTGTAACCAAATTATTTAACAAATTTAAACATGTTTCATATCAAAATGTGATGCAAACTTTAGATTTAATATATACCTGATAAGGTAATGCTTTTGCTTTATAATCAAAAAGGTATTTGTTGAGTTTAAAGTAATTTTAAATTGTTAAGCTACTTCAGGATTGGATTGAGCGTTTTAACTTACAATTGCATAAAAACCGCGCAGGCAGGTATACAACATAGTTTTTTTTGTGACTACACGCCGTTGGTACACGTTTTTTAATACTCGTGACTCAGTGCGCAGTGATAAACAGCTTAATGCAATGACGGCTCCGGTAGTTTTATAATAAAAACATAAATGCCAAATGAGATCGAACAAGCGCGTTGAAAGCATGACAGAGGCAAAAGTTACGTTATATGAAGTATAGATAACGCGGAATTATAGACTTAGTCGTTGGAATACCACCAATGCATTTTTTTTCGTGCAATAAAATCTGCAGAAGCCTTCGCAATTATTGTATCCCTCGACCAGGGGAGTCGGTGGGGGCTAAAAGGATTTACATATGTCGTCGTGCTTCTGCAGAATAATGTAAATTCACAAAAAGGCGCATTTACCCTATATCATTAAAATTTTGTTTAAGAATGGGTGGTTTTAATTTTAGCAATCTGCCTTTTTTTGCGATTATTATACAAAATGAATGTACGTCATCATCAAATATACTTAAAAAGAAAAGGAAACAAGTTAAAACAAGAACACACATATACTTTTGAATGCCAAATTGCCTATGAAATTTGGTACATAACCTGATAACAGCTTCAAGAAAAAAATTCAAGGGGTAATATATAAAATAGTCGTTATTTATTGGTTTTTAATGCAAATATTCAATCAACTTTAATATATTTATGAGGCATTTGATTTGGAAAACCTGTTTTCATATAATCGATAATTTTTGTTATAATGCATTATATTTTAATGCCAGCCAGGCTGTTCGTAACGATTGCCAAAAAAGAAAAAGAAACTGTTTTAAATTTTAATAATAATGCAACAGCCTTGCAAAATATATTAAAAGTAGAAAATCGAGAACTGGTGAAAACCACAGACTAGATTATGCCACTGTTTTATAATTGTAATATGAGCTATGTAACATCTCTTCAGCAGGAAATTGTTGAGCTGCAATATGTTGGATAACATAAGCGTTGTTTTTTTATTTTATTTTTTTTGTGTGAAAATTTTCTAAGTCTGATGTATAACAAATGTATAATCATTCGACAGATATTGTATTTCTATTGTATTACTGCGAAAAAAAATTAATAAGACTTCGTGGCAGAGGTGTAATATTGGTGATTATACATTTTCATTTGAGCATTGTCATAACTTTATCAGACGTCACATGACAGACTAGATTACGTTATATGTTAGACAAATATTAATTTTAGACGCTGCTCATATCGTTAAATATATTTCAAAATAACAGCACTGCTAAAGACTGTAATTTTAATTTTATACTGACAATAAATGAAATGCTTCTGATATATCAGTAAAGATTTCTTTTTCTTGATTGAAACAATAAGCTTTTAAAATGTCTTCACCTTCTCGGTGCATGTATGTCGCTGAGAAGGCTTATGGTATCGGCAGAGGAACTTGGAATGGCGATAAATAAAGACTAGATCTTGTTACAGCGGACCAGATGCCGAATTCCCTTAAAGCCGAAGGAAGTGGCCCTGTATTGGCCTAATATTGTTTCAGGTTATTGTACATTTAGGTTCCCATTGACCGCCGGGCGTTTGGTTAATTATACGTTGAAACTGCAATAATATTTTCCGAACAAATATTCTTCTGTTATTTTAAGTAGGGACAATGAGTTCGTGCATGCGTGATTTACTCATAAGAGAATTAACTATTATGTTTATTTCATACTTGCATTTTGGTAGTATTTTTTTAATTAGAATAATACCTTTTACATCAGATATATAGATGAAAGGCTGCCCCCACTAATTCTAAAAAAAATGAGCATTACCGATAATTTCCAAAAGATACCGAAATCATAATTTACAGACGTTACAAAATTCTTAAGATGTCGTAGTCATACGCAATGATTGGTAGACTTTTTATGGACAAATAATTTATTGTATTACACCTTCTTAGCAACCAGGCAAATTCAGTATTTTTTCTCTCCGTTTCTTTTGATAGCTCTTATTGTTAACAAATTGTCATGTCTTGAGACGTTTTGGTGTTTGATATAATGTTTCTTTTCAATTCATTTCGTATGAATTAGTAAACAGTGATTTCTTTAAAAAGTTGTTGATTTTTTTTCCTTTTATTAAATGATGGTATAAAACGCGTCTACGCACTTCAATCCAGAATAATTCATCTTTTGTACCATAAATACTTGGCTGGCCGTTATATTGAGAAAATGCGATATCATTTCTTTGTTTATAGTAACCTTAATGTTGAAAATTCCAGACACTTGATTGACAGTAACAAACTTCTTTATTATTCTGTCTTGATGATTATTTCTAAATCATATCAATGACTGTTACAATTCAGAGCTTTCTGCTTACATATGCATACATTATTGATCAGATGGCGTATTTGTACCACTTGATATTCACTAGAAGCAGATAGGGACGTTCCAAAAGTACCCACTACTTTTTCGTGATTAAAAAGTCTTGAGTGTCTATTGCCGTGCGTAAACACATTCATATTTATATTTTTTAGGATCAAATCTTGTTTATTTGACTGTAATTTTGTAATTTGGCAATACACACTCGATTGCCTTATAGAGGATACATTGGACACTGCACTGTTAAAAACAGGACATGTATTGCACATATTGGAAGAAACGTGTGTTACACTTCAAAGGCAGTGTATGGCTGTTAAAAAACTGACTACAGAATAATGCCATTTGTGCCTGCTAATATTTGCTTATTTACGGTAGCACAGTGGGGACATGTCAAGTAAAAAATCTATCTAGCTAAATAATAAGTGCAAATTGTAAAATCTCATAGAAGTTTCCTCTGCGCAACCACACTTCTGACTTTTTGAGGTATATCAAAGAGAATGTTATGCCAGAATTGTTTAAAACGCATGGTGTTAAGCACGTACTCATTATTCAAACCTATTGAAAACTAATTTCAACTTCGGTTTAATGACTATTAAATTGATCAATATATATCAAGGAAAATGAACATATGACGTCACTGTGTAAAATGAGTACGTAATAACATTTATTTTAAAATGTTTGTAAAAGAGAAACAACAAGTTTGCATCAGAAATGTTCTTAAAAAGAAACTTAGGTCTATGTAAACTACTACGGAAAAGGAAAAACGAATAGAAATAAACGACGTGCAAAATATTTCCATTGCCAAATCCATAAACGTAATTTTATTTTAAAATCTTTTCAATGAATCTTGCAAACACTTACGAAGGTTGATATTAATATGCATTTTATTGTACATATTTCATATCCACAATTATATTTCCATAGTTACCTGATTGATAGACCTGTAATATTTTTTTCTGATTAATTATTTGAATGAAAGAACTTTTTTTTTGTTTCTAGAGGATGATCATTGTAATGAGAATTTTGTGCAATAGTTGGTAACAATTGCTCAATATATTCAGAAGGTGGAAACAATTAACAAAGATGTTTAAGGCATACTTTCTACAAAACATAAAACATTGTACTCTGACAAAGGCTGCACGTGTTAAAATCTTATAGACTTAAAATGATTTAACCTAATGTTTATCCAATAAAGCATACTTTTCACAAAACATAATACGTGCACTCATGTGTTCAAATCTTATAGACATTAAATTATTAAACAAGAAGCGCCGCAATGCGACGAAAACCAGGTTTTCAACGACCAAATCTTGATGTGACAGCAATCAATAGGTCAAAGTACACTGAAGTTAATGAGTAGAAGCTGAAAATTCTATTGTAAGCAAATGACCTTGAACTTGCTCACAGATATCAAAGTAGCAATCCAAAGCTGCCACTCAGCAAGTTTATTGTCAAAAGGTCAAAGCAAACTCAAGTTATAACATGAAAACTAAATACATTAACCTTGACCACAGACACCTGGGAAGCAATCCCAAGCTGCCTCTTTATATAAGCTACCCATTCATCAAGTTTGGTGTCAAAAGGCCAAAGCAAACTCGAGTTATTGAGCGGAAACTGAATTTCTATTTTTAGTAACAGTGACCTTGACCTTGATCACAGACACCTGGGTAGCATTCCCAAGCTGCCTCTTGATATAAGCTATCCATACACCAAGTTTGGTGTCAATAGGCCAAAGCAAACTCCAGTTATTGAGCAGAAACTGAATTTCTATTTTTAGTAACAGTGACCTTGACCTTGATCACAGACACCTGGGTAGCAATCCCAAGCTGCCTCTTGATATAAGCTATCCATACACCAAGTTAGGTGTCAATAGGCCCAAAGCAAACTCAAGTTATTGAGCAGAAACTGAATTTCTATTTTTAGTAACAATGACCTTGACCTTGATCACAGACACCTGGGTAGCAATCCCAAGCTGCCTCTTGATATAAGCTATCCATACATCAAGTTAGGTGTCAATAGGCCAAAGCAAACTCAAGTTATAGAGCGGAAACTGAATTTCTATTTTTAGTAACAGTGACCTTGACCTTGATCACAGACACCTGGGTAGCAATCCCATGCTGCCTCTTGATATAAGCTATCCATACACCAAGTTTGGTGTCAATAGGCCAAAGCAAACTCAAGTTATTGAGCGGAAACTGAATTTCTATTTTTTAGTAACAGTGACCTTGACCTTGATCACAGACACCTGGGTAGCAATCCCATGCTGCCTCTTGATATAAGCTATCCATACACCAAGTTTGGTGTCAATAGGCCAAAGCAAACTCAAGTTATTGAGCGGAAACTGAATTTCTATTTTTAGTAACAGTGACCTTGACCTTGATCACAGACACCTGGGTAGCAATCCCAAGCTGCCTCTTGATATAAGCTATCCATACACCAAGTTTAGTGTCAATAGGCCAAAGCAAACTCAAGTTATTGAGCGGAAACTGAATTTCTATTTTTAGTAACAGTGACCTTGACCTTGATCATAGACACCTGGGTAGCAATCCCAAGCTGCCTCTTGATATAAGCTATCCATACACCAAGTTTAGTGTCAATAGGTCAAAGCAAACTCAAGTTATTGAGCGGAAACTGAATTTCTATTTTTAGTAACAGTGACCTTGACCTTAATCACAGACACCTGGGTAGCAATCCCAAGCTGCTTGATATAAGCTATCCATACACCAAGTTTGGTGTCAATAGGCCAAAGCAAACTAAAGTTATTGAGCGGAAACCAAAAGTTGACGCCCGCCCGCCCGCCTGCCCGCCCGCCCGCCGACTTCGGCATTACAATAACCCGGTTTTTGTTGAAAACCTGGTTAACAAACTGCTCTTTTCATTAAAGTTAATAAAAATCAGTTATATATGTATTTAATGTGAATACCAATAATGCGTTCACTCACATTCACAAGAACACAATACGATACAAAATCAAAACTTACAGTATTTTAGTAAGATAAATCATGTAAATATCAAGAAACGTATAAGAATTGAGACCTAGTAACTGTTCCGTAGAACTTTCATTAAACTTTAAATTATTATATATACCGCATAAACAATATAATTCATCAATCAAAATTGAAGTATGTTTAGCCATGTTTTGTATATACGGCATCTGTTTCGAATTATCTACCATTCGCCTGAACTTGCTTTAATGAACCATTTACTTCTCAAATGCCAGTCATGAATTGTTAGACACATGTACAAGCACTATAAAACTTCAAATTTCATTTTATAAGGCTTTTCAGCATTTTTTATATAAAAGAATAAACAACATATTCTTCCTTTTGGTGTACCTCTATTGTAAAATTTGATCACGTGTCACTGTGAATGCTGCTTTCCGGAAAAATGTATTCCCCTGACTTCAAATCCTTTATTTTCTGTCGTATATTTCTCTTATTATTCACATGTCCTTCCATTTGAAATTCATATCGTAAGCGCGGGAAGATAATTTGTATCTTTTGGTAAATTTCCTCGTCAGACGACAATTTCGTCTGCTTCTTTTGGCAACAGCTGTTCAGAGCCATCCGTAAGCCAGCTCTAAATTTAGGGCTCATCCAAAGATAAATTATTGGGTTGTAGCAACTGTTACTCATTGAAAGCCAATGAAAACCCAACCATAGTATAGGAATATATTTGTTGTTGTAGATGGTTGGGTTATGGTCACCAACTAAGGTTATGGTATGAAGTGGTAACCAACATAAAGCGTAGAATATCACAACTGTAACCATCATCTTTATCATCTGAAACAAAAAATGCAATATTAGTTAATCTACAAATATATCTGTGTACAAGACATATGCGAAAATTACAAAATTCTTACCAAATGTAGTACATCTAAGAACCGAATTCCATATGCTAACAATAAATAATATACATAAGTTGTCAATAGAAATAATTTTAATAAACAGTTTAGACAGTTAAAATGACCAAACGCAACTTTTTAAAGTATTGTAAGCCATTGGCAAACAATAATTGGGTATATCGAAATAGAAAAAGCAAAGATTATTCTAATTTAGCATGAACCAATTATGTTTAAGTGTCTGTAAACGCTCAACTACCTTTAATAAGATATTTTGATTCAAAATGGAATTACAATCATTAATAACATTATGTACTTAATTTACAGTGATAATATTACAAAATCGGATATACCACTTAGAAATAATGACTTGATTGCAATAAATAAGATATGTTATTGCTTTTAAGGGCGATGTTCTTTAGAAGCACAAGTCATGAAAATAGTCCTTTTATTAATCGTTCGTGATTTGTGGTGGCAATATCGTCAATGAACATTTATCATGTTGAATATATATGAATATTTGGTTGATGCATTTAGAATTTAACTGTTAATTTATCTTTTCTCGGTTAATCAATTTATCAAATCTAAGTAAATCGACAGTATTAAAGTATGTTTTATCAAAATTTAGCATAGACATTAGACACACGGAGTCAGAGATAGGCTAATTACGTGCATAAATAACATCTAAATTGAATATTGGGCTGGCTAACATATGAAATCTTGGAAAAACATCTCCTTAAATTAGGAATTAATTAATGTGGAAACATTGATATATGTTTCAAACACTAATCTACTTATATTAAGTGTGGTTTCAGTTGTTGGGGTGGAAACACTTAGCACTAATTAAGGCTTAAATAAAGCTGTAATAGAAAGATCAGAGGATTTTCAAAATTGCTATTAGCGGTATCGATCAATGTTGCACAAAAACTCAGATAAACTTATTTCAAGTACTTATCACATAAGCCAAGGTGCAGGAATGTAATTAAAAAACTGAGCATTACACAAGGGTATAAACAATGCAACGTGACCTCATTTTAAACACAAACTCCTGAAAATATTTATATTGCAGTTTTAGTATATTGGTTTAAAATGGGCAAATTTTCGATAAATATTTCAAATATTGATAAAACATTATGCATCTTAAAAAACACCTAAAAATATTTCTTGAAAAAAAATCTTTCAAATCTTTCAAATATATAGATTATTTTCGATTTTTAGAATAAATAAGGTGTTAGTTAGTAAGAAAAATATCAGATAATTATCTGTATAACTAGTTTAATGTTATCAGTTAACAGATAATAAATAAGAAACGCAATGGATATGTTCAAAACAATCCTTTATCAATTAAGTGTAAATTTATTTAGTTATACATTGTTTGTATATTCTAGTTAATATATTTTATGTATAAAACAGAATAAAGTACATGCTAATCTACAGTACTGTATATCTACAAGCAGACGATATTTGCGTCATGCGTCGTACAAGAATTTGTGTTATACTGCAAGCGCCGTCAAAACAAAATGAACCTTCTCTTTCACTGTAAGCAGCTTTTTACGGGGGTTTGAAAACTGTTAGCAGTTTCTTACGGGGCTTTGAAAACTGTAAGCAGTTTTTTACGGGGGTTTGAAAACTGTAAGCAGTTCATTTGTATGAGGGTTTGACTACGTGATTCAACCGCCCTAAATAGAATTGTGTGATAAAAATGCATTTAATATTAATGACTTATGTATAACTTATTAGAGAGTCTGAAGTAAGCATCAAATCTATTGCGCACTAGTACTTAAGGTTTTAACGTTTGTAAGCACAAACCACCGCTTCAGATTTTATACTTACTTTTTTCTTTGCGGTTGCCAACTGAAGTTTTCGTTTGTTTCTATCTGTTCCTTGAATGTTCTTAATCCAAATATTGTATCCAATTTTAGAATATGAGAATAATAAAATGGTCAATGGCCCAAAGTAATGCAAAACCATTAACGACAATCCATACGAATACTGTTCAGTATTATTTTCCCAGGTTTCAAGACATTGTCCGCTTGTGTTAGAATGGTAAATCACTCGTGATTTCAAAAACGTTGGTAACGGTATAGTAAATGACATCACCCATATTCCAAGAATCGTTAACGCAGTTTGTTTTTGTGTGATTCTTGGTTTGAATGGATGAACAATCACAATGTATCTATCTATACTCATGGCAACAAGGGTGTAGGAACTCAGAAACACAGCAACAACTTGTATGTATAGCACAATAGGACACATTGTCTCGCCAAATGGCCAATAATTAAGAATCAAATTGGCAATAAATGTAAATGGAATACAAAAGACGGCCATGATTATATCACTTACGGCGAGGTTTACAATGAAATAGTTCGGCACCGTGTGCATTCGTTTATAAGCATACACTAAATAACAAACAATCCCGTTTCCACCGACAGCTATTATTGTTATAATAGAATACATGACGATGATTAAGACCTGTACATATTCGGATATCTGAAATGCCTCATTCGATGCCTGGGTTGAATTCTGTTCACTTTCTAAAACGTCTTGCATTTTATCACGCATGTGACCAGATTATTACCTTGATGTAGATAATTTACATATTAAGATGTCTTATTTAAAAAGTATGTCATTTTTACTATAATTTTCGATCATAATGGATGAAACTGTGATAATTGATACACTATGGTATTGATAATGAATATCATTTTTTTAGTATGTAAAAAACAAACGTTTCATGATGGAAAGGTCATTTAAACTGCATTGTATCATCAAAAGTATTTACACGTTTAGGCATTTGAATATTTTGTATTATTCCATTGTTCTAATAATTTTCATGTTGTTGCTTTTTTTATCTTCCACTCTATATTATGTATCATGTTATTATTTGTCGTGCAGTGTGGATGTTTTCAGAAAAATGTCATATTACACAAATATAAAATAGAACAATTTATAAAAATCCAAAATTATAACACAAAAAGTTTTAAGAAAGAACTTGTCTTAGCGTTATTTCATACAACAGTTTATAAAATTTCCATTGTCTGTAAAATATTTATATCCTTTTTTTTCTTTGTGTGTGTGTGTCACAAAATTATTTTTGTTGCCATAAATTGTTCACATTGGCATAAATTCATTTGTAATTGTTTTACATGTATTGTGCTGTTCTATCTTTTATTAGTTTCAAACTTCCCTGTTTCATAGTTTCTCACAATAGTTTTGTACCGCAACCTTACAGGTGCATCTTCAAATTAAAATAGTATTGTTCTTTTTTCAAAATTTGATAAAAATCCACGCAAAGTAAAAGGATCATGTCAAATGTTTTGCTAACCAAAAATAAGCAATCACAAATAATAAACACACGATTAAGAAACCGTTGATATTTTTACTCCGTGAATACCAAAACAAAGCTGTTATATAGTATGTAAAATCCGATAGAGAAAATCAAATCTTACTGCAGCTACATTTGCCTGCTTCTATAGAAGGAGTGATTGGAGCAGAAGATAAGTAGCATTACCCTCGTCTGAAACAGTGTATAAAGAAAAGGCTTTTTTTAAAACAGTTTATTTGTTTTCAAAGAAATCTACACGTCAACCACCTGTTTCATTTGTTTGTAAAGAGACAATTATAGCTACGTTTTGAAACATTTACATGTAACTTAGTTTTCTGTAAGTTTTAGTAGCTCATTACAGAACAACATGCGTTATTTTGACAATTTTATTAACAACATCATATTCCTCATCATCATCGCCATCATAGTAATCATTTTCATCACAATCATTAGCATCAATAATAACAACATCATAATAATAATGATAGTTATATAAAACAACATCAACAACAACAAAAATGATAATAATAAAAAATATTATCACTCATTTATCGGACAAACTATCCTTTTGGCCCAACACTGCCGTGTATAAACCACATATTCTTGCATACAATGTAATTGTCCTAAAATATTAATACTAAATCGAGAACATTGTACATATCCTTTAAGTTTTTGTTCTAAATTGCTTAAATGACAAATCGAACAACATATATTTTTGCGTGCAATTATTTTGATTCTTGTTTCCGCCCCATGCAATTTGAAACGACGGCATATATAATAAGGCGAGTTACAGCCTTCTTAAATCTACAGAAACACTTGTAAAATTTAGTGTGCGCATAAGGTCTGTTTCTAAACAAGTACATGAAGTAAGTAAATAATTTGTATTTTTGTATATTTTAGAACAACATCATTTAGGTAAATAACAATTTAATATCATGAACAAATGATCCAAAAATTCTTCACTTAAGAGCTGGTACACGTAGTCTGGCTAAAGGTCGGATCTTCTAATAAATAAGGTATTTCTTGCATGTAGATCTGATTGCTACCGTATTTGTTTCACCTTCATTGTGATTCGGATTTCCCAAGAAATTTAATTTAGCCATGCAATCAAACCTCATTTACACCTAAGTATCAAATATTGCTGTCAGTGGAAATAAAACAAATTGTTGATATTTGTTAGAAAAAAAACATGTTTGAAGTTATTTGAAACAAATACACAGGAAATAATAGACTCCGTTTTTACTGGGCAAGATTATTTTGCCAGTTTACCTGCAGGCTTTGTGGACAACGCCAGGTTTATTATCGAAATCGTGAAAATTACCTACTCGGTATTGGGTTTCCAGCAGTACAAAATAGACACTGCATCGCTTTATAAATTGTGAAAGCTCGTCGATTATTAGCTGCTTGAAAGGTCACGAGGTGGTGACCTCATATTGGTTTCCCGCAGGGTTAATTGAGAGCTGATTTTAATCAGATTATGTTGCATCTACCTTGAATTCGCGTCGCAGAGCAGCTTCCGACATGCTTGGCTTATTACATCAAACTAGGCTCGAAATATTACGTGATTAGCCAAAAAGATGCAAGTGTCCTTATACATATACAAGCAGATACTATCTATTTATTATCATTTTTTTCTAGTCTTCACATATCAAACTATCCTAATTTTCTTGTCAATAATAAAGTTAATCTGGTTCAAAGACTCGACTTACTAGCATCATTAGCTATCTGGATAATGATCAAAACAGGTTTTATAATCGGCAAAACAAAAATATATATTGTGCCAATTTGCGGCAACATTAGCCATATAGCTGTCATAAATATCATTAAAAGGGTAATATAGTTACTTATGAATGCGCTCAGATTTGTAAAATAAGTCAAGCCTCTAAAATCAAGTTATTATCTTTCTTTTTAACTCCAAACATAATAAGCTCGTACACATATGGATATTTACCGATCATATTTTTAGTTGATAACATAATTATTTTGGTTACAGTTAATAATTGTTACTATTTTAGCCGCACGTGCGCCTCTAGCCCAAGATCCATTCTATTTTTGTTTGTTGTTTCCCTCTATTTTATTTATTGTCATTATTTTCTTTTATCTCTTATTACCACTGGCTGAAATAAAGAAAGAAAAAAGCCTCACGAACTGTAAACGGTTTTAAAGTTAGCAACCAAGAGTGTCCACACGATAACCATGGTAATTAAATTAATCAATACACCATGGTTTTTTTGCGAGATCATGCAACATCACATTTAATATGGTTAGTTTATGATAGAAAACATTAGCTTTATGATTTGTATCTTCATTCTGTATGTTTGTTATAAAAAGCATGTTTGAAAATTACACGCTAAACGGCGATACTAATACAATACATATACTATCTTTCGTGGTGCGGTGCATAGGCCCTCAATACGTATCTATCTTCAATGTCAAACCCCTCAGTATCGTATAATATTTTCTTAACTCATCAAGGAGCGTGTGAAAATTGTTTTCTTCAAAATTTCGTATGAATAAGTAAGCAGCGAATTCCTTTCACTTAACTGATGCATTGACATTCATTTTGTTGATTTATTTTCTGATATCAAATGCTATTATGAAAATGACGTCGAGCTTTTCTATCCAAAATAATTCATCTTGTACCCTAAATGCTTGACTGTAACATTGGGAAAATCATATATATAATTAATTTTTTATAACCATAATGACGACATTTCCAACTTCATTATTATTCTGTCCTGATTATCATTTCTAAATCATGCAAATAAATGTGGATTCTCCATATGGATACTTTATTATTCGTTATGTTAATTTCCCATAGGCCTCTGGGAGTTATTCTTACTGTTAATGCAAGTGTACCACATGACTAAGAATGTTGTACTGTTACATAAGTAACAGTGGGTCACAATAAAACACTGGGTAATGACAACTATTAACCGTATTTTCACAATTTGACATCAACCTACTTTCAATTTGAATATTATTCCTAATTTTGCCAAACGATAGGTTAAAGTGGTTACATATCAAGTGATCTTAGGTTTGATAGAAAAGGACAGTGGTCAAAATTTCGATGACTTAAGTAGGTGACGAGTATAGCTATTTTATTAAATATATATAGCAAACAAAAACAACTTCTGACATCATTTAATTCCAATGACACAAATTGTGATTGAGGGGTTGCCTTAAAATGTTGAGGATTGAATCAGAATTGCAGCCATCGTTTATCTCAGCGTGATCGTATGAGGCGATTGAATGGGTTCCTATAATTTAAGTCTGTGCATCTCTGAACTCCAGCAGGTGAACAAATATATTTCAATAACTGGTATTATTCCTCATGGTTTTGGTCATGGACAAACAATAGTATATACATTGTACAACAAGATCAAACAAAAACAACAAAAACACGTGAGTCATAATTCAGTTGAAATGAAATGCTGCAATCCGGGGAACTAATTTATCAATTATTTAAATTTCGTATTGCAACAAGACTAATTATTTTGAACTGGAATATCAGACATTGTTTTTGGAAATTTTATATTACTATATTTTATATTATTTATATAACTATTATTAGTTCACAATGTGTTTAGGGAAATCAAATACATGTAATAATGAATCTTGTTTTAATTTTCCATCGTGAAATATTGACCACCTTGTCATTAATTACGAAATCATATAAAAAATCAGTTCATTATATATCAAGAAAGGTGTTTGTGTACATGATACTTATATATAGGAGAAATCAATTATTTTGAACGAAGTGTTCATAATCATACTCAATCAAACCGAGTCTATAATTAATATGTAATTTTGTTGTGATTAATGCTCCAGAGAGATCACTTTGTTAGAAATAGATTATAGATTGTATGATACATTGAACACCTTTGCCATAAATATATAGCATATATGTTCCGTCTGTGAATCATTTGATCACATATTATATTTTTTTCATTGGTGGACATTTTTGGGAGGGGGAGGGGGGATTGATAGTATGCACGAAAAAGTATTTGAAAAAATCTCATTATTAAAGCTACGCAATGGAAAGAGGTTAGGATAAAAGACAACGACCTTTAAAATGTCATCGACTGTCTGTTGTAACTTTTATGTTAAAATACAAGACCTACTGTCAATTTTTTCAAAGTTGTCTACAAAAAAAATTACATCAAGGTTATTAGAAGATCAATCAAGGTTGATATATGGGCGAAGATATTTTAAGGTCGATTTATGTCTGGAACATTTATTCAAACAATTAGAAGACAAAAGTTCCTTTTCTATCTGTTATTAATATATTCTTGATTTTTTTTCAGATTAATATTTCATTTCACTTAGCTTCAAACTGGCATTTACTTCATACTAAAAATTTCTTAATTGTTAGGATTCGATTTTTTCCAGCGATTTGCTTTTTCTGTATATAAATTTCGGAAAAAAACATTAATTTTACCAGCCTACCGTTGAAAAGCCATTTGACCAATTCCAATTCAAATTCGATTTTGTACAACTTGAGAGGGTCTTATTTGCACATGAAATGGCCTGAAGCCCTAACCCAAGTAATATGTCCAGGAGATTTCCGCATGGCTTGGTCATTTTTGCACCGGCGATTTGTTCTTTCTCTATGTAAATTTCGGGAAAAAACATCATATTCACGAGCCTACCATTCATAAAACAATTTTACCAATTCCGCTGCAAATTTGATTTTGTACAACTTGAGAGGGTCTTCTTTGCACATGATAAGGCTTAAAGCGCTAACAAAAGAAACATGTCCAAGAGATTTCCGCATGGCTAGATCATTTTCCAGCGATTTACTTTTCCTGTATATAAATTTCTGAAAAAAAAACATAAATTTTACGAGCAAAACATAATTAACATAATATTATTAATAATAATGTGACAAGAGTTTAAGTATTTTGCCATTTGTGACTTTGGTAAAATAAACATTGACCAAGTGTTTTTTTTTATAATATGTGTATTTCAAATATTATCATGAAACATTTTACAACTTAGCCTTTTAACAAAATAGTAAAGCCTGCAAAGTACAGAGATGGTGGGAATTGTTGAAAGTATACCTTGAACCGTTGCTAGTTTGGCATTGGCATAATACTTATCCACAACTGCGTTATTATGTATTTTGTCATTTGGTGTATAAGATTTATTTGAACTTTTAATATTGCATATGCATATTGCAGTTATTTTTCTTTTGTTGTGTCAGGCAATTGAATTTCAAAGACATTCCATTATTAATAGTTTGGTTGTTTATGCTTTTTACAATGTCTCTTTGATGTTAACCTACCATACACTGATAATATTGTTATGCATAAGTAACACGTTTTGCAAAAGAAACAGGCGAAAATTAATGATTTCCTTCCCTATCACATCTGAGATTATTGTAACGGGTTGAAAAAAGAATCATAAATGCGATAATGCATGCTTTTAAATTTGCTCACAATTCACGACAAGCCATTATTTTCTTGTCGTTGTTATCTCAGAATCATACCTAAAATACCATTGATCCGTGTTTATTCTAAGTAAATTAATGATACAATTAGTAATTTTCATATCACTTCAAATCCAGGGGATAAATTAACATGTGACATTTGTCCCGACTCACCCCTGTCAATCAGCTACTTTTAATGTTTGTTGTATTAAAATTTTTCCTGATATCATTTTAATAGGCAGTAATAGGCTAAAGGTCAGGCCACATAAATTCCTCACCTTAAGGTTGCACAAAAAAATAATACTCTGTTATAGGTAATCTGTCCATGTGAATGTGAGAAATTTGAAGCAATACGCAACATTGTTGTTAAAGTCGTTTTTTAATCGCAACTGAGACATAGTTTTCATTGATAAGGTCTCGGCACATTTTAAGATGATACGGTTATATTTCGTAAATAGTAAACATTGGTGGAGTAACTGTAATTACTATGTTTTTATATAACGAATATTTAGAATGTAAATTTATTTAATAACTTAATAAGTCGTTAATAATTCTAGGCATATAATTCCTTTGATACGATGCCTACAATGATTTCAAATTATCATAGAAGGTTCCTTAATTATATCAGATATATATTCAAATTAAAATCACTTCCTCATAAAACCAACTCAGAAGAGAATATTAATTTGAATACTTTCACAAATTAGAACAAACTATTTCCGTTAATTTGAGCATTGTGAAATAATAACGCATTAAAGTGTCTTTTTATCATGTTTTGCATAATTGTACATCATTTGTCAAATGAGATCATTTGTAGAGTCAAACAGACATGCATCAAACATGTCTTTAGATAAATGGTGGTTTCCCCGATAGATAAACATAAATCATCATGGCCAGATCGTAATATTCAGCATATTTGTGACATAATGTTCATTTTGTTACTGTCGATCTTAGATAAATTAGTTGTTAATTTCAAAAGATTTACTTTTCTAATGGGGTTAAATTACAAATATTAAGGATAAAGTATAAAAATTGCCTATTTAAAAAAAACTCAGCTCACTCTTTTACAAATTGATTATTACCGAAAAAGATACCAATGTTCATAAATATTCATGCGGGTCACGAGTGTTTTAATCATAAAATTGAAAAACAAATATGATATATGTAAAGTTATATTAAAATTACATGAACACTCGTCAGTTACATTTGGATTTGCATAATGCCATTTTAATTAAATATCAATTTTATGATTTAAGCGATAAGTGATTTGTTTACATTTTAATTAATCATTCTGAATCCGTTGGGGTAAAACAGAAAAAATCAATACTCAAAAGATATGTGCCCTATTTAACATGATTGTATTTGTGTACGGAGAAACAGGCTGCCTGTCGCTATCTATTGATATAAATAAAGAATAGTCATGTTTTGGGCTCGATTAAAAAACACGATGTAAATAATCTACAAAAGAAATTATCGTCTCTATTATATAAAGTTACATATAATGTTTCAAAAGCTTTAAGTGAAAATTATATGAAAAAGAAATTTCCTTGGACTGCAATCTCAAGACAAATTTTCATTAAATGCGGTTTATGTAATAAATGGGGTAACGAAAAATGGTTAAAATTAGCAATGAGACAGAAACTAAAATTACGTGACTCTCCGCTGTTTACTGTGGTAATCCATTTACTAAGAAATTTAAGAATTTGTGGTTTTGATATAGTGTAAACTGAAGTATGGTTAAGCAAATGGAAAGAACAAATACATTTTCACAAATTATTTTCACCACTGAAATTATATATACATTATAAATGTTCAAATAGCCTCTACTAGCATTGTAATAATGACTAACCGTATTAATTCATGTCAGCCTGAAATGTGTGTTATAAAAGAAATTTGAGTTTATTTGATTGATTTGTAAAAGAAAGCTTATTGTTAATTGCTACGTCAAGATGTATTGTTAATAACTTCTCCGAAAACATTTGTACTGTATTATGAACAATTTATTTTAAAAAATGTCTTACACTTTGCCTTTATCATGTAATAAAGGCCATATGCTATATGCAGTTAAATGCCAAATAAATTATTAAATTGTTTTAATTATAAAATATTGTTTAAAACAAATGAAAATGTATTTTGAACAGGTCATGACAAAATAAAATTTGATGTTAAGCAAATTACGATATTATCGTATATAAGCAGTTAGTATTTCATTGAGATCATATATTTCTTCAGGTAAGCGCATTTCTGAAAGAAGAAGGTTGTTGTATGCATAAAATGCCTAGGCTAAATACTCACTAATGTCTTTCAAACGGTATAACATATCTCTTAATTTATTTTCTCCAACAACGGTTCTGAATTGACAACTGATTTTATATGCGATATATAGTACATTGCTTTTTCGTATTTCCAATGATTCTCTAAAATTTATGCGAATTTGTTTAGATATGCACTAAACATATACATGTGATGCTTTGTTATAGTATTGAAAATGTAGACTGAGGTCTTAGAATAAATTTCAAAAACAAATACAAGAAAATTGATAATCAATTGATCTTGATGTATTTCCTTGGCAACATGTGACATAATTCTTATATTGAGTTTTTCACAAAAAGAGGAGAAAAGCATTAAATTAAATAGTTATAGAATATTATTTATTAAGTAGGCTGATCCATTGTTTCAAACGACATAAGAAATGAAGTTAATGAAATCAAATAACAAGTACTTAGCCTTCACGATCCTTTCCCCTTTGAAACATTGACATTCATAGAGCCATTAAAATGTAGTTATTGTGAAGGTATTCATTTCCCACGTTGAAACACTGACATGCGTAGAACACATTTTGTAGTCAATTTTAAACAATTAGTTTCCCCGTCAAAAACTCACATTTTAGCGTTCATAACTGTCAATGTATTTCCCCTTTTTAGAAGCACTAACATACAGCGACCAGTTAAACATCGTCAAAGTGTTTTGTGTTCCATCTATTTCTGTTTAAATATTGAACCCTTTCAATCTGATTATATCATTTATATCAAGCAATATAAATACTAAATGTGTAATTATAATCATCTCTCTGATTGACCGGTGCTGCATTAATGAATACAACAAGTAAGTGTCTGAATATAATTTGTATCATTATACTCGTACATAAGCGTTCGACTTATTCTGAATTGAATAAGTATGTTGTTAGGGCAATATTCGAATGGAATAATTCTATCAATTGTTCTTTGTCAAAAATGTCGCATTATACCACTTGTCTTCTCTATGTGTTGTTTCTATCACGTGCCTTTCAACTAATTCTCGTGTACCCATTTCAAATATGCGTGGCTTCTGTGTAATTATATTTGCATTTTTTGTCTGTTTCGTGAAACATGACACCAATAAGCTCCTCAATTAACCTTTGATTTAATGTGTATATTTTTAGATAGTGTTGGATGTGAAACGTGACATTTTGCTTTAATGGTTTGACAAAATGATAAGAGAAAAAATAAATGGACAAATATGGTTTTCTCTTACAGTTCCAGGGGATTACTTGGATTACTTTTTCAGATAAGGTATCCTGTGAAGTGATTCACAAAGTCGTTTGACTGCTAAAATAAGACTGCTAGAAATAAGAATTTTCGCATATTTTTCAAAGATAATTCTCAAAGGAAGTATTTCATGTAAATAGTCTGATAACCAAATGTTTAAAGAAAATAACTTGAACATGTTCCATAACTAAATGTGATGCAAATTTTAAGTTTAATGTAGACTTGATAGGGAAATTTTGTTGACAATGGTTGACTTTAAAGTTATTTGATATTGATAAGATCCTTTATGATTGAAATAAAAAAAATCATTTAAAATTTCAATTGCATAAAAACAGTGCATACACGGAGAAGATTCATTCATACGCGGAATTATAGATTTAGACGTTGCAATAGCACCAATGCACTTTTCTCGTGCATTAACATCTGCAGAAGCCTTCGCACTTATTTTATCCCCCGCCCTTGAAGCTAAGACTTTTGATATGTCCTCGTGCATCTGCAAATGTTAATGCACAAAAAAGCGCATTTACCCTATATTATTAAAATTGTGTTTAAGTATGGATGGTTTTAATTAAAGCAATCTGCCCTTTTGCATTGTAATGAATAAGCCTATCAGGAGATGACTGTACGCCATCATCAAATATACTTAAAAAGAAACAAGTTAAAACAAGAATACACATATACTAGTACTTTTGAACGCTAAATTGCCTTTAAACATTTTTTTAATATCTGATAACATCTTCAGGAATTTCGAAACAATAATTCTCCAGGTGTAAAACATAAAATAACAATAATTTATCAGGTGAAGTATTTAATGCAAGTATTTAGTTAACTTAAAGCTAAAACGTTTGGTAGTCTGTCATGTCTGGTAAAGTTATGATAATACTCAAATAATAATAACAAATTGAATATAAGTTATTGTCAGAATCACACTTTTAATATGAAACCTAATTAATTATTTTGTCTTTCACAGTAATCCAGTAGAAATACACTGTCTGTCTTGTGATACATCAAACAATATCATCTTAAATATATATATTGTTATAGACTTAAAAAATCTCCACAAAAATGAATAAATAAACAGATAAAAACACGTTTTTTATCGAACATATTGCTGCTGAACATGAAGAGATGTTACACTGTTATATCAATTTCTGATAAACAATCTCAGCTCATATTTTACTTGTAACACATAAGCATAGCCTGTGGTTTTAATAGCCCTCGACTTTTTACATTTAATATTAAAGTTAGATGCATTATCATTTTTGTCACAGTTTTCTTGTTAGACAAATATTACTTTTTAGACGAGCCAACTACTGCTGCGCATATCGTTACATAAACATGTATATCAGGTGTCAGAACTGCTAAAAACTGTAATTTTGATTTGTCATTGAACATACTGATCTGTAGAGATAGAGAAAAGACAATAAAAAGTATATGTGTTTCTTGAATGAAACAATAGGCTATTACAACAGTCAACATTACAATTTATAAAAAAATCAATTATAATGTGCTTAATTCCCTAAGCTTAGTAATCATAGTAAATAATTACGCTAACAAAGCACAAGGTATCGACAGAAGAACTCGGAATCGCGAAAAATAAAAAAGATTATAACTGCGGACCAACTGCCGACTTCTTGATTAAAGCCGAAGGGAGTGGCCCTGAAATGTTGGCAAGAACGACGAGGAAAGTGTGCTAAGGTGCCTGGGTATTTTTTCTTTTTTTAATTCAAACAATACTTTTCCAGCAGATATAGAGCTTCATTTGCCATAAGTACATATTCAGGAAGAAAACTGTTTCTGTTGTTCACAAGGCGTTTGACTTCAAATGCATTTAAATTACTGATCATTTCTCCAATATTGGTTGCTTGGGGGCGTGAGGGATGTTGCACTTAATCATTATCCCTCATGTGCAGACATTTTTAAATTTTAAGCCGTGTAACTATGTCATGAAGGAAGTAAATACTTTATTTTAAACTTTAAATTATTCAAATATGAATATAGTTTAATATCTTCTTGTGTATAATAATTAAAAGAAGTTACTAAATTCTTAAGATAACATGACCATTGACGATGTTTAGTAGCTTTCTTTTGATGTGTAAACATTTATCTTATTACACTTTTTAGCGACCATACAAGTTACGTATTTTTCTTTACGTGTTCATTTCATAGTTCCTACTTGTTAACCTATTGTCTTGACAGATTTTAGTATCTCATATAATGTTTTTTTTCAAATCATCACGGAACGTGTGCAGATTATTTTCCTCCAAAGTTTCCAATGAGTTAGTAAACAGCGATTCATTTTAAGTTTTTTTTTTATTTCAAATGATGGTAAAAAACGCGTCTACGCGTCTCAATCCAAAATAATTGCTCTTGTACCAAAAATGCTTGACTGTTATAATGAGAAAATTCTATTTTTATTTATTCCTTTGTTTATATCAACCATAATGGTGAAAATACTAGACAGTTGATTGAAAGTAACAAACTTCTTTATTATTCTGTTCTGGTGATTATGTCTAAAACATATCAATACTTGTAAAATTTGAAAACTTTCTGCTTACATATGCATACATTATCGACCAGATGGCGTATGTGTAGTGGTACTTGATTTCCACGAGAAGTAAAAAAGGACCGTTCAAAACGTACCGACTACTTTTTCGTGTTTAAAAGCTAGAGCGCCAATGTCGGTGCGTACACATACCAGTAAATCGTAACATTTCGATAGGATCAAATCATGTTTGTTTGACTGTAATTTTGTCATTTTGCTATACACACCCGATTGCCTTGTAGAGGATACAGAGGACAATGCACTGTCAAAAACAGGACAAGTATTGCACATATTGGACGAAACATGTGTTACACCTCAAAGGCAGTGTATGGCTGTTAAAAAATTGACTACAGAATAATGCCATTTGTGTCTGCTAATATTTGCTTATTTACGGTGACACAGTTGGGACCTGTCAAGTAAAAAATCTATCTAGCACGAAAATGAGTGTAATTATAAAATCTAATAGATATTCCCTCTGCGCAACCACACTTCTTACTTTTTGAAGTATATCAAAGAGAATGCTATACCAGAATTGTTTAAAACACATGGTGTTAAGCACGTACTCATTAAGCAAACCTCTTGAAAACTAATTTCAACTTCGGTTTAATGATTATTAAATTGATCAATATATAACATATGACGTCACTGTGTAAAATAAGTACGTATAACATTTATTTTAAATTTTAAAATGTTTAAAAGAGAATCAACCAGTTTGTATCAGAAATCCTCTTGAAAACGAAACTAAGGTCTATGTAAGCAATTACAGATAGACGAATAGAAATAAACGGCGTGCAAAATATTTCCATTGCCAACTCCATAAAAAAACTACACGTAATCTTATTTTAAAATATATTTAATAAATCTCGCAAGCATTTTAAAAGAATGTTGATATCAATATGCATTTTATTGTACATTATTCATATCCTCAGTTATCTTCCCATAGTTACCTGATTGATAGACCTGTAATATTTTTTCTGATTAATTACCTGAATCAAAGAACTACTTTTTTGTTTCTCGAGGATGATCATTGTAATGAGAATTTTGTGCATAGTTGGTAACAATTGGTAACATACTTTGCACAAAACATAAAAAGTTTCACTCTGACAAAGGCAACATGTATTAAATTCTTGTAAAAACAACTGGTCTTTTCATTAAGTTTAATAAAAAATCTTTTAGATTATGTATTTAATGTGAATACCAATAATGCGTTTCACTCACATTCACAAGAACAAATACGATAAAACAAAAAACAGTATTTTAGTAAAATAAATCATGTAAATATCAAGATACATTTAAGAATTTAGACCTACATGCAGTGCCTATTCTATAGAACTTTCATATAACTTTAAATTATTATATGTACCGCATAAACGATACATAATTCATCAATCAAAATTGAGGTATGTTTAGGCATGTTTTGTATATACGGCATCTGTTTTGAATTATATTCCATTCGCCTTAACTTGTTTTTATGAACCATTTAATTTTCAAAAGCCAATCATTAATTGTTAAATAAATGTACAAGCACCATAAAATTTCATTTTATAAGGTTTTTCAACAATTTTTATATCACGTGTCACTGTGTATGCTACTTTCCGGAAAAATGTATTCTCCTGACTTTAAATCCTTTATTTTCTGTCGTGTTCTTCTCTTATTATTCACATTTTCCTCCATTTGAAATTCATATCGTAAGCGCGGGAATATAATTTGTATCTTTTGGTAAATTTCCTCGTCAGACGACAATGTCGTCTGCTTCTTTTGACAACAGCTGTACAGAGCCATCCGTAAGCAAGCTCGAAATTTAGGGCTCATCCAAAGATAAATTATTGGGTTGTAGCAACTGTTACTCATTGAAAGCCAATGAAAACACAACCGTTAAGTTTTTTAAGTCATATCTTTCTAACAGAATACAACTAGTTAATCTTCAATCTCAGACAATGAAAATAATTTCCGGTGTTCCACAAGGCTCAATATTAGGACGTACCTTTATTATTTCTAATATTACATAAATGACATAGCTTTCATTGGTAATGATATAAAAATTGATTTATACGCAGACGATTCTACTCTTTATGAGTCCGGAGATAATATATCAAAAGTAGAAGTAAAACTTCAAGATCATTCAAATAACATTGAGAAATGGTGCAAAATAAATAATATGGCCTTAAATCCAGATAAATCCAAATGTATGGTAATAGGAACAAGACAAAAAGTAAATATTATGAGAAAATTGTATCTTAAGATAAATGAAATTGTTCTTGAAAATGTAACTGATCAAAAAGTCCTGGGTATTTGCATAGATAACAACTTAAAATGGCACTTGCAAATTGACAATGTTTGTAAAAAACTTAACGGAAAAATTGCCTTATTGAAAAAAATATCGTGCTTTTTGCACTTTGATATGAAATTATTGTTTTACAATGCACATATATTGCATATTATCGACTATTGTTGTATTATATGGGGTAAAGAAAACACAAACTACATAAATAATGTTTGTAAATTACAAAGACGAATTGCTAAAATCTTTTTACAGCAACCACAAAGATCTCCGTCAATGAAGCTATTCGAAGCTCTTAACTGGTAACCGCTCCCTGACAGATGTATTATTATTATTATTATTATTAGTAGTAGTAGTAGTAGTAGTAGTAGTAGTAGTAGTAGTAGTAGTAGTAGTAGTAGTAGTAGTAGTAGTAGTAGTAGTAGTAGTAGTAGTAGTAGTAGTAGTAGTAGTAGTAGTAGTAGTAGTAGTAGTAGTATTATAGGAATATATTTGTTGTTGTAGATGGTTGGGTTATGGTCACCAACTAAGGTTATGGCATGAAGTGGTAACCAACATAAAGCGTAGAATATCACAACTGTCACCATCATCTTTATCGTCTGAAATAAAAACTATTGCAATATAAGTTTATCTACAAATACATCTTTAAAGACATATGCGAAAATTACAAAATTCTTACCAAATGTAGTACATCTAAAAACCGAATTCCATATGCTAAAAATATATAACATACATAAGTTGTCAAAAGAAATATTTTTAATCAACAGTTTAGACAGTTAAAATGACCGAAACTTTTTAAAGCATCGTAAGCCATTGTCAAACAAAAACTGGGTATATTGAAATAGAAACAACAAATATTACCCAATTTAGCACGAGTCCATAATGTTTAAGTGTCTGTAAACGCTCACATAAAATATATTGATTCAAAATGGTATTACAATCATTAATCACATTATGTACTGAATTTACAGTCATGTGATAATATTACAAAATCGGATATACCACTCAGAAATAATGACTTGATTGCAATAAATAAGATATGTTATTGCTTTTAAGGGCGATGTTCTTTAGAAGCACAAGTCATGAAAATAGTCCTTTTATTAATCGTAAGTGATTTGTGGTGGCAATATCGTCAATGAGCATTTATCATTTTAAGTATATTAGAATATTTGGTTGATGCATTCAGAAATTATCTGTAACAGTCAATTTATTTGTTATCTGTTAATTAATATATCAAATCTAAGTAAATCAACAGTTATAAAATAATTACGTTGTTATATCAAAATTCAGCATAAACATTCGAAGTCAGAGATCGGCTAATAAATAAATTCTTTAGTGAAGATTGGGCTGGTTAGCATATTGAAATCTTGGAAACATCATCTACTTAAATCAGCAATCAATTAGTGAACACATTGATGCATGTTTCAAACCATACTCTACTTATATTAAGTGTGGTGTCTGTTGCTGGGGTGGAAGCACTTAAAACTTAGCTTAAATAAAGCTGTAACAGACATATCAGAGGATTTTTTTAGGCAAATGAAAAAAAAATCGAAATTGATATTACCGGTATCAATAAAAGCTGGTAAAAACCTCACTGCAAGTATTTATCACATAAAACAAGGCATAGAAGTGTAATAAATAGGGGATATTGAATGAGTGTTGGTTCAATACTGATTTTATGGAACGAGTTGAATAAAACTTTGGTATGCAAGACTCTGGCGAGCAAAATATTATTTTATTAAACGAGTTTAATATATTCAGTAATGAACCTACTCGTATATAATATTCTATTTATCACATATCCGAAAATAAAAATTGTTTAAAATGCAAAACATCACTTTTCGTTGACGCGCCTATAATGTAACTCTAATACATATATAGTTTTATATACTCAACCAAAAAAGAAACCTGACAATATGTTATTTATAAAATATTTAAACATATGATCGGGATAGAGTCAAACCAAAGATGGGACATTATACTGCAATGTCTTACTGAAGAATTTATGCAATGTGATTTTTCTAGGGCATGCGTCAGAATGTTGAATGACGTCGAATGTAATGTAGGGGTCAAAATTGAATTCGGCATATTAAAGCTGTCGCCATTAGGTGGCTTTTCAGTGGTTATAACTTGAAATTCCTTGCGAGTTTATTTGATAATCGAAGTTCTAATACAACCTAGTACCTGTTAATAGACCTTTCTATCTTAAACGGATTTCGTAAACGGACTTCGTAATACGGAATAAATTTGGGGATTTTTTCAAAACATAAATAATAAAAATATCAATATGCTAAAACTGTAATACAGCGGGTTTTCTTACATACATATGCTAGTTATAGTATTTCTATAAACCATCAACACATTAAAGATGGAGACAATACATCTATAAACATAATTTATATAAAGACCAAATAAAAACAAACAAACAACAAACAAACAAAAAACACAATAATACAAGTTATTCCATTCATATTCTCTATTGTAGTGTTAATTTTTAACCAATGACAAAGAAGCTATTTTATCAAGATATACTAGTACGTGTTGGTACATGGTCTGAAAGCAGGACATCACTACTGTCACTGTTGACGCCAAGTTCATTTGTATAATATGTAGTAACGTTTCAGTGGGAATAGCATGATATCTCGAGCGTTCAAATACTACAAACGTCATCATCTGATGTGTTGATAGCGTGGAAAGGACAGTAAATTATCCAGAATAGAATTGTTATTGTGGCTTATCTATTGGCCGCACTAATTTGTGTGATGTTCCATCTTTTGCACCAACTGCAGGATACAGTTTTTCCCAGCTGTCATGTTTACTAAGCCATTGATCTATGGTTGGTCAAGTGATGTAATTCGCAAATGTTGTGTCAAATGTAGTATAAATGTGCGAATTTCAATATAGTTGAAAGTGTTACAATTCAGGAATGGGTAACATCGTATCCATATCACAAACAACAAAATTATATTTAATGACCACTGTAATTCTATGTTTATGTAATGCTGATATTAATGTTTCAGATGTTTTACCAGTTATTTTATAGAAATTGTACACATTTTCTGAGAAAATTTGGGGAAAAGATTCTTTCGGAATATATTATCGAATCATTTGAAAATAAAAAGTTGTAAATATCTAGTACAGAGTCTAGAGGTGGCATCATTACGGCAACTCAACATAACCATGAACAGTTAATATATTCTGAAGCAGCTGGCTGGGATTGAACTAAACCAGGAAGTGATGCTAAAAGAAGCCTTCGCGTAGAAACGTTCTTTCTAAAAAAATCTAAATACAATGCTAACAGTATAGTGTTGCAGCGAAAAGTAACACAGTTGTTGTTAGATTTAACAAAAAAAATGACGACGCACGTATAATACAAATAGACAAGTTTTCCCACTCAAGGGTACAAGTTTGCTTCTTTCAAAAGAAGCATACGAGAGATCTTTTGTAGCTGTGGAAAATTTGTTTAATTCGAAAATAGTTGGGGATATTTTTGCATAAAAGGGGCAATGAATGGTTATAAATTACAATTACTTAACAAAATATAATGTATCATATAATATTGGATATAATATCATAATGAAAGTTTATTTTACACTTCACTTTTTTAATGTTTTAAAAGATAATATGCAAGAGAAATTTACTTTTTTCTTGGCGCATTAGAGATACCTTTTCTACAAAGGGAACAATAGATGTTATGTCATCAAACTAAATTTAAAATAAATGCTATGTATAAAAGAAGTAGTATCAAAATAAAAGTTTCTTGAAAAAATCAATAAGCAAGTTTTCGTTTGATGTTTTGTTAAGTTTATGGAAACAAAACGGGCAAAAAGTATGTTACTCAAACAATTTTTAAGTGTATAAAGCTATATATATCTGACGTAACGTAAAAGATATTTTCCGATTTTACTATGTACCGATTTGTTCACTTCGATGTTAATTTTTCGTTTAAGTTAAGTCGTATTTTGAAGCGGAGCATGCGCATAACAATTTTTGTAGACTGCTCCTAATGATTTTACGCTTTAAATGAGATTCATTCACTACAATCAGATACGCAAAAATGGATGCCGCCAGCAATCAGTCTGAACACAGTGGAGAGGTCTGGTGACCTCTCAAATAACTGTAAGAAAATCGGCAACTTTTGAGGACCAGTCGGTATAACATATGTACTATTATTGTATAATTTTAACGATCAATAATTTCGTGCAATTTCACAATGAAGCGTTACTACATTTAATAAATACTTTAGTCATAGTGATATTCATACAAATATACATACGACGAGTGCCGGGTGTTTCAAATATTGCAGCAGGTCAACGTAATCGATGAGCAGGAGGAATAAGCACTCCCTAAAATAAGAGAAAATCAGGCTTTCTACAGGAGATCCCCCCCCCACCCCCCCAAAAAAAAAAAATTAAAAATCCAAAACTACTCTGTGAACTTGGTGTCAGCAGGGACAACAGTTGTGACATTCTTGCTTTCACAACACTCAAAACGTTATGGCATGTTTGTCATTGGTTGAAAAAATAGCACTACAACAAAGAATACATGAATTAGGAAACTTGTATTTTTTTTATCTTTATATCAATTATGATTAAATTCTCTTCTTTTTTAATATGTTGATAGAAATATTATAAAAAGCATATACATGTACAATAACCGCTGTAATAAAGTTTTAGGGTACTGATTATTTTATTTTCCTAGCATTTATGTTTTGAAAAAATCCCCAAATTATTCCGTATTACGAAGTCCAATTACGAAGTCCGTTTCGGATAGAAAGGTCAAATACTACCTCTGGCTCATCGAGTTTATGTATTGTTGTACCAGATGATTAGGGAGGTTGTTCCACTCCCCCAAAAGGGCATTTGCTAGCTCGTTTACAATTCGAGGTGCATGACGACGACGGTCTCCCCAGTTTACGTTAGCCGCTGCAAGGCGAGCTTGCATGATCCTTGCAACATGCGGGCGTGAATTGTCTTGGTGAAACACAACTGGAGCATTCATTTGCATGAAAGGAATGGCCTTTGCATTCAAAACTTAATTTATATACCTTTTGGCATTAACGTTGCCTCGAATGACTATGAGTCTAGTCCTTTGTCCCTCCATAATACCACCCCAAACCATAACCCCCCCCCCTGCCCCCAATACGATCATGTTCTCTTGACACAAACAAGAGTAAATCTTTCATCCGGTCTATGGTAGACACGTTGACGCGTTACTCCAGTTGAATTTGGTTTCATCTGAAAACAAGACTCTGTTCCAGTCTCGTCTACTCCAACGACGACATAAACGCGCCCATCGTAAACGTGCCTGCCGATTACGTAATGTCAAAATACTGCCTGTGTATGGACGCCGCGCTCTTATCGGGCAGTTTTGTTCACGTAGCCGATTTTTAATTGTTTGTGAGCACACATTGTACGCTGGTGCCGTCAGCGTTGCAGGTTGGAATCTGTGACGTAAGTGCGTCAAAATGATGTTCTGATCGTCCCGCTGGCTAATTGCTCTTGGTCTACCTGACCAAGGACAATCATGCACATGACCTGTCAGCCTCAAGTGTCTGACAAGCTCATACACTGTGTTGCGACTGCAGTTAAATATCCTGCTAACGTCAACGGTTGATGCGCCAGCTTGAAGCATACCGATAGCCCGATTTCTTTGGGCCTCTGATAAACCTGGCATAGCGTAACCATTATACGACTTTATATATACGACTTTACCCCCAGCAGAGCTATTCAAAAAGTGTCTTCTTACGTCTGTAAGAAGACACTTTTAAATAACCGTTACTTATACAGTTTAAATATACGGTGTCCTGCTTAGGCCAGTTGAAAGTCTTCTATTGACATGCTATTTTTTTCTAAAGTCTTACCCCTCTTTTTGTATTTTCATTGAAAAAGTGGGAATATTTTACATTCTCGCAAGAAACTTTTCGCGCTATACAACGTTGAATTTGTCTCATGCTTATACTTTCTCATACTTAAATCCCGGTGCGAATCAAAATGTAAAAATCTTCGCGATGATTAAAGCAGCACGCCTCCAGATTCATGCTAATTTTCATGAAAATTTTGAAAATGTATTTGAATGTTTAATATAAAGGAATCAATTTACACATTATCAATGGCACTTATAGCCCACGTAAATTACCAAAAAGTGGTCAAAATATGCATAAATATGCCTTACTGCGTTAGTAACGCAATAAAACTATAGCTGTGAATACTGAAAATCAGTCCTTAAAAGGACATAACTTGTAAAACATGTATTACTTGAATCTTGCATCATTTTACTTTTCCTTAAATCATAGTGCACATTTCTGATGTTTGATTTTATTGAAATATGTTGACTTGAGGTAAGCAGCTTTAACCTTAATTTTCGCATGTTTCTTTCGAAAACTTTAACTTATTAGTCAATAGTGAAAAGTCTTCGAACGAGAATGTTAAGTCTCCCTAACTTATCTATTAACAAGAACCAGTGCGTTTAACTAGTAAAACAAGAGCCTGAATAATGAAGAATCTTTTATCTTCAAAACGTGCCGTAGAACTGTCAAAATTCACAATAACAATAGCTGTTCCTATTTTTTGAGTAGTCGAGCTAAAACAAAAGATTTAGTCAATTTTAAATCGTAACAGGCGATAGTTTAACTGCCTCAAACAGGACACCATAGAAATTGACGGAAAATTGTAGCGAACCAGATAGCGCAACTCATGGGTAAATTCAGTTCATCGAGAATTGAATCAAATAAATTGGATGGCCATTTCCAGGAACATTGTAACTATTGATTTTAGCATTGACGAAAACATTTAATGTCCCAGCCACTCACCCCCACCCCAACCCAACACACACAAATCATCGGCCATATACTGCCGATTATTGCTAAGCACATGAATAAGTACTTACCAAATTTGGGGTCCGAAACGTTATCCATATATCATTGACGCAAAACATGTTCAGAGACGGTTTCAATGTGGAATGACATAAAAGATCTCTCTGATAAAGGCAGCCATTTTAACAGTTTTTACTGTTTATCATTAATGAAAGTGAATTCTGTCCGATTGAAAAAGTGCACGAAAATTCCGTGCGAATACAATTTGCTTACAAAAGCTAAAAGGCCATGCAAATATTTTCTATAGTTTAATATTTTCAACGTAAACATACATTAAATTTCAATTAGATCTATTTATAATTAATATGTTTATTAATTTATCTGTTCTTTACACTTAAACGTCGTATAAAGTCGAATACAGTTAATCGTTTTTCTTCAAAAGTGTCTTCTTACAGACGTGAAGAAGACAGTTCGCTAGGACAAACAACAATTTAACCTCGGCTTCGCCTCGGACAATTTATTGTTTATCCTAGCAAACTGTCTTCTTACGTCTGTAAGAAGACACTTTTGAAAAAAGAAAACTCGTACTGTATCCATTACTTAAATGTCAATGGTGATTTATACAGTGTAATTACTTGGTTAATGTATAACACTTTTGTTCACGTTCTATTTCGTTCCATTCATTGAGCACGGGCGTCACGTGCGAAAGCGGCTATTTGAAGATTACCCAATTTCGGTAAGTATCAAGCTGGCTAGAGTTTACACACATATCGTGTATCGAATATCTATGGATATGAGATATATATTTTTTTATTAGATGACCATGTTAAAAAGATATTGTAACATTAAAAGTGTCAGGTTTCTTTTTTGGTTGAATATTTAATGCTTATTAATTACCTGTACTGTTGCCGGAGATATTGTCAGACTACAGATTTGATCATTTATTATCGTTATAACGTAGAAAGTAGAACGTGTATTTGTGCCAGTACGCAATGTTGATATGGATGATATTGATGATAATATGTTCGTAAGCACGTGGAAATATCATCTTGTATTTCATTGTTAAAACAATCGAATTATGAGTTTTTTAACGGAAGCTTTAAGTTCGCACCGTGATGTCAACATAATATGGTTATTTTCATGCTGTTGCATGTCAACTTGTCCTGGTACATGTATACCACGATAGTTCACGTGGACAAAATATGATCATCTCGACTTACATTAACACGTCACAATGTAAAATATTCGTATGCAGACATAGTTTATAGTAAGACAAAAAGACATTGTATCATAGTTTGGAGACCTTTCTGTTGAAAATGTGTCAGGGTTAAATCGTATATATATACATGCACAGTGCGTTAACTGGAGTGCGGGTATTAGTTACCCGCACTCCAGAGCATGCCCATTGATTGGCTCATTTTTGCTGGGGTTTACATATTGTGACGGCAGAGAAAGGGAAAGCGACAGAAATGTCATATTCAGATGTTCGTTCATTGGTTCATTTTTGCCGGGGTTTCATATTGTGACAACAGGGAACGTGCTTTTATGTTTGACTATGATACAAAAGAGAAAGAACACCAAAATACTCGGCAATCTGATTAATACTCGGGGGCTACGCCCCCTCGTACAAATCAGATAGTCTCGTGTTTCGGTGCTCTTTCTATTACATACTTACAATCGGCTCGTTCGCTCGTTTTACCGTACACCACAATTTTGAATTGGAACGACAGTTTGCCGGGCGTGTATATATATGAATATAATCATGCTTATACAACAATGTTCAAACATTGAAGAATATGTTAAATATGTACTGCAAATATTTTTACATATTATATGCAATCATTAAAATATATGCATTCATTTCTTATTGAAAAAATTTGACTGAGACTTTAAAGAAAATTAACTTTTATTACTTCCCTTTATTTACATGAAATGTAAAATTAGGTAATTTTTTTTTGTAAATACTCGTTATGCTTTTTGAAACTTACAAAATACAACTTACAAAATTGATAAATCTGAAAGATCCTGTAACACATTTTTTATGGTTTTATATCATAAATATGATGCTCAAATTAAGATTTATCAATTTTGAAAGTTCCGAAAAGTATTTTTTATAAAGATATTACCGAATTTAATGAATGAATGCATACATTTTAATGATTACATATTATATGTACACATATTTGCAGTACATATTTTACATATTCTTCAATGTTTGAAAATTATTTTATCAGCATTATTATATACATATATATAATTTCACTTAAATGTTTAAACATACAGGAGTATAAGTTAGATTTTATTGAGTGAACATTATAGCAAGGTCACTCCCTATGGTCACTTCGTTTTGGGTTCTTGATTGTTAAAATTTCACTCAATAAATACTAACATATGCAAAGGAGAAAAAATCATGAATAATAATGAATGACAAGACTATTATCCCCATAACCAGTTCATCACCCTGACGATTCCTGCATAAACTGTTTCTTCCCCTGACAGTTCTTCCCGTAATTTGAAATATAATCAGCTATCCCTCCAAAAGAGATATTTATCATTTATTTATTTTCATTTTTATAACGGTATTTTATTGTGTGTTTTTTTTTTTCAACATGAAAAGAAGTATTGGAAGTGAAGGCAACTTTTTTCGGAAGTTTTTCCCCATAAATTTACTACATTTTCAAGTTGTACATAGATGCATGAACCAAGAATCCTTTCAGAATTCATGTACAATCATGTAGAATCTAATTGAGACTGTTCAAAGTGCTAATCTTGCAGAATATATGACCAAAAATTAACACATTTAAGTTTTCATACATTTAACATAATTTATGAAAACTTATTCATACGAAAAACAATTGATAACCATGACACATGTTTTTCATATGGTCCTGTTTAACATATCTTAATCTTACATATGAAAACATATGTTCTTAAACACATGTTTTTCAAAACACATGAAACACATGTTTTACATATGGAAAACATATGGTGTACCAAACAAAAAAACAAACATGTGGTGCATTTTACCTGTGTATAATAATAAAACGTCATTAAAATAATATGTGTGACAGTTGTCCTTTCATTTATAGTAATGACGGATGGAAAAACTCCCAGGTAAACTTCAAATGCTCGTCTCAACTTTACTTTCACAGCATGAAGTAAATACATGTATATAACATAATGTTTTTTATCCAGAATTGTTGACGAAATGTTATGTTACCACCTAACAATGAATATTAATAATAATTCATACAATATAAAAAATATTATAAGCCGTATCCACAGCTGTGCTCCAATCTTACTTGTCTCACTTGTTATTTTATACATTATCCTGTTTGGTTCGTTTTATAACATTGCACCTTTATATTTAAACCTTTTGTAATGTAACTTAAAGAATGTGATACATAAGGACCAAGGCATAGATATTTTTCTTTCTTTATAAAAGATTATAATATCATGTCATAAAATCCAAATGCATGGTTTCAAAATACATGTACGTGTAATAATGTAATATTTGATAATTTACGCAGTAAATCACAACTTCCTGATCACAACTTCATGATTTATATCAAATTATAATGGATCTGTTGGGCGGTTTTCTCTCTTTGTATATGCCCGAAAGGGCGTATTATGTTATACCCCCTGGCGTCCGTTTGTCCGTCCGTTCGTCCGTCCGTTCGCAATTTGGTTTCCGGAGCATAACTTAAGTTCCATTTTGCCCACAATGTTCAAACTTCATAGGATGATTGTCCATATTGGGTAGAAGACCTCTATTGATTTTGGGGTCAAAAGGTCAAAAGTCAAGGTCACTATTACCTTAAAACTAAAAACAGTTTCCGGAGCATAACTTAAGTTCCATTTAACCCACAATGTTCAAACTTCATAGGATTATTGTCCCTATTGGGTAAAAGACCCCTATTGACTTTTGAATCACAAGTTCAAAGGTCAAGGTCACTATTACCTTGTTACTGAAAACAGTGTCCGGAGCATAACTTGAGTTCCATTTGGCCCACAATATTCAAACTTCATAGGATTATTGTCCATATTGGGTAGAAGACCCCTATTGATTTTGGGGTAAAAGGTCAAAGGTCACTATTACCTTAAAATTGAAAACAGTTTCCGGAGCATAACTTAAGTTCAATTTGACCCAAAATATTTAAAATTCAAAGGAAGATTGTCCATATTAGGTAGAAGATCACTATTAATTTTGGGGTCACAAAGTCAATGGTCAAGGTCACTATTACCTTAATACTGAAAACAGTTTCTAGAGCATAACTCAAATTCTATTTGGCCCACAATATTCAAACTTCATAGTATAATTGTGCATATTGGATAGAAGACGTCTTTTGATTTTTTGGTCACAAGGTCAAAGGTCAATGTCACTATTACCTTAAAATTGAAAACAGTTTCCGGAGCATAAATATGGTTCCATTTGGCCCACAATATTAAAACTTCTTAGGATGATTGTCCACATGAGGTGGTAGAAGTTCACTTTGATTTTGGGGTCACAAGGTCAAAAGTTAAGGTCATTATAAATAACTTAAGTATTAATCAACCTACAGCTGTAAAAAAGTATAGGATGAACAGCTAATTCCCATGTCTTACAAATGATTCATCCTTACTAAATAAAGAAAACACTTTCGGGTATATAATGCCCCGCCTAGCGGTGCTCTTGTTTTATTTTATTTTGCAATTGATGTTCATTCAGTTATGTTCATAAGAATAAAACAAATAGGTTTCATAAACAAGATGAATTAAATACAATACAAAACGCCAAATAAAAATGTCGATAAAAATAAAGCCCGAACATTTATTGTAGGCGTTACTCTTATTTTCTATAGTTTTCAAAAAAAATGATTAAAGGCGATTTATCTCAAAATCATAAGATGAAGACATGAAAAACAAGCATTGTATAAAACAGACATGACAGGAAAAAAACTAATGAAAGCGTGATATTTTATTTCGTGCAATTCTTTGTGACAAACCGTATTTCTAATATAACGCCTTTTATTACGTCTTAGATAAACACAATTTAACGTGTCTCACCGGTCGTGTAACCGGATACCTTTTATATGATTGGTGAAACTAGTCAATTGGCCTCTTTATTGTGGTGTAAACACATTTTCTCGTTATGCATTCTATCAAAAGTATCAGCGTGATTAAATAAAAGAGTGATATACTTTTCCCATTATACGACGAAATACAGATTATTCTAGCTATGAAAGATAGCTTAAGTTATCGGGGGGGGGGGTCGAACGTATAGAAATACGATACTTTTTTAAGCGAGTTGAAAAGGTACGATACGGAGTAATATGTAAACATGAGTCAGAGTGAGAATATTCTATAAAATTGTTTGAGTCATTCTATTTATGCGGGCCTCTCAGTTACACATGTTATCTAGAAATCATAGGCGTTTAGGTTCAATAGTGAAACACTTATTGAAGGTAAATTGGCAGTAATTGATTTTGTGTCGGTGAAGAAGTCATACGATCAAAGCCCAGATAGTGAATGTTAGTTGCTATTTCTATTTGCAATTTATGTAAATACTCAATATTGAGTTGCATGGCAAATATTTTTGTGCAAAGATATTTATTGACGTCTTGATGTCCAAATACTTATGTGACCGATTGGTTTTGGTACGATAAGATAACTGTACGCTACAAAAGGTTCGCTAATTTTCACGGTGAAAATAGCTACTTAAAAATATATACCATTAATGATTTCTATAAATGACTTAGGATCTTGCTGAAAGGTTGTCGGTTGTCTTTTGACTGACGTCATTTACCTTCCTTATACTTGTAAATACTCACATAATTGTGTCACCTTTATTTCAAGAATTACTAGTATCTTCTCTTTGAACTTAGAATTTCAAACAGTTTTTCTCTCCTCTCTAGTAAATTGCTTTTATGTACGTTATCAAAGTACAAAACATAAATTTCATTTCATTCCTATTAAAGTTTTAAATAAACATCTCAAACAATAGTAAACTTAATACAAGGCAGCTACAATACGTATATCAATTTGGATAGTTTGCAGTTCGAATGTACAGTTTCGCAATGCTTCAAATTCAGTTGTTTTTCGAATATATATTGTAATTTCCATACTTAATACCGGTATGTTAATCTCACTAAATATTTACAATTGTTGTATAGTAAAATAAATGTTAAGCCTCTTGTTGCTGTTTTTTTTTTTTTTTTTTTTTTTTTTTTTTTCGTATAAAATCATTATGAAATCTTCAATGGTTGGCTAACTGGTGGAATGTCCTCATAGTGAATATCCATATCGGTACCCTCTTTGTGAAATCTACTGTAAGGTACCCACTTTGCACATGCACAGGTCATTCTCTACCGATGGATAACAATCCAGTAAAATTTCATTGAAATAAGGAAAGGACGTATGACACTGGAAAAGATGTATACCAACAGTAAAATGTTTTATTTATGTGCTGATTTCTCATGTACTGCAACTTCACAATAAGCTACATAAAAGCGACACGTCGTGCCACGCCAATCACCACGACATATAGTTCGGGCTGAAATGAACCAGTGACTTGATTATATATGCATTATACATATTTTATATGTTCATTTATATATCATCTTCGGAAAAATGGCAGTATATTGTCAAAAATAAATGCAAAAATTCATAAAAACACCCTCTTTTCGGTTTTGCAGCGGCACGGGCTACTTCTTTGCGTTTGAATTTTTATATCACAGGTACCCTCTCATTTTTTAACACACGGGTAACCTCAAAACACGACTTACGCTTTTACTTGCGTGAATCGTTAAGTATGCAATATTTCTTATTTTTATGTACGTATATATACTTAAGCATAATGATACGGAGTTCTCTTGTTCACAAACGTGAATAATTAAAATATAGAACACAATTGTAACTTTATGATGCTTAATCTTAGAACTGGTCAGTGGCAGGAATCGCCTGTCTTAAATAAGAGCTGTCCATTCAAGCATTCATGGAATTATACTCCATGTAAAGGTCAAGATAAACGAATCAGATTAGTCTGATATATCATTTATTTACAGAGTATACGGCGGAGAACGCAAATTTTCGTACACTGTTTTATAACATTTAATTAACTGGTCAGTGTTCATGTTTAATGGCAAAAAATACAAAAGTTCATATATAGAGACAAGTCTTGCAGTTTTTGGATGAGTGGCAGAAGATCTAATATGCCCTTCTTTCAATACTTTAGGAAAATCAACAGACAATTGCCAGCTACACAGCAGTGTAGCTTACTAACATAAAATAATTCGATCCACTCAGGATTCAAACCAATATGAGCTTCTATCAATCAAAAAGCAGCAATATAAATTTATAGCACTATGAACGATGTTGCATGACAGGTATTGCTGTTATCGTATCACCGAATCGAACTCGTTGACAAATTATTCAAGCGTTTTTCCCGGTTATCGCATTATAATACTGTGTTGTTACCCAGAGAGCACAATACCACGATGAAGCATGAAGCACCGTAGTTATTGGAAATATTTTATACTTTCAAGATATACGTGAGTGTGTGATGTATATGTTACAGAACGGTGATTTTGGTTTACATGTTGTTTCAAAAAGGTTACTCATTGGCCTATTACCCAGTCAATATTGTGCTTTAGTCTGTTGCTTTTGTCAATCAGTACAGTTATAGTAATTTAGTATTTTGTATGTTAAAAACATTGAAATTAGTTGGATTGTTATCCATGGCTTGTTTGTTTTAGCAGTGCATATGCAAAGAGGGTACCGAACCGAGGGTAAAAACATTACAATGTTACATGTTACATGTTGCTCCTATTATGACAAATAACTTCACATTTAGCATAACTTTTCATCACCTCAGACATAAGAAAAAATTAAGATTAGTATTGTGCTGCTTTTAAAATTTCATCAGTTTATACTTCCGTTCATAATATATCTTACTTAATATATTTGCACTTGTTTATTTATTCAATGGTTTATTATTCATTCATTTGTTTATTTATTCATATATTTATCTTATTTATTCATTTATTCATTGGCGAATAAAGTCTGCGGTCGAATTTTGACTACCTGTATTATAAAGTCTTATTCCATCTTTCACGTTACGTACTGTGCTAGTACGGATACCCGTGTATCAAAAACATTGAATAAGAGGGATATAAAATATCAATAGCAAAGAGGTGGCCCGTTCTTATCAAAACCGAAAGTAGGGTGTTTTTATTTATTTTCCATTTACTTTTGACTAATAACTGCTATTTTCCCGAAGATTATGTATAAATGAACATATGTAATATGTATGACGCATATATAATCAAGCCACAGGTTCATTTCAGCACGAAAGAAATGTCGAGGTGATATAGAAAAAAAAAAGTAGCTTATTGTGGGGTTTCAATAATTCGAGAATGGACACACTAAAATAAACACTCGGAGATAAAACATTATAGTGTTCCGTGGTTTACTTATTTTCCACATGTCTTACCTCCTTTCGTCAGTTGAAATTAGTTGTATTGTTATCCATCGCTGGTTTGATTTTAGTAGTGCATATGCAAAGAGGGTACCGACTGAGTAAATTTCGCAAAGAGGGTACCGATATGGTCATCCTATGGATATGCATCGTGGTCCTGGTGAAAATGCCCATTGCTGCTACATATCATACAACATTTTTCATATAAAGAACAGAACATATACTTTATTTCTGACTTGGGCTCAATACCCATCATGATAACATACATATACATGTATAATTGTAACAATGCATGCATCAAGAAATCATGTCATAATAAAGCCAATCAGTTATATTCAAATATTTAAACATGACATAGTTAACCAAGTTGCTTGAGAATGTCAAAAAATAAATTACTACATTCATAATATCATATTGATATGCTAATCTACCAAATTATCTCGTCTTTCAAATGCTCAAATACAAAATATTGTTAATTTTCTAATAACCAATTTTCGAACTGCGCTTAACAATTGTATGAATTCGTAAACGGACATTCAGACGATACACTAAGCGAGGCACGATATTGTAACACGAGATCTCGCAATGTAGGAGTATCCCGTACCACGATATTTCACGGTAGAATATCGTGCCTCACTTCATTATTTTTTTTTTGCCGGAAATTTGCTTTTTGTGTCTCTCGGTCAAATATCGCGCATCGCTTCGTGTTTGTGCTTCTCAAAGGCCTGGTAATGGTTAAGGAACCAGCGCGGGGGCCATCTGGCCTTGGACAGGTTAATCAACACTAAATTTTAATAATAGACGTCTAAATTTCAGCTGTTGTCTGTTTAAATTTCATCATGGATGTTGGTAGAAAAAATGCGGGCAAAGGTTGTATTTGATAAAGTTTTAATTTAAGTATTGGTGGTCCTTCCACGTCACAGCAGTGTGAATTTTAAGTGATTTTACAGTAACAAATGTGACGCTTTTCTTAGAAAATATACTTTTCTCATTTCATATCAGTTTTATAATAACTTTTGTATAATGAGGATTCGTTCCCTAAAATGGTTCTAGCTATGTTTTGTAGCTCTTTGAAAACTGTCAGTTTTATATAAATTATAAAGGGAATACTATTTAGCGGTATATGGTCTCGAAGGATTTTCTTGTCTCGCGTCGCCGTGCAAGATGCGAAATGACACGCGAGATTCCGACGAGATGCGAAACGAGTCACGATATTGTATCGTTTAAATATCGACTGATTACGGTGTTCCGTTTTGACATAAGTAACATTTTATGTCTCACTGAACCGCTATGCACGATGGTACACTGATAAAAGAGCAATGGTTCGATGGAACAATGATGAAACAAAGATGGCACAATGGTGAAATCACTAACATTACGTTTTTATCACCGTGCCTTTGTTGTTTCGCCATCGTACCATCTTTGTTTCACCGTCGTACAATCGTTGTTGCGCGTTCGTACAATCGTGTTTTTATCATCGTACAATCGTGTTTTCATCATCGTACCATCGCGCTTTCACCGTTGTACCATCGTGAACAGGATTCCATATGTTTCAGTGTACGCATTTGAAGGTTCAGCCAATCAAATTTCTTGAATTAGAGATATAAAATTAATAGTTCCATTGTAGGTTTTAGGTTTAAGATATCATAACCCAATTGATTACACTTGTAATGAGGTAAAACGGCGAACCTCGATTCTAAAGAAAACATTCTGCTGTGGGGAAAAAATGTGACAAATAATTCATAGAAAATGACATGAGACAAATGTGCTTTTTGTCCCTTTAAACATATGAGACAAACGTGCTTTCTTGTCCCTTAAAAATCTTTATCGGAGCACATTTGTCACACAAATGAGTTTTTGGGTAGACATTTGAGGTCCCATTTGTCTCATGTGGGACAAATGCGACCGCATCGGTCTTACGTAAGACAAATGTGCCACGAGACAATTGTGCTCCTACACTGCTCGCTATTGGGTTACAAATATATCCCTGAGACGTGATCTGAATACTGGCATGTTCGTGCATTTGGTTTTGCTAAAATATGCTAAAATAATCAAAGTATAAAGTAAGAAATCAATTACTTTTTCCTTACTATGAAATAATTATATTCTTTTATTTTGACCATCATATACAAATACCATACGTGCAACGTATTGCGTCTATCCGGGTCCCCACTGGTAACCTGTCGAGACGCCATCGGTGAACGCTCGGAAACTGGAGGATTATTTAGTGCCAAGAATGTCAAAATTTTCACCTTATGCCGCAAGAAAATACTCTGCACGAAAAATCTTCGGCTACCTCACGGGCGTCTTGACAAAAGAGAGTCATCGGCCGGGGACCTATAGATACAAAATTGACAATTTCACCCCGTTTTCAGATACCGGTACCCCATTGTGAACGTTATCGGGCTGAAATGTGACGCAGGCTTATATATCGCTATACTGAAAAGATATTTCCTAATATTGCAAATTTCTACTTGTGGCAATTTTTTTTGAAATTGAAGAAGAAATCTGCTATTTAATGCAGGTTTACATGTCATCTGTTTAGAAATGTGTGTAGAAATCATCCTCCACAGCAACACATTTAATAACTGTGAAATGAAGTATAACGATGTTAATCATATGGAAATTCTCAATAAACCGTTTTTTTGTAATTCTAGCTTAAAGTTAAATCAAAAGTACATGTATAAGCATTTCCAAAAATGCCAGGAATCGCCGTTCAGTCAGGTGTTCAAAAATATTTTTATGAAAGAACAACAGAGCTTATATGTTTCTTCTTTTCCGAATATTCTTTACCGCACAGGAACCTACGCACTGGTTTCGAAGTTTTTACATGAATATAGTATTTAAATTCTATTATAAGTAACCCAATACAAACATGGTTTGACCCGTAGGCGCCCCTTTTTGTTACTTCGTTATCATGTGGCATTAATGAAGTGTTTTCATAATATCCTTGTTACTGGGTGGCATTAGCCTGAGGCCAAAGGTCGAATGCTAAGATGACAGTCTAAAGCTCAATAACAAGGCCATTATGGAAACACTTAATTATTGACAATTTTATTAATTAACTACACATAATCTAAAATAGTTATGTTAACAAGAAATAACTAATGTATAATATTGTTGAAGTGATGTATTGCTAATGAGATTATTGTTTTAAAAATGTCTCGGAAACCCACCATGCAGCAATTCAAATTGCGGCTTTTTTCAAAGAAAAAAAAGCAGATTTGTAATGGCCAAGCAGGAGAGCCAAACAAAATCATCCGATCACATTTCTCATAAAGGCCATACTTTTTGAATATAGCCTTTTTTATGTTCATAATGTCGTGGTGAACTTCATATTAGCTATGGTGGCTGATTTGTGTCATTCGTGTTTTCGCCCTGTGACCTCGCCAATCGAAAAGTTGAGAATTAACAAGTTAAAACGGCGGAGTCGGGGGACGAAAACACGCTAGCCTTACATTTAACGTGAAAACGTGCCTTATATTGAAATGTCTATTCTAATTGTCTTAGAGAAGGCGGTGTACGGGTAGAAATGGTCAAATCTTGTAAACGATGACAATAAACACTTGCCGAAACCCTTATTTAAAACCGCACATTTTCCCACCTCTTTAATATATTTTTCCAAAATAAAAACAATCTTACTTTACTCTGAGAATGAACATTTATTTTTCAGAAGCACTTTTTAATCTCCACTGGACCGGAGTATAGATATTACAATTTAATGGAAAATGATTTTGTATTTAAGAAGTATTCGTGAATACAGGTTTACCAGAATTTGTTCACCCCGATTTTAACGAACTAACAGCATTCACTTCCGCCATATTACAAAGCAATTCTTTCGAAGTATTTGCAAATGTTTTACATTGAAATTGCTTTTAACACCAACTGAATAATGTAATTTAAAATGTCTCAAGTTACTTGATAGCACAAACATTAGCAAATTTTGTTTTTCCTTATCGAACAAGGAAAATCCGTATACTACAAAACTGATTAATAATACCTTCTTTTTTTGTTGCAGTATGAAATTCAAAACGGCACTTAATATTATTATTTAGCGTATGTTCATTTATTTATTATTACTTTTGATTCAAAACATCTAGCTGCGATGCAATTCCTGTGAATGAAAACAAACAGGGCAAAATAGCGGACGTCTCGATTTGTTTGCTTATTTAAAATCATAATGACATTGCTAGAAAAGTACATGTTATGTAACCAAAATCTATATTGTTTAAACGTTGACAAATTGTTGACAAACCCATTGTAATTGTAACTTTTTTGTTCTTTTTCTGTTTTTCTTTAATGTTTGGTCTTATATGACAAACACAGTATAGGTCATATGGCGACTTTCCAGCTTTACTGCCGGAGGAAGACCTTAGGTACCCTTCCATGCACGAACGGACACCTGAGAATAACCGCCGACGTTCCGTAAGCTCGGGGTAGCTTCCTCACATGAAAGAATCTAAAGTCCCATGTAAAGTAAATGTAACGTTACGTAAATGACATCGCCAATATCGAGTGCGACGTCAAACAGCCATTACAGTTCACAAATACAGAATGGAACGTTGCCTCTTAAGATAGTTAACGAGAGAATGCTCCAGTGCATCAGCACTATGAAATCTTCAGGTTTCATAACAAAAAACAATATTTACTTTATAAACAGTCCTTTTGAAAGTTATATGAAAACAAGACGAGGTTTTACATAATATAACATGATATTTTCTGTCATATGAGAATATTAGCGCTTATGAAAGTATTAATCAAGTGACATTATGATAAAAAAAACTTCATTGTCGAGTTGAAATGAATTGGCTATCTATTTAAAATGATTGACTATTATAATGGTCAACAAACATATCACTTAATTTGTGAATACAACAAAATATTATTCCATTAATGTAAATACAACACACATATCATTTAATATGTGAAAACAACACACATATTCGTTTATATGTGAAAGCAACACACATATTAGTTTATATGAAAACATTTGTGTAGGTATTGAAATCTTATATAATTATTAGATGCAAGCAAGGTTTTGTATGAGAAAAGCTCAGCAGAAATATATGAATACAAATCTATATAAGAAGAGATTTTCATGTGTTATATAAGTTGGTACTTTTAACATTACATTATACGAAATGATTGAAAAACAATTGGCGAGGAAATTAACGTTTTTTCACGTATGTGCATGTTAAAACATAGAACACTCATGTCTACATGCATTTAGGTATAATAAAAGCTTAAGCAACTTTTTGAGGTTTCCGGTGTAACTTAATAAACTGACCCCCATAAAATATGACTCCCTGTCCATACTTTATATTAAACAAGGACCCCCGGTCTTTATATTACACCCTGGAAGTCATAATATTATGTCTCCCCTACACGTAGAAAAATGACCATCGCATAGAAGAGTGACCCCCTGTAGAATAATGACCCCAGCCCCAACCCAAACTATAAAGCCCTTACTGGATTTGTTTTAAAGAAATACTTTTAATATAATTATCTCAGATGAGAAATATGGTAATGTCATTTTAGTCCGTGCGTGTGTCCGTGCGACCGTGCAACGATTCGATCTACTATAGGACGAAATTGTTTCAAACTACTATAGCTACTATAATCGAAGCCCTGCCTCAGTCTGCATTTTCTACAAATGACAACGGCTAGGGATATGTTATTCGACTGCAGTCATTGTTTGTTCTTATTAGCTCGGCTATAGAAGTATACGCAAGAGCTGTCCTACCGCCTCGACGTCTGCGTCTGCGTCCAGATTTAAGATAAACGTTTTGGTGCAATGAAATATCTTTCACTATAACTTTTTCATTTCTTATGGTATCAACTTAAAACTTCAAATATATGTTTCTTTTCATCAACCACAAGGTTCACCAATCTAGTTCCAATATTTTCAGATTTATCTCTCTTAAACTTAGAATTTTCCTTAAAAATATTTTTTTAATTGTTACTTCTTTATTTATTCAGGAATAAACTTCATACTTCAAATATATGTTCCTTATCATCAACCACATCTTATGTAACAAGGTTTATAACTCCAGCACCAATATTTCAAGAATTATCTCACCATTAATTTATACTTTTTTACAAATGAATTTTTTTTAACTATAACTTCTTTAGCTTTAAAAGTATCTACTTCAAACTTCAAATATATATTTCTTATCATCAACCACATCTTATGTGACAAGGGTCATAACTCTTGAAGCAATAGTTTTAGATTGATCTCCCCTTACTTTTAAATTTTCTTTAAGAAATATTATATTATTTTTAAGGTATCCACTTCAAACTTCAAATATATATTTCTTATTATTACCCACATGTTCTTAACTCTAGCATGACTATTTCCTTAGTAATTCCTCCTTGAACTTGGAATTTATATTAACAAATGGTATCTTTTACTATAACTTCTTGTCATATGGATAAGAGTTACAAAACGCAAGCTCCTGTATTCCCAGAATTATCTCCATTTCGTTTCTGAACTTAGAATTTAATTGTAAATTGATTATTTAGTATTATCTTTGTTATTATAAATTGTATCTAATGTCATTAAACATAGTCCTTTTCCATGCCTCAATCGCCTTTTAATAATAAAAAATGAAATATTTTGCCGCCAGTTACAACTTTTTTTTAAATGAGACCGTGAGCCACTTTTTTTTATTTCAGACCAGATCACCGTCTCCAGTTTCAGAATGCTTACATTACACTGCACACATGGTATACATATAATGCTAATATGCCCTTTTAATGAGAAAGCAGGTATCCATAACAACATCAACCGAAGTCCGTTTAGCTCCATTTTTCAAAAATGCGTTATGCAAACGCAATTCAACGAAAAGTGTATTAAGGTATTTTGCCAGACCGACATTATAATGATCGAAAAATAAAAAAAATATATTGCACAGATAATAAGCATCCTTAAACAGGGACGTTAAATGGTTTTAAAAGTTCGCTATTCTTTTAAGGTTAGACGATTTTGCCGATTGAAAACTATAAACGATTTAAGCAGGTGATGTTTTTTGGTGAACAAAACGAGAACGTGGGTTTATATGGCGTTAACAGATACTGTTACACTATATAAACCACACCTGTACCAAGTTTCACAGATTTAAGTTGGGCTCTTCTTTGAACATGGAAATATGAAAGTTTCGAGAGTGATTCTGTCCGTCTGTCTGCTTCTACAAGCAGTGCAGGTAAGACTTAGGTTTCTATTAATAGAAATAAAATACCTATCTATTTTGCAAACGAAAAAGTTAAATGAGGAAAAATTAATATATAATGTTTCTTCAACTATGCTATGTAACATATTATTTCTAGTTATGTAAGGTGTTATTTAGATTAATTTAAAGAAATGTGCATCGAAATACCTTCTTCATAATCGAAAATTTGTTAAACATATTCAGGATGTTGTTTTTTTTTTCTCTTTTAAATTTTGAACTTGTGAACGGTTTTCAAATTTCAGTGAAATTTAATATCGTATTTAAGATAATAATAAGTTGTTTTAATTTTTGGTACGGCACAATTTTGAGAGAGAAAAAAATCAAAGTAACACAAATGGTAGTGCGGTGATTTTGTAATGTAATTTTGACTGTTCTAGTCAAGTTAATTGCTACTAGCAATCTCTGTTATACATGTAGGAATATATCCGCTAACATGCTAGTTTTGTCCTTTTTTAGGAATTTTCATTTGAATGTAAAAATAAGATAAATACCCTAGCTTGTATTTTGTATTGATTATTCTATGTATCTCATTATCATACATGCATTATTAGCAAAATCAATAAAAGCTTACAATGAACTCGTCGTCTAATACAAGTATTATGTTAACATCAATTGTACTTTTTTCATAATAGTAAAAAAACAGAGCATTTATTATACTGTTTTATATTTTTATAAAGAATGCAGGTAAAAACCATTGATTTTGACATTGCATACCCTTATACTGAGCCCATTGCTTTAACATAGATTCAGCTACAGGTAATCGGTGAAAATCAATCCCTCGCTTTATGATAAGAATGATGAACTGGCCGTTAAAGCAATCATAGAATTACTTGTTATTATCAATGACAATTTAAGCTTATTTTCTCAAAGCGAGTTCCAGTAATCGTCATTAATTTATTTCCGTAGAGGAGATTCTATTTTATACAAAAAAAGAGTTGTTGTCTGATACGTTTTTACAGTTGCAAACACAATTTAATGGAAACAAGCAATAACTTAAAGTGTGCTTTTAAAAGATATTCTATCCTTAAAAGAACTATTCAAGTTCGTAACGTAAAAAGACATCCAATGTGAAAGTACAGCAAAAAAAATGTTTGCAAAAAAAAAAAAAATGAAACGAATTTTTGTTATTTCACTCCAATCATTTTTTTATTATTTTATTTTACTATTGCTTAAATTCAATTTATTTTGTCTCCACTGTGACCATCATTGACATATCTTTATCATGTCACGTGATGTATTATGTCATGTGATTTTCCCTTTTAAATTGTCATGTAATATACCCTTTTAAAATGAGATTGGCCAGAAAATTAGCGAAAGGATCTTCGTGTGCCGGAAAAATAAGACAAATTTATGGCACTACCCCTAATAAAACAGCCACCGGAAAATCTTTGCACCACCGGAAAAGTGGCAAACTTCACTACCATTTATACTTGCCCTAAACACTTGAAAATCATTTCATCTGATAGATTTAAGGTTAGTTATAAATAATTGACTTCATTCAATGCTATTTTAAATTTCTTATCAAAAATTGTATTTTAATAAAATTGATCGGGCGAAATTTCATGTCTTCCGCCCGGAATTATGCTGTCCGGGCGGAATTACTTAAATTCCAATTGGATAATTTCCAACATTTTTATTTATTCCAACGGGAATTTCAATTATTCCAGCAACCCTTGAACTATAAAATTTACCATAAATACATCCTTTAATGAGTTTCTGAATAATTTTGAAGAACTTATCCGCTAAAATAAAAAATCCCATTTTGAAAGTTGGAATAAAAATCCGACTGGATTTTTACATAAAATTTTAATCAGTATATCAACGATTATAATTAAAGGCAAATGATAGTTTTAGATAAAAATTAACATAATTATACACGCTGAATTACCAATAAGGTAAATTGGATTTATTATCCATTATTCTTGTTGAAAAAAAATTCCAACTGGAAAAAATTATTGGAAAAATATCCAATTGGATTTTCCTCAATTGATTCATTTTCAAATGATTCGACATTTATCCATTTGATTTACTTTTGATAAGAAATTACGAATCATTTAAAACCATTATGATTAAATAATGATAATAATAATAAGGAAGAAGAAGAAAATTCCATGATGCGATTATAATCTGTAGAATCATTACTTTTATTCATTATTATTATTATCATAATTATTATTATCATTATTACTATTATTATTTGTTTTATTATTGATGATGATGATGGTGGTGTGGTGAAAATGATTATGATGATAATGATGATGATTATAATTCTTATAAATATTATTATTATTATTATTATTATTATTATTATTATTAATATTATTATTATTATTATTATTGTTATTCTATTTTATAAACATTTGTTTGCGAAGTTTCCTGTATAATTTTTATATACTACCAATATGTCATATGTTGCTGCAAAGGAACAGTGAATACCCATTTTGGGATGGTTATTCGTGGCTAAGCGGTTGAGGTCGTCCTTGACTTCAAATCATTTGTCCCTAACCGCCTAGGGTTTGAATCCCACCAGGGACTTCTTTGGATTCTTTAATGTAAGGAAGTCAACCAACTAGCTCACGGAACGTCGGTGGTTCTACAAAAATGTTCGTTCATGCTTAAAATAATGCACGAAACGGCAACTGAGATCTTCCTCCTCCAGTGAAGATGGAACGCCGACATATAAACTATACTGTGTCGGTGTGACGGAAAAGCAACTCGAAATTAAAAAGAAAACATACGCTAAATAAGACGAAAATACCTACCGAGTCACTATTCAGCAATTCTAATTACAATTTAAACCTCCTTCAAGAAGTGCATTAACGGGTGCTTAACCTCATATAGAGCTCAAAATTGAGCTTCGGCAAAAGAGCATGTGTGAAATTCCGTTGTTTAAGATGTGCACTCTAGCACTATATTTGGTAGAGATTATGTGAAAGAGATATAGGTCAATCACAGGATAGGTTTTCAACCTTTTAAACATTATTGAAGAAAATCGAAATATAATTCTACCCTCCTAACTTCTCTCAATTTACATATTTTGTATCTGATTTTTATGCAGTCTCTGTCGAGATATTATTTCCGTTGGGGTTATAATGCGTTCAAAACATGCAATACGAATAACGAAAACGTAATTGAACGCCGTATCAATACATCTGCGGATGTTTATTAATTCAAAATTTCATCATTTTATACTTAAATGTTGAATTCTGCTTAAGCCTGTACTGAATAGGGCGATAGTTCTGCAGTTGACAGTATGAAAAGGCTGAATCAAACTGAGCTTGCAACATTAAGTTGATTTTCAACTCTACGTCAGTATCAACATGGACTTTCTACCCTAGCTATAATAGATACTCTTCAGTAAGCTGAATTTATGTTATTTTTTTCTCTATGAGTGATGTTATTCTAGCTCGACCTGTTTATAAACTAATCTTTGTGATCTTTATGGGATTTTTCCTAATTATCTGACTTTTCTGAGATATATGTGCTTGTAACTATTATATAAGACCTACTGACAGATGTAACTACTTAAAATTCCTTTACTTTTCTTGGAAGAATAATTCATCCCTACAATAAAGTGAATATTCCCCAGAAATCGCTTCATAAACAAAGTCCAGCATAATAACAATCAATGTGCTGGAGGGACTGCAGTTGGGACGTACTAAAAGGATCAAAATTACCATTTTTACTTTTTCGTGGGCGGATAATTCAATGAGTGAATGGTGTTGCCGGTTGATAAATATAAAATGCACAATTCAGTAAATTCACAAAAGTTGATACAATTATTCTATGACATACATGTTCAAATATAAAATTTAGGTAACATGTACAGAGAGGTCCATCACAAACTGTTATTGGCCCTTTTGACAAGGGAAAAAAGTGAAATAAGAGCTGCCAAAGGAAACTGCTAGCTGGACTATTTTTAACACATGACACAATAAAGGGAGAAAAAAAAATATAAAAAAATAATCAATTATGATATAAATATATTTCTGTATCAGTATCAAGAAAACACTCAGATGGTCAATATTTTTGCATCACATTATATATAATTCTGTGGCCATGTCATTTAAACTGATGATGGCTTTTGTACACTGCACTTCTCATGCTAATATCTTTCACTGTGTGAAGTTTCAATCAAATTCCTTTAATATTTTAATCCTCTCTTTTTCTTTAATATTTTAATCCTCTCTCTCTCTCTCTGAACAAGTATCATGAAATTATATAAACGGAGATAATTCAAAAGCTAAGTAATGTAGACTTTTGGTTATTTTACACAGCACTTCTGCTCACTAATCTCTACAACTGTGTTGAGTTTGAGTGAGATATTTATTTATTTAAAATTTTGATGCATTATAAGAGATGATAATTGTAAAATTAAGCTAGGAAAAAATATGGTTCTTTAAAACTACACTTCCTTTCACTTGAATGGTTTCGCTGTGTAAAATGTTAATCAAATTCCATCAAATCTTTTCAAGTATTTCTCTGGACAAGCATTATTAAGTACATGTATTATAAAGGGAGATGATTTAAAAACTACGGAATGCAGTTATGTTTTTTTGACACTTTGACAAATTCGAGTATGTACAACTGTGTGTAGTTTCAGTGATAGTTTGGAAGTAGAACTCCAAATAAGCATTTTTAACTTAAAGGGGATAATTAAAGCATAAAGCAAGGTAGAGTTATGTTTCTTAAAAACATTTCACTTCCTCTTAAAAAACTCTATCATTTTGTGAAATTTACATAAAATCCCTTCAATACGTATCTAGTTATATTCATATTCCGGACAAGAGTGTGAAGGACGGACGTCTTCCTAAGTTCATAATGTGGATTTCTTTTTAATCATTTAAAATCTCAAAAACACCATAAGAAACATATTTCCTCCCATAAGCAACCTTTTTCCCCCACAAGTACAAGTCTGTACGGAATGAACACTGATATTTATCCATAATATTACTTGAGTCCATACAGACAAATGGTAAAGGCAGCAACTGTATTCTCTCCCTTTTTTGAGCATAAATTATAAGAAAATGCTAAATCTCCATATAGTTCTATTTCAGATACCAGTATGATGAACCTTGCTTTTTTACCTTTTGAGTAATATCAGAATTCAAATTGCATTGACATAGAGAAAGGGGTCAGCCTTAAGTCCCCTCCTGATGAAAACAGAAGGGGACTATTAACAACAATTTATTCTCGTAGTTTCAATTCTCAGGTTTATAACTTTTCATCAATCCAGGCAAGCTAAGATACATGTAATAACTCATGAAGTAGGCTAGTTCTGAATGCATGTCATTGCTAAATATTACACAATATTTTAATAAATTGGAATGTGCAGTCATATGTTACACAAGTCCCAGGAGCTTCAATTCATGGAAACAGTTTGGGAAATCAGTCAAAATATCACCTTTGATTTAATTTATCACTGCTGGGTAAGTGCGATGGTTTTGTTTGAAGCCAAAACAGCTATATTTAACATTTTCCTTCAAAACTGTGATAATGTTCTTGACTGGCGGCCCTATACTATTGACAGTGGATTCAACTGAAGTGCTTACTCAGAAAACCCCTTTAAAATAGTCCAACAAATCCCAAGTGTTCATGGTTGAACAGTTATTTAGCCTACACAGTTATGATCACACTGTACTGTACTACATCTGGAAACTGGAGATTCCCACATACTTTGATGCTAATCTCCATTGCTTGACAGTGACCATGACCACCTTAAACATGAAATGTGTCTCCACGCCACGGATGCCCCTGCATAAAGCCAAAATTTCAGATGTTATAATATTTAGTTCCAAATTTGTTTGCACAAATTACTTTTTCCATTTTAAGTTCAAAGCCCTTAAAACTATTCAATGTTAACGCAAACCATTTTTATACAAAGTTCAAGGCACTGAAACTATTCAGTGTTAACCTTTTGTAAATTGAATATTGCATATTTGTAGCCAAAATAGTGGCTACATACATTTCTACAAAAGTATGAGTGGAGAAACTGAAAATTCAAAATTTTTCCAACATTCAAGAAAGTTAACTTTGTCCAAATCATTGAACCACGACCAAATTCAAACTTAAACTGCTTATTCCTAAGATGTATCTATGTTATTTTCAAAGTGAAAGAGACATAACTCTGCCAAAAAATCATCGAACCATGACCAAATTCCAACTTGACCTGCCCATTCCTTTGACATATCCATATGTCAAATTTGAGTTGAATATGTAACACTGTTGGGTAGATAATGAACAGAAACTGTAAATTTCATATTATTTTCAAAGTGAAAGGGGCATTACTCTGCCAAAAATCATTGAACCATGACCAAATTCGAACTGGGCCTGGGCATTCCAAAAACGTATCCATATGTCAAATTTGAGTTGAATGTGTTGTACTGTTGGGGAGATAATAAACAGAAACTGAAAATTTCATATTATTTTCAAAGTAAAAGGAGCATAACTCTGCCAAAAATCATCGAACCATGACCAAATTCAAACTTGACCTGTATTTTCTCATGACATATCCATATGTCAAATTTGAGTTGAATGTGTTGTACCGTTGGGGAGATAATGAACGGAAACTGAAAATTTCATATTATTTTCAAAGTAAAAGGGGCATAACTCTGCCAAAAATCATTGAACTATGACCAAATTCGAACTTGACCTGTATTTTCTCATGACATATCCATATGTCAAATTTGAGTTGAATGTGTTGTACCATTGGGGAGATAGTGAACGGAAACTGAAAATTTCATATTATTTTCAAAGTAAAGGGGCATAACTGCCAAAAATCATCGAACCATGACCAAATTCGAACTTGACCTGTATTTTCTCATGACATATCCATTTGTCAAATTTGAGTTGAATATGTGCAACCGTTACTAAGATAATGAACGGAAACTGATGATGACGGAATGACAGAATGACGGAAGGACGGAAGGACGGAACAGGGTAAAACAATATGCCCCGGCCATTACATGGCGGGGGCATAAAAAAATTAAATACTGTTCATAAGATGACTTTTGATGGCAACCTTAAAACTTTGTAACCTGTTGATCTCCGTTAACTCTACAGGTAAACCATTCCATAATTTAATACTAAAGAAAGCAAAGGATTTAGAACCCTGACCTTTGACCTTAGGTAGACAATACCCACCCTTTTGACATAGTCTTGTACTATAATTATGTATGGAATCTTGCGAAATAAAGTGTTCAGACATGTTATCCGGAGACAGGCCATTTTTTATCTTAAAAACATGACACAACTTTATCTGTTCAACTCTTTTGTGGACCTGTAACCAGTTAAGGGACTTAAAGTGGGATGGGTCAATATGGGCTCTGGAGTCCAAGTCAAGTGCAAATCTCATTATTTTGTTTTGACAGGTTTGTAACTTATTTTTTAAAGACTGTGTCAAGCTATTATACCAAACAGAGCATGCGTAATCATAGTGACACTGAATAAGAGACATAACCAGAAGTTTCTTGGTATGCAGAGTAAGAAACTCTTTCTTGCGGTAAGGAAATTTTAACCGAGAGTTGGCCTTCTTAAGAACAGACTCGGCCATGGCGCAAAATGACAGATTTTGGTCTATATTAATCCCAAGATACTTGATAGATGAAGTTGATTCAATGGATGTACCAGAACATGTTATATGCAGGTTAGATTGTGACCTAAGCTTTTGCCTGGACCCAAATAAAATTGATTCAGTTTTACCCAAGTGCAATGACAACTTATTGTCCACTAACCATTGGCTGACCAATTCCATATCATCTGTCAATGCCTTTTCAACAACAGATAAACTTTTACCAGATACAAGGATACCAGAATCATCAGCATACAAAAGCAATTTATTTTTGACCACAGCTGACATATCATTTACATAAATTAAAAAGAGAAGGGGTCCAAGGATTGAGCCCTGAGGAACACCACATGTTATTTTGGAATTGGAATAATAAGTACCAGAGACATCTACAAGCTGCTGTCTATCTGATAAATATGATTTGAACCAATTTAGGACGTCAATACTAAGACCTGATGCTTTCAGTTTCATTAAAAGAATGGAATGGTCGATGGTGTCAAACGCTTTCTGCAAATCCAGCAGCACCATACCAACAACATTACCTTTATCATTTTCATACCTGATAAAGTCTGTAAGGTGAATCAAACAAGTATCAGTAGAGAAGCCACTCCTGAAACCTGATTGAAATTTATACAGCAGATCTTTATCCTTAAAATAAGCTTCAACCTGGTCATAAACCACCTTGTCAAGGATTTTAGATACAACATTTAAAATGGACACAGGCCGGTAATTACCAACAGACATTTTGTCGTTCTTTTTATAGAGGGGAACAACTCTTGCAGATTTAAGATCATCAGGAACTTGACCTTGGATAAGGGATAAGTTTATAATATGAGCTAATGGACTAGCAATAACTGGGGATCCATCTCTGATAAAACGTGAGGGTATACCATCTAAGCCAGTAGCTTTTTTGACACCTAATGAAGTTAAGTATTTAAGAACTTTACTTTCAGAAACAATGGAAAAAGAAAAACTGTTTGCAAAAACACCCTTGTTTGCATAAAAAGTATTAACAAAATTCGTACCAAATTTATGCATACTTTCTGGCAACTTTTCAACAAGTTTACATGCAACTGTTGTATAATATTTGTTAAATGATTCAACAATAAGTTTCTTTACCAAACACACATTATCATCGATATTTAAACAAATATTTGAACTGGTTGAAGATGAACCCTTCTTGGAAGGCAAACCAAGATTTTTAACAGTTTTCCATAAAGAGGTTGAGTCATTTTTGTTCTCCTCCAGTGTATTAGTAAAATTTTCCTTTTTTGCTTTGGCAACAAGATACTGAACTTTGTTCTTGAGAGTCTTAAATGAGTCATAATTATCACAGTTTCTATCACATTTATATTTATTAAAAGCTTTATCCCTTTCATTAATTACACTAAGAATGTCTGAGTCAATCCATGGTTCTGTTCTCTATTTAATTCTGGTCTGTTTCACAGGTGTTATATTGTCTATCACAGTAAAGTAACTGTTTAAATATATTCCAGGCATCATTTACATTATATTTACATTATCACTTAGCAAAACAGGAGACCAGTCAGTATCTAGAAGACTAGCTTGAGAGTCATCTTTGTTATAATGTTTCAAAGATCTTAAAGTGACATTGTTATGAAAACAAATAGGAATTTTACTGACTTTTCTTGTACAAAATATTAACTTAAGTTATGATCAATAAATGAAGTATGAATTACACCTGACTGAGTAATTTTATCATTATCAGACACAAATATCAAGTCAATAATAGTTGCACTTGTAATACTAACTCTAGTAGGTTCTAAGATCAATTGTTTGTAATGAAACATATTAATAAATGACTTAAAACATTGCAAAAGAGGATAAGACTTAACTTTAGACACATCTGTATTAAAATCTCCTAAAATTATAGATTCACATTGTAAAAAGTCACTACTTGACGAGCATAAAGAGTCTAAAATTGTATAAAAGTTTAGTTGCACAGTAGGTCTATAAATAACACCACATAAGATAGGTTTTGATTTTGGTAAAAGTATTATATCAATCCATGATATTTAACAAACTTCCGGTACCGATGAATAGAGGTTCGATTAAAATAGAATGAGGATTCAATGAAATTTGATGATGAAGATGTTTATTTTGGGGGTAATCCTTAATCGCACAATAAACATCTGATGATATAGTTCTAATATATTTATAAGTATAAAGGAAATACTATTCTTTCTTGACATACCATGGAAATAAAAACTTACAGTTATGGTATATATCATATTATTTTCATATCATTACGATGGTATTGTTTGTTAAAAAAGGAAATAAAAATTGCACAATAGAGTGTCTCCACTAATATTTTCACGCTAGATACCCTTTGATAATAACATTTAAAAATGTACAGTAAAACATAAATACATGAATAATATTATATACGAGGGGAAGTCAGAAAATATCCGGACTTTTGACTCGTTCTCGAAAACAATTCAACATTTAAAAAAAATCTTTCTACTCTTTTTCAAAACATTCTCCACCTACGTCTACGCACTTTTGCCATCTTCGTGGGAGCTTTTGTATATCCGCTGCCTTACCGATGCTAAACTTGTTGGCTACCTCCTCCAAAGTTACTCGACGATTTGCTTTGACAAAAGCTTTAACATTTGCTACCATTGTTGGGATCACCGCCTCAGCTGGCCGCCCAGTCCTATGCCTGTCACGAACACTTGTTCTGCCTTCACGAAACTGAGAAACCCAGTTGTAGAAGGTTGAACGTGATACACATTTATCAGAAAGTCTTTTTTAAGCCTCTGAAAGATGTAGCAGGGCTTTTCACCTTCTGCAACCAGAAACTTTATTACAGAGCGTTGCTCCTCTAACAAAGAGTCCATGATAGACGAAACACCTATCATATATCAGAGGGAAAATACTGTGTATACACAACTATCACTGAAAATAAACTGACCACGTTATTGGCGAATGAATGTAGTTTTCACCAATATATAATGTGTGTATATAGCTGCACGTGAAAATAGAGGAGCATGAACAGTCCGGACATTTGCTGACCGTCCCTCGTACAAAAGACAACACTCTTAATATGATCAGCAAGCTATAAAGAGTTTTTTTAATTATAAATAAAAAGAAAGTAAGTGTGTTTTTAAGTAAGAATTATTTCAGAGATAATTTAAATTCATACTGGTCAATATAACCTTTATCAAAGAGCATAAATTATACATCTTGCACAGGGGATATAAAGGGGATATATCGATTATGGTTTTCATTTTTTGTATTAATCTGGAGACAGTGTGCAAGTATGGGATTTTCTTGCTATCTTTATAAAAGAATGGATTCTCACCTATTTAGCTATTTATTTGCAAGTTATAGCACGCGCACAATATTTAAGTGTGCATTTTTCTCGCTGAACATCTTATTTCAGCGTATTCACTTCTATATGTAGTTGTTCAGTGTTTGCGGCCAGGTAAGCGCCCGTGATCGCTTTGAGAGTTTTTGGGTATTTTACATCCGTAATTAATTTTACAAAGTATAAGTGTTTCATCAATAATGTATAGGCATTTTTTGTCAGCCACCCGCCCCATTCTTTTTCTTTTATTGATCGCATTATATTATGATCTTTCTCACATCGCGTTATCAAATCATTGATATGATTTTTCCATGTCCAATTTTTATCAAATGTCATTCCTAGAAATTTTGCCGGATACTTGTAACAACAAGTTCAATGAAGGTTAAGATGTTACCGCTACGATTTCTTTGTTTATCAATAAATATAACTTGCTTTTTGATAGATTTTATGATGAAATCGTATGCTTTAGTCCAGTCATCTATTTAATTTAGTAGAGTTTTTATGATTTTTTTTTATCTATGAATTTACTTATTTTAGATGGTATTTTACTTAATATAACAATTATTTTAAAAATGTCAACGACACCAAGCATTTAATTACTATTTGTTTACATGTTGAGTTTCTTATCACAGGTTAAACCGAAACACCGTATCCGTTCTGTGTATTCTTACTATTCGTCGAGGGCCTTATTCAAAGACTGACGGATATAGCCGAAAAGTTGTGTAATGCAATACCGCAATTTTGGTCATTTGTATTTCAAGAGATAACTTTGAACTGTTGAATCTGATTCTTTATCTTGTAGACGCTTGTTCTGATCGAGGTAATGCGGTCAAAGCGCCTTATGACCCCGATCAGATTAAGACAGCATGTTCGGATGCCTGATATTTATGATTGTCAAGAGTAAGGTGAACGACCACGATCAGATAAAGACAGCGTCTACGAGTGTATGGCAGGTGTAGTTCAAATATGTTGTCAATAAAATACACATAAAGCGGCTGACCATTTACAAATAAGCAAGATTATCGGAAGCTGTTGTTCTTCCTTAAAGGGTTGCTGCGGTTTGTGTTCTGTCTTATAGGAGTTTAGTTGTCATTATCTCCCCATTTTTTTTTCATTATATCAATGTTTCCATACACTATAAATTGGACATGATAATTATTACAGATGAAAACTTTCAGTGCGACTTGTACATAGTGCAGCCTCATCATCATCGTCATCATCATCATTATTATTTTTATTATTATTTTCTTTTTTAATATTATTAATATTATTTTTTTATTATTATTATAACGTGTTTTCTATTGAATTCATTATTCCCCTACAACCTTCTATCATAATTATATCATTTATTGTATATCCTTAGTTAGCTGCGGTAAAATGCTGGATATTTTGATATAAAAGGAAATGGTTTTTTCTCGTATGAACAGTAATTACACCTCACCAGGAAGTTTAGTCATAACTCTGACCATTTAGACAAGTCTAAGGAAAATTTTGTATATATTTTGAAAGAAAATAAAGATTTTTTGTTATAACATAGTAACTTTATAAGGTTATATAGCAATACTTTATGAACTATTTTCTATAAAATATATCATTTTTTCTTGCTTACGCCATTCACTTTTAATGCATATTACTACCATATTTCTTTCAAATGAGGATATTGAAATTGTTCTCTTTTCAAATCCAAATAATAATAGGTAAAAAGGCCTTAGTACTGTTTAAATCGTACTAGAACTGCTAACTGTGGGGAAATGTAGTATATTAATAACACATGGCTTTGTGGGTAACAGCAAAAATATCATCCCGAGGAAAAAACTGTTACCCGAGGCGTAGCCGAGGGTAACAGTATTTTTACGAGGGATGATATTTTTACTGTTACTCACAAACCCATGTGTTATTCATTTTATTACCCCGAACAAACATACTGTGATGATCTGAAATTGTCAACTTAATCTAACTGTAACAAAAATAAACCAAGAGTAACAATAACTAAACTGTCCTTACCTTTTAAGTTTTATGTGTACTTTAGGCCTACTTGAGAAGTTTTCTTTTTCTTTTATTCTTTAAGCAAGTGATGATATCTACAAATCATAAACATACAATAAGCTAGGTTTTATTTAGAAAACAAAACACTAACCCATGTACACGGTTATGATCTGTGAAATCTGATCCTTCTGTTTCCAGAATATTCTTAGCATGGTTTTTGACAAAATAACGATGATATCCTATGTCTGTCCACCATATCTGTAACGTTTCACTGATTAAAATTGTAAAATAATCCTTTGTTGCATGCTTAAATCGTCTGCATGTTCCAGTTTGACAATGCAATTACTTCCGTTGAAAACGGATGTTCACTTTTTGACTATTCAACAAAAAGATATTTTATACGCGAAAAACACACCAGGTTGCAAACAACTAAATTTTATGAGTCCAGAGAAGAAATTGATGTCCTATCGGGGTTTAACGTTGAAAATAAAAATGAATCGAGAAAAAAATGGCGGCCATTTTATTTCATTTTATTTAGAAAATAGACCACGTGACCAGATTTTATACTGTTAAAAATACTGTTACCTATGTAACAGTACAAACTTCTTAGTCACGTGGTGCACTTGCATTAACAGTAAAAATAACTCCCAGAGGCCTATGGGAAATTAGCATTACGAAAAAAGTGAGGGGGTAATAATAGAAACTGTTCACCGTCAAGTACAACATAAACTAAATTTTAAGCAAAAGACAATACAAATAATACATGTTAAAGCAACATATTTATATTTTGAAATGACAATTGTACAAACATTCAATAATCCATAATTATAGTACAAATTTCAAGTTTCCATACAATAGAAACGAATCTAGAGGTGCGACGCTTTACAAAGGATACACATGTCATGGAATTAAAGCACTTAATTTCATCCGATAATCACGAACCGCTCAATTATGTTTACTGTACAAGTAGCAAGTAACGCAAAGAAACATGCATTATTGTGTAAATTTGTTTGTCAACACATACCTTAAGTTATGTGAATGATATTTATATTAATATTTATATATGTATTTGACATGATTTTTATTCAACGTAATGCATGTATAGATGATAAAGTATGTTTGAATATAATAAACGATATGTTATGTTCCGTTATGTTTAGAAAACAGTGTGCTGTCCAAAATGAATGTATTCTTATTTCTTGATGGATCACTGTTGCATCGTTCCTCGGATTATAACGGATTGTTATTATTAATATAGGGTGTATTTTGTTACAATATTTCAAATATCGTTATCCCCATACTTAATTTTATACTTAGTTTCTAGGTACATGTATTACATGAACTATTTTTCGCTTGATTGTCTATCCTATACTTGTAAAACATGTAACCTTGTTTTTTCTATTTGTCACCCACATATGTATTTATTTGCATTTTTATTGCAATGTCTGTTAGTAAAGAATTTAAACAATGTACTACAAGTAATAGTTATAGTATATGAAACGAGTTAGTTACGAGGGTATAACACTGGCTGGGGCGACATCAAGGGGTGTTTCTGCTAAAAAATGGCGAGGCCGTTAGGCCGAGACATTTTTTTGCAGAAACATCCCGAGATGTCGCCCCAGCCAGTGTTATACCCCCGTAACTAACGAGTTTCATATACTATAACTGTTTTATCGCAATGGCATAATGTTTTCTTTTTTGTATAGAAACAAATAAATAAATTAATCATTTGCTACATTACAGTTATTTATCATAAGGCAGTTTTTCAAGTTGTTTTCGTTGCCGCAAAAAAATGTACAAAATACATCCAATATAAGAGGCGGATTGTATACTGTTACCAAGATTGTTTTAAGATTTAAGGGCTTTTTTCATTTCATTAATTATCTTTGTTCATATTTTTCATGGTATTTATATATTTATTTTAATTTATTTCATTTTTTTTTATTATCTTATGGTGTTTTTTTTTTGCTACTGGGAATGGTCGTTACCACTGCCCCATTGGAGCCTCTATGAAAAAACTGTATTGATATATACAAGGTGCGAAAAAAACTCGACCGATATATAACAGTCGAGTTTTTTTCCTATATGAATCAATGAAAAAACTGTAGTTATATATCAATACAGTTTTGAAATGCTCATTTAAGTGTACTGAGTATAATGGGTTGGAAAGAACAAAGGAAAAGCTCACAGCCATGCGATAATACCTGATATGATGCCTTTTGCAGTTCATTCATTCATGTCATTAGATCGCAGCTTATTATGTAAATACCTATACATACACATTGGTTATGTCTGCGACACAATAACAGTTATATGCGGTCCCAGGTTATGTACGCGTAAAAAGGGACAGGTTTTGCTTGGTGTAAATACGGCATGAAAAAGTGGAATTATTCTTGTCGTGATAAATATCAACAGCAATTTTTTGCAGTCACATTTTACAAACGGGCGGATGGGTGGGTGTGTGTTTAGGTGTGTTGGTCTGGGTGAGTGAGTGATTAGGTGATTCTGAGTCTTTGGGTTGGTTGGTTGGATGGGTGAATACAATTTTCACTTTATTTATATATATATATCTGCATTTATTTTGACTTTATACACAATATATTAACTTTGCAGACTTCTTTCAGACAAAATGAATAACAATTTCACGGCAAAATATCATTTTTCTCTATATATCTAACTGGTCAGCATTTTCTCGCCTGCATGTAAAGAGCATTAAATTTGCCGACCATATATAATAAGAAATTTTATGGCCTTAGATAAATTTGAATTAAAATTTAGCTGATCCTATTCAGCAGTTTTTTTTACAAATTTAATGGTCGGCATGATTTTATACAATATATTTTCTGAATGTAAAGAGTGTTAAATGTGCTGACCATATTGAATAAGAAGAGTTTTGTGGCTTAAATCAATTTGAATAGATATCTAAAATAATTGGTCAGCAGGTTTTACTAAATTCAATTGTCAGCATGATTTATACAATGCATTAACTTTGCAGACATTAAAAGATGAATAACGATTTCATGCCAAAATATCATTGTTCTCTCTATATATAACTTGTCAGCATTTTCACTTAATTATTTAATAATATATTTTGGACTGATCTGTTTATTGTATTTTGTCGGTTGCTACATGAATCCATCTGCGTTCATAATAGACAAATTAAGAATGACACGTGTGAAAATTCCTTAAATTGTTATGACCTTGGGCCAAGTCGATCTCGATATTGTGTATTTTGTAGCTGCGAACTGACAGATAACTAGGAAGTTTTACGCGCAATTTTCATTTATTTTCAAGTCAGAGTTCCTTAAGGATAGTGAACACACACAAACAAAATAGTTTAAAAGAATTTGCAATTATTCCATTAAATAATTAATTTTCGGCTCATCACAATTGATGAAAAAGATAAAATCCTCTTATTGTTCATTCAATTGTTATAATATACATTACCATATATGTATACATTTTAACTATGATGCATATTATTATGTATATATTTGAAACAAATTATGATATTCTTTTTTATGTAAGTTCACCATATTATGACTACATTATCTAAATTTTAACCAATATATATCACATTGAAGACAATTCATTAACATACTGAAATAAAATATTTTATCAATAGAAATTGAGAAAAATATCAATTAAGATCTATAATATCAATATTTATTATTTGTAATATTGTCATCTTGAAAATACGTCTTATCAAGCATCTCTCGACCTCGCCTAGAATAGCACCAACGGCTATTTGACACGTATTTGACATCTTCAATATTTTCCTTCTTTATCTAACTGGTCAGCAGTTTTTGATTACCCTTCTTTATTAAAACTCGTTAGCAGATTCTTATATATTCTATATCATCAGCTAATTCGTCAGCAGTTTAGTATTACACCAAATCGGCCCATGTGCAAAAATCGGCCCTAACACGTTTCGTTATTAAGTTCGGAAAGTGCATAAAACTACCTTAAATATTTATATATATTAACTTCCAATTAGATTAATTTTCATTCCTTTTAAATTGGAATTAATTCCAATAGGAATATTTCCAATAAAAAATATTGGAAAAAAAACTCCAATTGGAATAATAACCAGTTTGGGTTTATTCCAATTTGAGTTTTTTCCAGTTAAATTTAATGGAAAAAATCCGATCGGATTTTCCGAAAAAATGCTTAAATTGACGCTATTTCAACAAGAAAATGCATACAAATACATATTAAGCATGTGCTTATGTATTTCGACAATTTCAAAAAAAATGAAATTCCGTTGGAATAAATAAAATTTTTAGAAAATTCAAATTGGAATTTAAATATTTCCGCCCGGACAGCATAATTCTGGGCGGAATACATGAAATTTTTTACCCGGCCAATTTTTTTGAAATGAATTTTGGATAAGATGAAAAAAATAAAATAGCATTAAATGCAGTCAATTATTTATAATTAACCTAATATCTATCAGATAAAATGATTTTCAAGTGTTTAGGACAAATATAAATGGTAGTGAAGTTTTCTGGTGGCTGTTATCAATAAATTGTATCTCACCTGTATATATAAGGGTAGGTGGCATGTAATAATATGACCTGTTAGCTCAGAACCTCTCGTCAGAACCGATAATGTCAAAATTATATAACAGTTCTATTCAATTATCTCCTCGTTCCCAGTGTAGGGAATTATTTTTGTGTTATGCATTTACATACGTTATATACGTTTGGAGACGGAGAATTACGATATACATGTAATTATGTAATATAAACTTTTAAAGTTTTTAACTCTTATTCTAAAATATTCTTAATGTCATATCATTTACTTTTATTCGAGAACTTGTTTCTACGCTTTAGATTTACTCTTTGGAAAGCTTTTATGGGTTTTTTTTATAAATGGTCGTGAGAGTGACAAGCATATATTCCACAATGATTCTAAACTTTTTAAGTTATACGAGCAAGCAATGTAATGTTGGAAATCACATCGTAACAACGGTGTACCGGGGTGTTCTTTCCGACAAGAATTAATATCATGTATTCCATCACCTTCATAACATATGATTTATGCCCTGCTACCAGTGGATGTCACGTTCAAACAGAAGAATACAGAGTATGTTAATGTTTGATTTCAAGTTTATTTTTACAGTACAGAAAAAACAACTTTTATTGTGTTGTTTTACTTCCTTGCCGCAGTTAATTAAATGTACGTGTGAACTATTGAAAACCTAATTAAATTAACTTGATTTCTTTTTTTTTAAATGTCGAAACATGATCAATAACCGATGACGAAATCGTGACTTCCTTGTTTCTTGTGGGATTGGTAAATATTTAACAAAGACAGCAGAACTGCAGTTTATACATGAAAGTTGTATAAACCCATGCTTAACTTATATATAAACAAGATATGTTTGTAAAACATGTATGCCCCCTATTGGCAGCCAATTAGTCATGTGATCAGGTTATTATGCATGACTTCTGACCCAGTGATCAAACAATTAATAAGGGTTATCTAGTATCTACTGGTCATGACTAGTCACAAGGTAATAATTATTGTGACCCCATAGGTTGTGTGCAGCAATTTAAGTTATTACAAATCTTACCAAATAATATATGCATAAATTTTATGAATCATGTAGGCCTCATTAATGACAGCCAAGTTGTTATATTACATAAGACCTTCAAATGTGTATACCAAAAGCATTTTTAGTTTAATATAAAAATATCAACCAAGGCAACTTGAGTTGTTGAGTTATTGGTCAGAAACCGTCATTAAGTACAAGGTCAATATGACATTGACCCCTTGACCCCAAAATCAATAGGGGTCATCTACTGGTCATGACCAATCATCATACAAAGTTTGAAGTTCCTAGGCCTAAGCGTTCTTTAGTTATTGATCAGAAACCGTTTTTACTTACAAGGTCAATGTGACCTTGACCTTTGACCCCTTGACCCCAAAATCAATAGGGGTCATCTGCTGGTCATGACCAATCACCATACCAAGTTTGAAGTTCCTAGGCCTAAGCGTTCTTTAGTTATTGATCAGAAACTGTTTTTACTTACAAGGTCAATGTGACCTTGACCTTTGACCCCTTGATCCAAAAATCAATAGGGGTCATCTGCTGGTCATGACCAATCACCATAGCAAGTTTGAAGTTCCTAGGCCTAAGGGTTCTTTAGTTATTGATCGGAAACCGTTTTTACCTAAAAGGTCAATATGACCTTGACCTTTGACCCCTTGACCAAAAAATCAATAGGGGTCATCTACTGGTCATGACCAATCACCATAACAAGTTTGAAGTTCCTAAGCCTAAGGGTTCTTTAGTTATCACTCAGAAACCATTTGGTCTACGGACCGACGGACCGACGGACGGGATAGACCGACAAGTGCAAAACAATATACCCCCTCTTCTTCGAAGTAGGGGCATAATTATATAAAAGATAATATTGATATTATTTTATAATGTACGCGGTGTAGAAACCGGGATTTATTTTTGCACAAGGTAGGAATGAAGGTCTTTCCACGCTTCGACACATAATATTCTTTATTGCATACTTTTCATTCTTGGCTTGTATAGCTTGGAATACAAGAACACCTGTCTGTCTGTCACGTGGTTCTTGCGTAAGTTTCAAAATAATTTTAAGGTTCAGTAAAATTGTATTTTCAATGATAATAATAAAGTTTATATATACAGTGTGTGACATCCTGCATGAGGTGACGATCTAGTCATTGTTTTCTTTGTGAGCAGTTAACTTCCTGTGTCAGTTCATCTATTACATATATCGTATGTGAAATATTAACTCACTTTCTTTTTTTTAGCAAAACAATCACAATTTAATTTTCCCTTTAAAGGTCCATTATGTCTCATAAATGCTTTTATCTTTATTCCTTAAAAGCCCTCTAATTTTTGTGATCCAAAAAGTGACTCATTTACCAATGGCCTGAAATATCATTTTCCTCTGTTTAATATGAGATAGTATTTAGTTTGGAAGTCAAAATGCTTCTTTTTTAAATTTCCTAATTAAATGACAAATTATTTCACACTTCGTCCTAATTTTTTCAAGTAACAACTATGTAACATTCTCTTAAACCATTATCTAAACATTATAATACTTATGTTTGCCCTTTCTAATTTATTTGTTTTTGAGGCAAAATGTGCCTTTGTATTTTGTTTGAATGTACATTGTTTTTTGTTGTTGTTGTTTTCATATATATATATTATGCATGTTGTGTTTTCATGTACAATGTATGTTATTTGAAAAATTCACTGTATAACCATGGTGTAAGTTATGTATATTTTATGTATATTTATGTTTTGAGGCCGGTAATCAAATGTGTTGCCTCAGTAAATAAAGACTTTACTTACTTACTTACCCGTGCCTCTACGGTGCTTCAAGCACTGCGTTGGTCTGCTGACTCAATATAGACATGTCAATTAGTTGATCATATATAACCCTGCGTGACTCTATAAAACCACCCTGCCAATTTCTATTATAATGACTTTGTTTTATTATATTTTTTCAGATTGTTAAGGGTGTTCATGATAAAGGAACACTGAACGGTATAACCTTCGAATGTTCAAAAGGTATTGAAATGTCTATGATACATAATTTATAAAAAAAAATATACGAAAGTCAGATACTCGCTTCACTCTGAAATATGTAAATCTTTAAGAAGTTGAGCTTATCATAAAGTTAGGTCTTATCATAACAGCAGGTAAACATTTTGAAGGAGGAAAAATTAAAGTCATGAAAATCAGAGATATTTAAAAAAAATTGTATATGATTTTAGATGAATTCAAGAAGAAACAGTTCCAAACTAAAGGCTTTTCTCGGCTATAGCAAGGCTGAAATAAATAAATGTAATGTTAATAAAAGATTATAAAAATGCAGATACATCTATATTGGTTTTGTTTTATCTAGGTTTCTCATTTTACGACGGCAACTGTTACAAGGCAATAGATGTCCCAGCTACAGTGGCCGACGCCAATGTCGTCTGTTCGGGGTAAGTATTTAAAAAAATAACTATCTAAAATATAAACTTTGTCCAGATGCTATAATCCATCATCTGACTTCCACCCTTTCCGGTTTGACAGTTACATGTTAGGGTTGTTACAATGACCATAGTTAGGGATCCAACCAAAGTGAGTTCTGATTTATCCTGGTTAAATGCTAACATAATTCTCCATATTTGAATGAAACGTGATTGACCATATCCAAAACAAATTGTTTACCAGCCACTCACATGCCCTGCTAAGCAGCTAGGAGACCAAACCTAAAATGGAATAAAAAAACCCTATATAAATAAAATCTATAAATAAAGGGGTCCAAATCTAAACCCTGGGGACTTCTTTGTTCCCCTCGGTACGTGTACGTCGTTGAGTAGACACAGGGCATCGGCAGAAGATTTGAAGACTTGGACGGCGGTAAAGATCGACACTTGTACTGCGGACCAGCTGCCGATGTCCTGACTAAAGCCGAGTGGAGTGTCCCTACAAAGTAGGCTTCGGGTGGATGAGGATGGTGTGTTAGGGTACGTGACCCCCTGGCACGATTAGACGGCTTGAACGGCAGGCCTTTTGCTGGCACCAACAGCCATTTTCAGGGCTACCCTTTCATATTGTCTCAGGTAACTGTACATTTAGGTTCTCATTGACCGCCGAACAGTGACCTACTTTTCGCTCAAAATTCATATCTTCGGCTTATTCTCCGTGGAAATTGCACGAAGGTGAATTATCACCACTTTGTGCTTCAAAATTAACTCTTTAACACTGGTGACATGTCTCCGGGGTCCGTACTCGACAGCGAAAGCTGAATTGTGTGCCCTTATGGGCGGATGGACTCTCATTGAGCATAGACTACAAACATACATAAAGTGAGAGGGTAATCAAGGGTACGCTAGTTCAATGCTCTAGGTTGGCATAATTTCTTTGAGAAATTTTATTTCAAGCATTCAGTGTAATGCTCTTACTGTAGCAACGCTGATCCAGAAATTGTGTGGGATGAGTTAATGGTAAGTGGTGGAGAAACTGGTTATTACTGGTAAGATATCATGGTAATGTGGCTCAACAGCTGAGATATGGAGATTTGATCATAAAGGTGTTTTAAAATTGAGCTAAAAAATCAGAAAAAATAATGAACAGATCCAGTTTCTTATGGTTTCCACATGCTTAAAAACTTTCAGTTTCATGAAAGTAATAGAATCATTGCTTTAATTTTATTGATAAGTCATTAAAAATACAATGTACTTTATTTTCAGACAAGGAAGTAAGCCATACTACCCTAGAGATGAAATTGAATATCATGATTATGTTGCAAAGCTGCTGCCTAAAAAGATTTGGTTTGGTAGGTAGCAACATATGTTAATCTTTTATCTTTTTTTGTATATAGCACATGTAAAAACTTAACAATATCTCTGTGCTGTATGTAGAACTAGCCACTTTTTAATGGTTTTATAGGGTTGAAATTAGGCCCAATCCCCCAACTGGAAAAGTATGCAACCAATCTCACCTAAAAGGTTTTTTAAAATTAAAAAAAAACATAGAATGTTTTTGGGTGATTATAAACTAAAGAAAGCATAAAATGGAAATGTGCTAGGCCATTGATGTTTAAATCATTGTGAAATTGAAAAGAATACATGAAGCAGCAATTGTTTCAACCCTCGTCTATACTTTCATCCCCCAAAGTAGCCTTTAAGGACACATTTTCCCCACCTAATGGGCTCTGCCTCCTTTCACCAAAATGTGGAAAAGTGACTGAAAGATTTAATATAAATGGTAGCTCCTACAAACAAATCCTGAATCACATTAGAGAGGCAATGAATACTGATTCCTATTAGACAGTATATTTTAATAACTTTGTTGTTTTTTCTTATGTGCATTGCAATTTTTATCTTGTTAGGGCTACTGAAAGAATCTGATGATGAATGGAAGATTTTGGGAGGGGATGTTCCATTAGAAATGATACCAAGATGGGGTAATAGACAACCTGACTTGATGGGTGGTAATGCCACTGCTGTTGATCCAAAAAATGAAGTAATGATGTATGATGCTAGTGGATTGTTGCCATTTGTATGCAAATATCCTGCATGCTTAGAAGGTACGTGTTGACTGAAATTATTGCATTGTGCCTTTTTAGCTCATCTGAGATAGCTCAAGGTGAGCTTTAAGATCGTTGAATGTCCGTCGTATGTCGTCCGTCCACCACATTTGTTCGTTAACACTCTAGCAATCACATTTTTGCCTCAATCGTCATCAAACTTGAGGTTGCTTGTCTTCGTAATTGCTCAGATGAGTTCGAACATGAAAAACTAGGTCAAAGGAGCTGAAATAGAAAAATCTTGTTAAGGACGTTTTCCGGAGTTTTCATATAGACATATAGGCAAAATTAAAACTGTTCATTAGAATTTCTTTAAACTTTGCATGTTATTATAATATGATAACAGAAACATTTTTAACGGAAACAAATTGGGGTCACCGTTCTCATTTTCGATTTATCTGCCCTCGAAATGGACTTTTTCGTTAAATTCAAGGGCAGATAATTTGCAATGAAGCTAAACAATACATTTTTTTCTTCTTATTTTCATGAAGCTTACGTTCGTCTTAGTCAATATGAAAAATTTTAAGAACAAATTTAGAGTGGATAGTTTTTTCTCACTTTTTCTCTTAACCTGTGCATTTTTTTTCTTAAAAAATTGGCCTATTTTTTAATAATTTAAAGTACCTTTATTAACATTGAAAAAAAATTAACAGAAACGATATAAGGAATTACATGTAATTATGTATTTAAGAATAAAAAGAAAAAACATTATCCAGAAGTAAAAACAAAAATGCATTATGTCTATATAGGTTATCTGCCCTTATAATGACCTAAAATAAGTAGAAATTCTGAATTAGGAGCAGATAACTAAAAAACGAGTACGGTGACCACATTTTTTTTTCGCTTACAATGTTTCTGTTATCATATTCTAACAACATGCCAAGTTTATAGAAATTCTATAAAACTGTTTTAATTTTGCCTAAATGTCTATATTGTAAACTCCCGAAAACGTCCTGAACACTTTAATGGCTACTGTTTTGATCCAAATATCCTGGAAATTGGTCTAAAAGTTTGTTTTGATGATTTCTATGTCAAGTTCGATTATGGGACACATGGGGTCAAAAAAATAGGTCACACTTCCCAAATATAAAAAACATTGTAAACACTCTAGTCGTCACATTTTTTACTCAATTGCCATCAAACTTGGTTAGGTTGCTTGTCTAGATAATTGCTCGGATGAGTTCGAACATGGGTCATCTCGGATGAAAAACCAGGTCAAAGGAGCTAAAATAGAAAAATCTTGTTAACACTCTAGTGGCTACTGTTTTGATCCAAATATCCTGGAAATTGGTCTAAAAGTTTGTTTCATGATTTCAAGGTCAAATTCGAATATGAGTTACCTGGGGTCAAAAACAAGGTCACATCGCCAAAATATGGAAAATCCTTGTTAACACTCTAGTGGTCACATTTTTTCATAACAACACATCTTTTCATAACATCACATCTTTCTCAACAACATATTTTTCATAACAACACATCTTTCTTGACAGCACATTTTTCCTAACAGCACTATGAAAGATATGTTGTTATGAAAAATGTTGAGAAAAAAGTGTTGTTAAGAAATGATATGGTTTATGAAAAGATGTTGTTAAAAAAAGATGTGTTGTTATGAAAAGATTTGTTTTTTAAAAAATGATGTGTGGTTTAGAAATATGTGTGGTTAAGAAAGTTGTTTTGTTAAGAAAGATTTACTGTTAAAAAAACCTGTGGTTAAGAAAGATGTGTGGTTAAGCAAAAATGTGTGGTTACGAAAGATGTGTGGTTAAAAGTTGTGTTGTTTAGAAAGTTGTGTTGTTAAGAAATATGTGTGATTAACAAAGTTTAGTTGTTAATATGATGTGCTGTTAAGAAAGATGGGTGGTTAAGAAAAGTGTGTTGTTGTGATAGATGTGCTGTTTGAAAGATGTGTTATTATGAAAGATATGTCTAATGAAAGATCATGCTGTTTAGAAAGTGTGTTTTAGAAAGATGTGCTGTTAAGAAAAGATGTGTTTTGCAAGAAGTTATGATGTTTTGTAAACACAGATGTGATATTGATAATACTAAATTTAACATGCCAGCAATGTTGTTTTATCTTCAAGTTAATTGAAATATCAGGGTTGAGTTTAATGAATTTTTTATGTTACCATGAAAGTTGCTGAAACATGAAATACCTGATACTGTCACGTCATAAACTTATCATCAATACATTGATAACATGTTCTATTTTAAAAATTAAGTTACATCAGATATTGTCAGTAAAATTAAATTTGTAAGTTTGTACAAAATTCCGTCATACTGTTGAAGAATAACACTTAACTTCTTTTTTTTTTGCTTTTTTATGTCTTGATATCAATATTAAATTTTCAGTACATATCATATTCAACAGCTAAAAAGTACATATCTGTTTTATTATATAATTTATAAATAGCTTTTATATGGCTTATCAAATCTGCCATTTTTCAGCTTGTCTACTTTTTCCATAATTTGGCCCTTTCTTTTTTAAATGAGTGCATTGGCACGCTCATTTGTATTGTTGGCGGTAACTAAAATAGACTAATTTGACTCTTATATACGAGTCACTAAACATTTATTCTGAATAATAACAACAAACTTGACATGACGTCACGTCATAGTCTCGCGTCTTTCGTGGGATTTCCAGAAAATCTATTTCTAGAAGAAAAAACGGTGAATATACTCTGAAAATCTATTTTAAGGGAAAAAAAACAGTGAATATACTCTGATATTGATTTGTTATTTTTTACAAAAAGTTGCTTGTTAGCCAATCAGGGAAAGGCATTTCAAAGCTATTTATAGATTATATAATAAAATTCAATATGTTCTTTTCAACAAGTCATGTAAATCTGTATATATATATAGCTGCTGTTGATTTATAAAGAATCATTTTTCTGTAAAATGGAATTTCCTGTACTATAAATTTGTTATAAAGAATCTTGACAGGTTAAATGGCCATAAATCAATGGTTGTTTGCAATACGATTTGTACGAAAACAACCATTAATATTGGGTTATATAACATGTCAAAAAATCATATAACTAGCAATATACCAATTGATGAAGAGGAATGCATTTTATGTTATATACCTCTGAATTTCAGGTTACATGCGTTGTGATGCAAAATGTATACCTTCACAACAGGTATGTAATGGTTTACCTGAATGTGTCGATGAAAGAGATGAAAACAATTGTAGTAAGTCAATCATACAAATATTATTTTAATCATTATCCAGATGCTGGCAGCTAATTCTATCCCTGCAACTAGTGCAGACCAATAATGTGCTAACTAATTCTACTCCTGCAACCAGTGCAGATCAATGATGTGCCCGCTAATTTTACCCCTGCAATAATGTGCCAGCTAATTCTATCCCTGCAACTAGTGCAGACCAATAATGTGCCCACTTATTCTACCCCTGCAATTATGAGCCAGCTAATTCTATCCCTGCAACTAGTGCAGACCAATAATGTGCCCACTTATTCTACCCCTGCAATTATGTGCCAGCTAATTCTATCCCTGCAACTAGTGCAGACCAATGATGTGCCCACTTATTCTACCCCTGCAATTATGTGCCAGTTAATTCTATCCCGTCAACTAGTGCAGACCAATAATGTACCCACTTATTCTACCCCTGCAATAATGTGCCAGCTAATTCTATCCCTGCAACTAGTGCAGACCAATAATGTGCCCACTTATTCTACCCCTGCAATAATGTGCCAGCTAATTCTATCCCTGCAACTAGTGCAGACCAATAATGTGCTAACTAATTCTACTCCTAGAACCAGTGCAGACCAATAATATGCCAGCTATTTCTACCCCTGCAACCAGTACACACCAAAAATGTGCCAGCTAATTCTATCCCTGCAACTAGTGCAAACCAATAATGTGCCCACTAATTCTACCCCTCTAATTATGTGGCAGCTAATTCTTCCCCTGCAACAAGTGCAGGCCAATAATGTGCCCACTTTTTCTACCCCTTCAATAATGTGCCAGCTAATTCGTCCCCTGCAACCTGTGCAGATCAATAATGTACCATGCAACCAGTGCACACCAATAATGTGCCAGCTAATTCTACCTCTGCAACTTGTGCACACCAAGAATGTGCCAGCTTATTCTACCCCTGTGACCAGTGCAGACCAATAATGTGCCAGCTAATTCTACCCCTGCAACCAGTGCACATCAAGGATGTCCTGCAGATCATGGTCTTCACTGTTTGCTTTATTCAGTCACTTAATGTTTTAAATTTTCCCAATAATGGTAAATGGTTTTGTCCAGATTGAAATATTTAAGGTTTTAGGATGGTAAGGATTAAACATGTCCATGTCATCAATATATCACCTGAATTCTTAAATACTTATGTTATTTAATCTATTAACCAAGCTGTATTTTATGTGGTTTATTTATTTATTTCATTTTTAGCTCCACTTTTCCAAGAAAAAAAGAAGCTTAGAGTTGTCATGACCCTCTCATTGCCATTGGCATTTATTAAATTTTTCATTTAGGTCCATTTTCTCAAAAACTATGAAAACTATTAACTTCAAACTTGGCATTACTGTTTTATCATGAGAGATGCCATTTCAAAAGGGCAGATAATCCAGAAATTATTCTGGGTAGATAATTTTAGAATTATGAAAAGTAACGCATCTTCCTTTTTTAAATTGATGTTTTTTACTAAGTTCAAGTTCTCAAAACTCAAGTAAACCACTTTAAACTTGTAATACTTGTTAAACTTCATTTATAACCTTGCTCAGTTATGCAGCCTTTTTAACTTTGAATGTCTTGGTTAATCTTTTACTTAAAGCTGCACCCCACCAGATGCGCAAAAATATTTCAAATAAATCAAACATGAGAAAAATGTACTAAGATTTTAGGAAAGGTATAAAGATTCAAAATTCTAGTAAAAATTAACATGCTATATATGATTATGACTGAATATTTCAGTATGTATTACTATATTTCTACTGCGTTACTAATGGAGTAAGGGCTATTTTTGCATATTTTGACCTCTTTATAGTAATTCACATAATTGTAAGTGCCATTGATAATGTGTTAATTACATTCTTTTGGTAACTTTACAATATTATACTGTTAAATACATTTTCAAATTTTCATGAAAATCAGCATGAATCTGGAGACGTGCTGCTTTAAACTACATTTCTAAAAAAAGTGTCAAAAATATTTACTTATTCTTTAAGCTTGGAGTAATATTGTTTTCTACCAAATTTGAAATACATTTCTAATGTCAGATAATCCTAAAATACTGTTTCCCTTTTTCATTTAGACTATTGCCCTTTTCTTAAAACCATCAAAGGTATTCAAATCAAACTTGAAATATTTGTTGATTGTCTAGGGCAGGTAAGTCTGCTCAGAACTTAAGCAGAATTATGACGCCCTTTCTATGATAATTTCATTTAACCATGACTTGGAGTGTACAGCCATGATTTAACTATCCAGCAGGTTAAATGTGGGGAACAGGACTGGTTTTGTTTATTTCAATTAAGTATCTCATGCACAGTTGCACCAATAAACAAATTACATATGTTGTATCTGAATATAAGGAATATATGGAATATTCTGTAAAAGATAAGGACTCTTTTTGGTTTTAAATACTTTCTTACATGACTCATAGGCTTATTCTGTATTTAGTAATGACATGGTTAGTTTTTAAGTAATAAACATCAACATTTGTAGTTGCTTTAAATGTACTTCAGAAGTAATTAATATGACCTGATAAAGGTCAAGTGATGAGAACAAATATTTTAAAATCTGTCCTGATGTTGACATGCATTTCTCTGATACTTCATTTGATACTGATAATCCATATATTATTATAAACACATATTGCTGTTATTTCAGCATCTCGTGGAACTTGGTATCTTACCTTATCTGAAACTACTGGAACAGTCCAGACTCAGCCTATGTCTGATTTTGACGAACAAACCTGGGTCTTAGAAGCCGGAGTAGGACAAAGAATCAGACTTTATGTAAGTGTTGCATCTGTTAAATAAAAATGGTGAATTTTGAAATAGTTTAAGATAGTAATTATGAAGCTTGATGAGTGAGTTTATGTCAAACTCTATGTATGTATCCATGTGTCAAGGTTACTTTTAAAGGTTCAATGTTAACAGTTTCTTTAAACAATTTATGGCATATGAATTATCTGATTAGGGATTTTGAAAAAACTTGGCACAAATATTGACAATATTAATATAACACATTGTATCATACAGCTGTGTGGATAGTTGTAATGTCAATGTTTCACCAAGAGGTTATGGGTCATTGGTTTAAAAAAAATGTTTCCCTGCACAATGGCCTATTAAAATTTGAAAGTGACTTTGCTTAATTGTTAATTTACATTTAGTATATTTGTATTCCTTTGTGTGTGACAAGTCAAGTATATAAAATTATAACATAAAATATTGTATCACAATATTACAAACATATTTTCTAGAAGTTCATCACAGTTGACATATTATACATTATTAAATAATCCATAAATAGCTTTGAAATGCCTTTCCCTGATTGGCTAACAAGCAGTTTAAGAACAATAGGGATTAGCATGCCAATGCGCTCATTTAAAAGAAAGGGTCAAATTATGGAAAAATAGACAAGCTGAAAAATAATGATTTACGTCGTATGCAATGGCAGATTTGAAAAGCCATATTTATATAAAAGCTATTTATAAATTATATAATATCACATCATATTCAACAGCTAAAAAGTCCATATTTGTATATTATTAAATAATCCATAAATAGCTTTGAAATGCCTTTCCCTGATTGGCTAACAAGCAGTTTCTTTTGTAAAAAAATAACAGGTCAGTATCAGAGTAAATTCACTGTTTTTTTCCTAAAAATAGATTTTCAGAGTATATTCACTGTTTTTTATTCTAAAAATAGATTTTCTGGAAATCCCCAAAAGACGCGAGACTATGATGTGACGTCACGCAAATTTTGTTTGAAGCAAACAACTTTGAGTGATGTGTCAATAAGAGTCAAAGAAGTCTATTTTAGTTATACCCTGTAAGGGGGTATACTAGAATCAGCTTGTCCATCCGGCCGTCCGTCCATCTCCCTGTCCGGCCTTCCGTCCGGCCGTCCGTCGGTTTTACATTGTCCGCCCAATAACTTGAGTTTCCTTTGGCCCACAGTCTTCATATTTGGCATGGAGGTTAGTCATGAATAGTAGATGACCCCTATTGATTTTGAGGTCACTGGGTTAAAGGTCAAGGTCACAGGGGCCTTGACTAAAAAAGCTTTTCCACCCAATAACTTGAGATTCCTTTGACCAACAGTCATCATATTTGTCATGGAGGTAAGTCAAGATCAGTAGATGACCCCTATTGATTTTGAGGTCACCAGGTCAAGGTCACAGGGCCTTGACAAAAAAAGTTTGTCTGCCCAATAACTTAAGATTCCTTTGACCCACAGTCTTCATATTTGTCATGGAGGTTAGTCATGATTAGTAGATGACACTTATTGAGTTTGAGGTCACTGGGTCAAAGGTCAAGGCCTTAACTTAAAACAGATTGTCCAGCCAATAACTTAAGGATTCCTTTGCTCCACAGTCTTCATATTTGGCATGGAGGTAAATCAAGATCAGTAGATGACCCCTATTTATTTTGAGGTCACTGGGTCAAAGGTCAAGGTCACAGGGGCCTTGACAAAAAAAGTTTGTCTGCCCAATAACTTGAGATTCCTTTGACCCACTGTCTTCATATTTGGCATGGAAGTTAGTCATGATAAGTAAAGGACCCTTTTTGATTTTGAGGTCAATGGGTCAAAGGTCAAGGTCACAGAGGGGTTGACTAAAAAAACTTGTCCGCCCAATAACTTGACATTCCTTTGACCCACAGTCTTCATATTTCGCGTGGAGGCTAGTCATGATTAGTAGATGACCGCTACTGATTTTGAGGTCACTGGCTCAAAGGTCAAGGTCACAGGGGCCTTGACTTAAACAAAGCTTGTCAGCCCAATAACTTGAGATTCATATGACCCACAGTCTTCATTTTTGGCATGGAGGTTAGTCATAATTAGAAAATGACCCCTATTGATTTGAGGTCACCTGGTCAAAGATCAAGGTCACAGGAGCCTTGACTAAAAAGCTTTTCCGCTCAATTGATTAAGAATGCTTTGATCAACAATCTTCATATTTGGTATTGATGTTGTTTATGACTAGTAGATGATCCCTGTGTCAAAGGTCAAGGTCACAAGGATATTTACTATAATAAGCTTGTCTGCTCAAATGCTTAAGAATACCTATCTGCAGTGTATTGATTTTGACATTTTTACATTTGAAGCATGGAGAATACATAACTTAGAAATGCACTGGCTTAGTAACCTCAGATTTGGCAGGGAGGTTATCCTTGAGCTCTAAATGGCCACTGTTGATTCTGACAAAGTGGTATGCGGGGGTATTCACGCCATGGCAATGGCAGTTCTAGTTATATTCTACACTGAACAAAAGTTCTAACCGATCACCCTGAGTTTTCGCTTATATATGAACAAGAATAATACAAATAGATCCGACTTATATTTTATTCGAAGAGAATGAACACATTGAGAATAATAAAATTATAACATATTTCTATTTAAATAATACTTTATCGATATCTTTAAAAAATATATTTTTATGAACAGCCACACACCTGTCTGATAGAGACTCCAGCATTCAACATTCCAACTGCATCGACATTCGTGCCATGTTTTATGTTTTTTTCACTTATAAAGTTAACAAGGATTTATGCAATGTAAAATTTAATACTCACCACGCTCTGCACGAAAATTTCGTGCCACTTCGTGTAAACCGCGCCTTGCCTCCCGTGTGATTGCATGGAACCGTATTAGATTATTTCTCTGTCCACAAATCGGTAGAAAACGACACAGAAATCACCTCTGCAAATTTTATAAGGATCTATTGACCCGTATTGAAATAATCAAAATTTAAAAAGTGATCGGTTAGAACTTTTGTTAAGTGTATTTTAGTCTTTACATTTTAAGAACAATAGGGATTAGCATGCCAATGCGCTCATTTAAAAGAAAGGGTCAAATTATGGAAAAATAGACAAGCTGAAAAATAATGATTTACGTCGTATGCAATGGCAGATTTGAAAAGCCATATTTATATAAAAGCTATTTATAAATTATATAATATCACATCATATTCAACAGCTAAAAAGTCCATATTTGTATATTATTTATTTTTCCTCAAACAGATACCACAGATGAATCTTGAAGAAAATGTCGTATTTTTAGAGGTTTGGACTGGTAGCTTCTTATTTCAATCTTCCGAGATGTTAGGACGTTTTACCGGCAGTGTCAGCAGCAAACATCTATACTCAACAAACCATTACCTTTCCATTAGATTTTATGCTGCTAGTGATTTAAGTAGAAATATTGGAACATACAGTTTCGAATGGGTAACAGGTATACATGAGTTTGTGTTGGATATACACATAAATGTCAGCATTAAATCATATTTCATTGTGAAATCAATAAATTGTATCAGTACCTGTTTCAAAATTTAACCTTTTAAATATATTTTTCAAATAGGTATGATAGTGTATAAATACTTGACTAATTTACTTTTACATGTTTTACATGTTTTTTTACACGCCCGGCAAACTGTCGTTCCACTTCAAAATTGTGGTGTACGGTATTTAAAACGAGCGAACGGCATTTCCGAGATAGACCAGAAGGTCGATTTAAACAGCTCATTGTAAGTATTGTTTTTGTTTTTGTCTTGTTATTCATTTAAGTTGTATTTTTTCGAAAAACGGAAAATGTAGTTCTGTGTAGGATTGATTTAGGCTTCCAATGATCTAAGATGTTAAAAATAGAAAATTATTTTAAGCCCGGGATAACTTTTCTCCCTGACGAAGCGAACAATGTTTGTAGAATATTGAACTTCCCAACCATTAAAATGCCATACCCTTCGGATTTCTTGAAAAAGTGTTAAAGAAAAATATCAACCCGTAATAAGAACTTGTCTTTCGTGCAACATTAATTACTCCTGAAGGATTTCTTAAATTTTTTCGAAAGTAGTTGAGCCAAAGGTAATAGATGGAGCGAAAGGTTCGATGTTGAGCGCAAGGCGATATTAATTTGACGTATTGGGAGGAGCGAAGTCTATGAACTTTTATGTATAAAAGCTATAGAAGTTAAAATAGACATGTTCAAGTGTTGAGACCGAGATATATATTGTTCTTGCCAAAATGTTATGTTTTTCGAAAAGTTAGATATTCAAGGTGCAGAACAGAGACAAAATTATGCAATGCACGGGGCAAATTAAATGGATCACTACTACCAAGTTCATTTTACTATGACTTTCTGTAATAAATAGCTCTAACGTACATGTTCAGATCAAACACAAATAAGCCACGTTTTTTATGAATTTGTAAGGTGGGGAATCTCTATGAAAATGGTTGACAAGGTGTCAGTCGTTTTGAGGATATAACACGTGTTAAAGTTATGTTTCAAGAAACTTCCTCCCTTTTTTAGCATTGTTGTTTAGTTTATTATTGTCCTCTCAAAGTATTAATAGAAATGTTTACTTTTATGATAAAACACTGAAGTAAAAATTCTTGGTTTAAGAAAACAAATAAGTTAAAAGCAATATCTGTAAAATGTTGTTTCTTTATACACAGGGAATCTAAGAACAAAACGAATGTAATAAAACAGGCAGTGCTCAGTTGGTGTACGGACTAAAATTATCAATAATTGATAGACCTAGTTATAGTAGAAATAAATTAATATTATTATCATATTTCTCCGGCTTCACATTTTAGCTTTTAAAGATTTTATTTATAGAAATTCGTAGACTACGCTCTTAACGCCAACTTAATATCGCCTTGACCCTACAACTGACCCGTTTAGCTCTTGTTTGGCTCCACTACTTTCGAAAAAATTCTATATAAAAATTTAAGAAATTTACTAAGAGCAGTTTATTTTTCACGAAGGACTTACTCTTGTTACGGGTTGATATTTTTCTAAAACACCTTTTAAAGAAATCCGAAGTGTAGAGCTTTTCTATGGTTGGAAGTTTGATATTTAACGAATTGTCGTTCACTTCGTCAGGGAGAAAAGTTCTCCAGGGCTTAATATTATTTTCTTTTTGTAACAGATTAGATCATTGGAAGCCTAAATCAATCCTACACGGAACTACATTTTCCGTTTTCTAAAAAATACAACTTAAATGAATTACAAGACAAAATCATAAACAAAACTTACAATTAGCTGTTTAAATCGGCCTTCCGCTCTATCTCGAAAATGCCATTCGCTCGTTTTACCGTACACCACAATTTGAAAGAAAAGCGACAGTTTGCTGGGCGTGTTTTAGAAAAAAAAAACCAAAAAAAAACCCCACAATTTTAAAGAAAAGCGACAAGCTTGCTGGGCGTGTTTTAGAAAATATATATATATATATATATATATATATAATTATCATAATTTTTCGTTCATTATCTTTAGAAACAGTTGCGACACATTCAACTAAAATTTGACATATGGATATATCATAAGAATATACTGGTCAAGTTCGAATTAGGTCATGGCTTGATGGTTGTTTACAGAGTTATGCCCCTTGATGAAATTTTCAGTTTCTATTAATTATCTCATTATCCATAATTTGACATATGGATTCATTATCCATAATTTGACATATGGATATGTCAATGGTATGCCCAGGTCATGTTTGAGTTATGCCCCTTAAACTTTGAAAATAATATGAAATTTTCAGTTTCTGTTCATTATCGCCCCAATAGTAAAATTACACATTCAACTCAAACTTGACATATAGATACATCTTAGAATTAAGCAGTTCAAGTTTGAATTTGGTCGTAGAACATTATGATTTTGGACAGTGTTATCTCTCTTGAATGTTGGAAAAATTTTGAATTTTCAACTTTTTGTTGAAATGGATGTAGTCATTATTTTGGCTTTAAATATGCAATTCACAAAAGGTTCCCAGCCAACATTCTATATCGGCCCGACATCAAACCGACATGGTTTTCTATGACGGCCCGATGTCGGCTTTAACCTCGGCTGCAAATAGGAATGATGTTGGCCCGACATCGGCAAAACAATATCGGGCCGACATCTTAACGATATAGGCCCGATATTTCTTGCCGACATCGGGCCTACATCAAAACAATGGCGGTGCGATGTCAGCCAACAGTAGAAAGATATCGGTCCTATATAGACCAGGTATCATCCTTATGCTAGCATGTTGATGACATCTAGCAGCAAGCATTTGGCACAACCTGCAAAAACACAAATTAAAAGATAATTATTCTACAAAATTAGACAATAAAGACACATATTTTAACTTAAATGTGCAAATGACAATCACTACCATGATAATGCATGCCGCGAAATTATGTGACAAATATTTTCAAACATAATTTTACATCTAAAAAAGAGACAAACAGATAAATTGTGTTTTTCCAATAGTTTTAAGTGTAAAATCAAATTATTAACAGCGTTTACAGATTTGTTGTATCATCATTACATTAATAAAAACATGCTTTTCATCACCTTCCTTTGTTAGCTTTTCTTTTTGGCGCTTAATCTGTTAATTGTAGGACTGCAGTGAATATTTTCAAGCTTTTCATTTAAGATATAATAAAAGAGTGATTTTATGTAGTCAAAACGTAAATATTGAATTTAATAACAAACCACATATCATTTCCAAACTCAACTATGATTATTTTAGAAATTCATATCAAAATTTACAATTATTTGCTGCATGATTTTCAATTCAACAGAAAACGCAATATCGTACCGATGTCAATCCGATATACAAAATACTTGCATTGATAGGTCATGTAGGCCCGACGCAGACCCGATGTATCTTTTTTGATCTTACACGAAATGTGGTTAATATTGTTCTAGTAATTGAAATCATACAAAGGACAATTTATTCACATTATTAAGTAAACAATGGCATTGCAATTAGAATTTTTCAAAATACTCAATATGTCGGCACTGCAGCGGCCCGACGTCGGCCAATAGTCGGCATATTTTGCCGACATGCCGACATTAATCCTATATCGGCCCGATATAGTGATGCTGGCTGGGTTAACACTGAATAGTTTCAGTGCCTTGAACTTTATAAAAAATGGTTTGTGTTAACATTGAATAGTTTTAAGGGCTTTGAACTTAAAATGAAAAAATAGATTGTGCAAACAAATTTTGAACTAAATATGATTACATCTGAATTTTTATTGCATGCCGGGGCATCCGTGACGTGACGACACATTTCTTATTTATTAAAACAAACAAAATTAGAAATACATGAATAACTGTTTTTTGTAGAAATACCATCAATACCAGCGGGAACAAAACAAGAAATGGCAATCAATGATTGGAAAAATATCAGTATGCCATTTACAAATGATGAGTATACACCAATAAATCTGAAGCTGAGTTGGCAAATTAATGCAAACGAGGGAAATGTGATAACCTATTATGTATGTTACACTTAATAGCTGTCTCTATATGTACATGTAACATGTATAGTGAAAACACACTAAAATATTTTTGCATATTTTGAACAGATCATAAAATAAGTGTACTTTATAAGTTAATGCATTGATAATTGTTTAAGACATTACTGTATTTAATCATAAAAGGAAAATCAGTAATGACCCATGTTTAAGGAAGTAATTTTGTTTCCATTAAAAAATTGGACATGAAGCTGTGAAACCTAATATAAATCTCAAGATAAAGTTTTCTTCTGAAAGGTTAAATTGTTGTTATCATATTATTTGTGTTTACAGGTGCAAGTTACCCCTAAATCAGGGTATTCGGTGGATGAAGTAAAGTATGAATTAAATGTTGAAGGAATGGAAGACTCTCTATCTGACCGCCATTATTATACATCAACAACTAATGAAGTAAAATTGATGTCTAACTACGTCCCTGTCAATGGTCATGTAACTTTGAAATACAAACTAGGTTAGTCCAAATCTTTTAATTATATTCAAAAAATGAAACATTTGCCAGTTATGTCTTGATTGCTAAAATTGAATATGTGATTGATAAGAGTGTTGTTCATAATCAGTTGGTAATGATGTTCAGACTGACCTGGATCTTTGCATAGCACTAATGTTCAGACTGTCCTACATCTATCATGACACTCCGATGTACACATTGGCCTAGATCTATCATGTCACTGATGTTCAGACCGGCCAAAATCTATCATGGCACTGATGTTCTGACTGGCCTAGAGGTATCATGTCACTGATGTTCTGACTGGCCTAGATCTATCATGGCACTGATGTACAGACCGGCCAAAATCTATCATGGCACTGATGTTCTGACTGGCCTAGATCTATCATGTCACTGATGTTCTGACTGGCCTAGATCTATCATGTCACTGATGTTCAGACTGGCCAAAATCTATCATGTCACTGATATTCAGACTGGCCTAGATCTATCATGGCACTGATGTTCAGACTGGCCTTGATCTATCATGGTATTGATATTCAGGCTGACCTAGATCTATCATTACACTGATGTTCAGACTGGCCTGGATCTATCATGTCACTGATGTTCAGAGTGGCCTGGATCTATCATGTCACTGATATTCAGACTGGCCTAGATCTATCATGGCACTGATGTTCAGACTGGCATAGATCTATCATGGTATTGATATTCAGGCTGACCTAGATCTATCATTACACTGATGTTCAGACTGGCCTGAATCTATCAGTCACTGATGTTCAGGCTGGCATAGATCTATCATGTCACTGATGTTCAGGCTGGCCTAAATCTATCATTACACTGATGTTCAGACTGGCCTAGATCTATCATGTCATTGATTTTCAGGCTGGCATAGATCTATCATGTCACTGATGTTCAGGCTGGCATAGATCTATCATGTCACTGATGTTCAGGCTGGCCTAAGCTCTATCATGGTACTGATGTTCAGGCTGACCTAGATCTATTATGGTACTGATGTTCAGGCTGGCCTAGATCTATCATGTCACTGATGTTCAGGCTGGCATAGATCTACCATGGAACTGATGTTCATACTGGCCTAGATCTATCATTACAACTGATTTCAGACTGGCCTGGATCTATCATAGAACTGATGTTCAGACTGGTCTAGATCTATCATAACACTGATGTTCGAACTGGCCTTGATCTATCATGGTACTGATGATTTGACTGGCCTAGATCTTTCATGACACTGATTTTCTGACTTGCCTAGATCTATCATGGCACTGATGTTCAGACTCTGGTCTTGATCTATCATGGCATGGATGTTTAGACTGGCCTAGATCTATCATGGCACTGATGTTTAGACTCTGGCCTTAATCTATCATTGCACTGATGTTCAGACTGTCCTAGATCTATCATGGCACTGATTTTCTGACTTGCCTAGATCTATTATGTCACTGATGTTCAGACTGTCCTAGATCTATCATGGCACTTATGTTCAGGCTCTTGCCTAGATGTATCATGGTACTGATGTTCAAACTGGCCAAGGTCTATCATGTCACTGATGTTCAGACTGGCCTTAATCTGTCATGGCACTGATGTTCAGACTGGCCTAGATCTATCATGTCACTGATGTTCAGACTGTCCTAGATCTATCATGCAACTGATGTTAAGACTGTCCTAGATCTATCATGGTACTGATGTTCAGACTGTCCTAGATCTATCATGTCACTGATGTTCTGACTGGCCTAGATCTATCATGGTACTGATGTTCAGACTGTCCTAGATCTATCATGTCACTGATGTTCAGATTGTCCTAGATCTATCATGGTACTGATGTTCAGGCTCTTGCCTAGATGTATCATGGTACTGATGTTCAGACTGGCCTTGATCTATCATGGCACTGATGTTCAGACTGGCCTTGATCTATCATGGCACTGATGTTCAGACTGGCCTTGATCTATCATGGCACTGATATTCAGGCTCTGGTCTAGATCTATCATGGTACTTATGTTCAGGCTCCGGCCTGGATCATTTCTGTACATTGAACAAATGATCAGGCAGCGTGTATTAAAATGATCTGAATACAACAGGTGATTATATGTTAGGTACATTTCAGTTAAAAAACTGGTTTCTTTCAAAACCATTTCTCTCATTATAATTGAGCTATTTTAAGTATTCATGTAATTGAAGGAATTTGTTAATATGCTAATTTTTGTGTTCAAAATAAAATTTATAATAATAAATAATTCTTTAATTCTTATTTCACTGTTATTCATTTTCATTTCTTTGATAATGATTTTTATAAATGTATTCTAATTTCTGAAGGGTGTGGAGTGGCAATAGATGACACATATGGTGTTATAGTTTCTCCTCATCCTGTACCCAATGACCTCATGTGTATATGGACACTTGATGCTGGGGAAAGTGCATCCCAGTGGGAAATGGTTTCTCAAATTTCTTACATACCTGAATCTGGCACAGGATTCTCTATGAACCAATCCAACTACTCGATCAGAAGATAAATTTATGGTAAAGGTCTTTTACTTCATGTTAAACAATAGAAAGTTATTTTAAATTTTTATTCTACTTTGTGCATGAAATATTGGTGCTAAAAAGTTTCGATGCTGTTACATCTAGTGTAAGTTTAAGAGCAGTTTTCCAGCCTTTTTGACTTTGTCCTATATGGAGACATCTTCAAGTACACAATCATCTATATGTAAACTACTAGGTATAGTTAAATGTATTTATTGGATTATAATGCCAACCTTAAAGACCTGGTCCTACAAGGTAAAGAAATTCTGGTAATATGATAACTTTAACTCATTGAAATCTTTTTAATTTGAACAATTTAATCAAGCACATAGATTTTTACTTAATTTTAGTTAATGTGTATGACAATTTAGATTTCCTTACAATGGTTTTTTTTTTGATTTGTGATAGGGGTCTTTAACCTCTTGATTTTTTCTTAAATTGCCAATTGAGAAAGTAATATTCATTTTTTTTGGGGGGGGGAACTGCATGATTTTAATGAAAAATTCCAATGTTTTAGACCTCTTTAATATAAAGTGTAAACACACTGCCTAAGTTATAATGCATGGTCAAGTTTGCATATTTACAACAGAGATTATCCCAGAAGATTGTTTGTCAATTTAATTGTAAATATAAGATAGTCTGGTATTCCAGAAGAAGTAAGAACATGCAAAGTGTGAAATCTACATAGAAGTCACACTTTAATGACTGTTCAAAATGTTTTCTATGTACCATAATCAGAATACACTGTTTGTACCATAATCAGAATACACTGTTTGTACCATAATCAGAATACACTGTTTGTACCATAATCAGAATACACTGTTTGTACCATAATCAGAATACACTGTTCGCAACCACAATCAGAATACACTGTTTGTACCACAATCAAGAATACACTGTTTGTACCATAATCAGAATACACTGTTTTGTACCATAATTCAGAAATACACTGTTCGCACCAATCAAGAATAACTGTTTGTACCATGATCCAGAATACAACTTTTTGTACCATAATCAGAATACACTGTTTGTACCACAAATCAGAATACACTGTTTGTACACTAATCAGAATAAACTGTTTGTACCACAATCAGAATGACACTGTTTGTACCATAATCAGAATACACTGTTTGTACCATAATCAGAATACACTGTTTGTACCATAATCAGAATAAACTGTTTGTACCACAATCAGAATACACTGTTTGTACCACAATCAGAATAAACTGTTTGTACCTCAATCAGAATAAACTGTTTGTACCACAATCAGAATACACTGTTTGTACCATAATCAGGATACACTGTTTTGTACCATAATCAGAATAAACTGTTTGTACCATAATCAGAATAAACTGTTTTGTACCATAATCAGAATAAACTGTTTGTACCATAATCAGAATACACTGTTTTGTACCATAAATCAGAATAAACTGTTTGTACATAATCAGAATAAAATGTTTGTACCATAATCAGAATACACTGTTTGTACCACAATCAGAATACACTGTTTGTACCATAATCAGGATACACTGTTTTGTACCATAATCAGAATAAAACTGTTTGTACCATAATCAGAATAAACTGTTTGTACCAAAATCAGGATACACTGTTTGTACATAATCAGAAATACACTGTTTGTACCATAATCAGAATAAACTGTTGATACCATAATCAGAATACACTGTTTGTACCATAATCAGAATACACTGTTTGTACCATAATCAGAATAAACTGTTTGTACCATAAATCAGAATACACTGTTTGTAACCACAATCAGAATACACTGTTTGTACAATAATCAGAATAAACTGTTTGTACCTTTAATCAGAATAAACTGTTTGTACCACAATCCAGAATACACTGTTTGTACCATAATCAGGATACACTGTTTGTACCATAATCAGAATACACTGTTTGTACCATAATCAGAATACACTGTTTGTACCACAATCAAGAATTCACTTGTTTGTACCATAATCAGAATACACTGTTTCGCAACCACAATCAGAATGACACTGTTTGTACAATAATCAGGATACACCGTTTGTACCCTAATCAGAATACACTGTTTTGTACCAACAATCAAATACACTGTTCGTACCATAATCAGAATACACTTTTTGTACCAAAATCAGAATACACTGTTTGTACCACAATCAGAATACACTGTTTGTACCATAATCAGAAGACACTGTTTGTACCATAATCAGAATACACTGTTTGTACCATAATCAGAATACACTGTTTGTACCATAATCAGAATACACTGTTTGTACCATAATCAGAATACACTGTTTGTACCACAATCAGAATAAACTGTTTGTACCATAATCAGAATACACTGTTTGTACCACAATCAGAATACACTGTTTGTACCATAATCAGAATAAACTGTTTGTACCATAATCAGAATACACTGTTTGTACCACAATCAGAATACACTGTTTGTACCACAATCAGAATACACTGTTCGTACCATAATCAGAATACACTTTTTGTACCAAAATCAGAATACACTGTTTAATTCAACAAATTTTACTCTTTTTTTTCTAGATCTATGCTGACAAAAGCACTGAACAAGTATCAGAGATTGATGTGTATAATAATGACACAGGCAATATTATACATGCACCTGGAGGACATTTCAAGGTGGAATTCAAATCAGACTCTGCTTTCATGTCTAAAGGTTTCACAATTGCTTTTGGAACAGGTATGGCTTACAGTTATATGACTATACTCCAAGCAGAGCTATTTAAAAAGTGTCTTCTTACGTCTGTAAGAACACACTTTTAAATAACCGTTACTTTCCACGTGAATTAAATACAGAACGGTGTCCTGCTTGGGCCAGTTGAAGGTCTCTTATTGACATGCTATTTTTTTTCTAAAGTCTTAGCCCTCTTTCTGTATTTTCATAGAAAAAATGGCAATATTTTACATTCTCACAAGAAACTATTCGCGCTATACAACGTTGAATTTGTCTCATGCTTATTCTTTCTTAAATACTTAAATCCTGGTGCGAATCAAAATGTAAAAATCTTCGCGATGATTAAAGCAGCACGCCTCCAGACTCATGCTAATTTTCATGAAAATTTTGAAAATGTATTTGAATGTTTAATATAAAGGAAGCAATTTACACATTATCAATGGCACTTACAGCCCACGTATATTACCAAAAAGTGGTCAAATATGCATTAATATGCCTTACTGCGTTAGTAACGCTATAGAAATATAGTTGTGAATACTGAAAAATCATTCCTTAACTGCACATAACTTGTGAAACATGTATTACTTGAATCTTGCATCATTTTAATTTTCCTTAAATCATAGTAAACATTTCTGATGTTTAATTTTATTGAAATATTTTGACTCATTTTGAGGCAAGCAGCTTTAACCTTAATTTTCGCATGTTGCTTTCGAGAACTTTAACTTATTACCAGTGTCAATAGTGAAAAGTCTTCGAACGAGAATGTTAAATCTCCCTAACTTATCTATTAACAAGAGCCAGTGCGTTTGACTAGTCTCAGTGCTTGATAGTAAAACAAGAGCCTGAATAAGGCCATTTTTTTTTATATTTTGGTTTACTGATTTTTTCCAAAAAAAGGTTGGGTCGGCGGCGGGAAAAAAAAAAAAAGGTTTTCATAACTTTAAATGTGGTGCATACATATACATAGTACTTACCAGAGCAATGAAATTAAATACATCGATCGCCGATTGTGTATTCCAAAGATTGTCTAAATACACAAAAAAAAACTTTGCTCACATTGCCATTGTTTAAAAAACACACATGAAATCTACACACGATGACTAATGACAAGTGGCAAGCCAGCCCTTCAAAAGAATCTGTCATTCTTTGATGTTTACACACTGCTGTGTAATCTGAATCATCAAAGGTGCCGAAACTCAGCTGACTTGCACTCAGTTAAAAAAAACTGTCAAGAAAAGATTACACATGTTCAATTTTAATATTGCCCGATGTGAAAATATTTTTTTGTCGGATAATTAGCGGGTCAATTATTGACATAAAAATCTATTAATAGTAAGTGCATTTTTAAATTTTGTTTGTTTGAAAATCTGTATTCAATCTGCTTTTAAAGACTATTTTTTTTTTGTTAAATCTGAAAATACTGATCTTGTCAATTGCATCAGATTTCTCTTGCTCTGTCCTTGAATGTAACTGCTTACGTAATTTTGGCGTGTTTTTTTTTTTTTTTTTTTTTTTTTTTTGTTTTGTTTACTTTGACATTTTTACGCATTTGGACACCTTAATTGTATTGATGAAATATGATCAAAGCCTCATATAATTCTGTGAGAATGGCTTGACCCATTTAACAGACATTCTTTCATAATTATTACCGTGAAAATTTTTCTTGACGTTTGTTTGAAAAGTCGTAAGATGAGATATATATATCCTGATAGAATATTAACTAACATCTTAACTTTATTAGCGGCGTATTTCAAGACAACACAAAATTTTTTGGGGGCAGATTTTTTTTTTTCATTTTCCCAAAATACGGAGTCAGTAAACCGAAATATCAAAAAATAATGGCCTAAATGTAGAATTTTTTTATCTTCAAAAATTGCCGAAGTTCTGTCAAAATTCACAATTACAATAGCTCTCCCAATTTTTTGAGCAGTCGAGCTAAAACAAGAAATTTAGTCAATTTTAAATCGTAACATGCGATATCTTAACTGCCTCAAACAGGACACCATAGAAACTGACGGAAAATTGTAGCGAACCAGATAGCGCAACTCATGGGTAAATCCAGTTCATCGAGAAATGAATCAAATAAATTGGATGGCCATTTCAAGGAATATTATAACTGATGATTTTAGCATTGACGAATCATTTACTGTCCCAGCCCCCCCCCCCACACACACACACACACGCACGCACGCACGCACGCACGCACACACACACACACACACACACACACACAAATCATCGGCCATATACAGCTGATTATTGCGTTAAGCTAAGCATGTGAAAGAGGAAAACTTACCAAAGTTGGGGTCCAAAACGTTATCCATAATCATTGACGCTAAACATGATAATCATTGACGCTAAACATGTTCAGAGATGGTTTCAATGTTGAATGGCATGAAAGATCTCACTGATAATGCAGCCATTTTAACCATGTTTATCATGAATGAAGGTGAATTCTGTCCGATTGAAATAAAGGCACGAAAATTCCGTGCAAACACAGTTTGCTTACAAAAGCTAAAAGGCCATGCCAATATTTTCTATAGTTTTTTTTATTTTCAACGTGAGCATACATTTAATTTCAATTAGATCTATTTATAATTAAATTTGTTTATTAATTTATCTGTTCTTTACACTTAAACGTCGTATAAGTCGGATACCGAGAGTACGTTACTCGTTTTTTATTTGTTTGGGTCGTCAGACCAAACAAATAATGGTAACGAAAAAGAGTCTGATGCTGTTAATTGCAAAAGCCAAAAATAGGTCCTTTTTTGAAGCGGTTACTTCCCTTTATATGTACACCAACGCCGAAAAAATTCAGGGGAGATCACTGCGTAAAGATGGTCAAATGACAGGCGCATTAATTTTCAAGCAAAATAATTCCCGAATGGTCGAAGATTTCTAATATTGTTTTATCCTTTATAGATATACATGCTTATAATAAGCTCCATGATTATTAACATCTGTGTTAAACAACAGTTAGAGTCGAAAAAATAAGGGTTACATTAACCCTAATTTAGAATAGGAAGTGGCTAGCCGTACGGGCCCGTACGGCTAGCCAAAAGTTCTAGCCGTACGTGAGTCACGTACGACTAGCCAGGACACACTGTATTGGCTAGCCGTACGGCACTTTTCAAAAATATATATTGAAGGCGAAAGTGCATATGTTAATTGTGACTTTAAGCGAGGGTTTAAATATGGTTTTCTTCAGGCCTGTTACATATAACTTCACCGTGGCCGAGGGGTCTGGAGTTCAAATCCAGGAAGGAAACTCTTTTTTTTCAAATTGTTTAAGTCAAATAAACATTGAATTGAATATCAGTGTTGCAATTAGTCTTAAAGCCAATTAACTACAATTAAGACGCTGGAAAGCACTGGTTGCACTATACAAAAACAAATTGGTTTATAATCTCACAACCTTCACCTTTCTGACATTCTGAGACCCAAACAAATTCAGAGCCTTCTGTGCTTTGATTCTTCAAAAGTGTCTTCTACAGACGTGAAGAAGGCAGTTTGCTAGGACGAACAACAATTTATCCTCTGCTTTGCCTGGAACAATTTGTAATTTATCCTAGCGTACTGTCTTCTTACGTCTGTAAGAAGACACTTTCGAAGAAAAAACTCGTACTGTATCCATTACATATTTTACTTAATCAGTTTCAACAATATCATTCTAAGCTTGAAAGTCGTTTAACATGTCAAAATTTTGTCATTTATTTTTGAAGACACAAAAATGTCATTATAGTTTATAGATACAATTAACAATGAAGAAGTGTAATGACAGTTTACTAAATTTGACTCTCAAGCAGCAATTTGTAACATTGCTCCAGATTTCCCATCTTTGACTCACACATTTAAAGTTAAAGTACACTGACACAGCATGCCCCTTTCTTTTATTCTTAGGTACATGTATGTAACATTATCTAGTAGACCACTACCAACATTATATGTATTGTAAAATTACTAAAGCCATTAAAATTTTCCTGGCTAAAGGGAACTTAATATATCCTGATAAAATGTCCATTGTTTAAGGTAAACGTTACAGGCCCACTTGAGCCTCATGTATACTGAAGCTGACAAAATTTATTAATCATGATACTGAACGTTTGTTTCTAGATTGTGAAGATTTAGATTTATCCGAAGCAACTGAGAAAAGCACCAACAAGACCTTTTACAAGGAAAATGTTGAACTTAAATGTCCGACTGGTTATAAATTCCACATGGAGAAATACCGTAACTCTGAAAAAGTGACTCTACACTGTGACTCGACATATTATACAGGCCCGAAAGGTCCCGGCATGTGGACAATAGATGGTAAAAATCCAGGTGCTATACCTGAATGTCAAGGTAAATAAAATATCAGGTGATTTGTTAAATGTTATATTGCTTTAATACTGATATCTGTTATGTTGCGTGCTATTGTTGCTTATTTAAATTAATTTTGAAAACTTGAAAATATTTAATGGTAAAAATGAAAATTGAATACTAATTATAAGTTATCATGATAATACAGGCCTTGTAAGTGTAATATGATTTTAAGAGAGAAACTAATTTTTGCAGAGATTTACTGTGGACCCCCTGATAAGATTCAGAATGGTGGAATTGAGTCAGTAACTGGAGTTACATACAACAAAGTTACTAAATATTTCTGTAATGAAGGATTTATAAAGAGCCCACTGCAGATAAATGCTACATGTGGAGAGGATGGCAATTGGGAAAATGTACCAACATGTACTAAGTGTAAGTAAATGTATTAACTATTTAAAGTTTTGTTTTTAAAATGTCACAGTTTTCTTTCTTTTGAATGTATAATAATTGTTGCTATGTATTATTAAAAATCCTATTATTCAAATCACAGTTATTTAGGTTTAAGTGTTTATTTTAACATACATATAAGTAGTATGGAGGACTGTATATATATATAAGATCATCATTTTAAATATCAGAGTAATCATTTGATCCCTTGTAGCATGCTTGTTTATAACATTTCATATGATTTATATACATGATATATAATACATGTATAATTATTAAAATTATACAGGCAATTATAACTGTTTTACAATAATCACAAAATTTCAATAAGGGGTAAGGAATATTTCTGAGAGCAATTTTAGCTTGAGTATTTCAAAAATAGCGAGAGCTTTTGTACTCACCATGGAATTGGTTCCGGTGTCACACTTTGGTTAAGTGTTTGTGTGCAAGTTGGTATCTTCAAAACTTCTTAAGTGAATTGTTGAAGCTTCACACTCTTATGTGAGTGCAAAATATGATGTCACTATCCAAATTCCATTATATCCATTATAAGATTTTACATGTTAAAAGATGGAAATTCTATCATGTTATCACATCAAAGATTTCATGTGTTAGAAGATAGAGATTTTATCGTGTTATAACATCAAAGATTTCATGTGTTAGAAGATAGAGATTTTATCATGTTATAACATCAAAGATTTCATGTGTTAGAAGATAGAGATTTTATCATGTTATAACATCAAAGATTTCATGTGTTAGAAGATAGAGATTCTATCATGTTATAACATCAAAGATTTCATGTGTTAGAAGATAGAGATTTTATCATGTTATAACATCAAAGATTTCATGTGTGAGAAGATAGAGATTATATCATGTTATAACGTCAAAGATTTCATTTGTTACAGGATATAGATTTTATCATGTTATAACATCAAAGATTTCATGTGTCAGAAGATAGATATGCTATCGTGTTATAACATCAGATATTTCATGGGTGAGAAGATAGAGATTAGATCATGTTATAATGTCAACGATTTAATTTGTTAGAGGATAAAGATTTTAACTTGTTATAACATCAAAAGTTTCATGTCAGTAGTTTTCTTGTCTTTGTTATCTTTTTTTTTATTGTATAATAACAAAAATAAGTTTGTGAGACTTCAAAAAATCAAATTAAAACCAATACATTAACTATTTTCAGCCTCCAATTGTTCAGCATTGAGTGAAAATATGCTAGCTAATGGAAAATTTGAGATCGAAGTAGGTAATATTACCAACAACAATGCTGACTTTGATACAGTTGTAAAATTCTCATGTAATGAAGGATATGAACTGTTGGGACCAGAGTTATCACATTGCAATTCTAAAGGATGGACTCATGTTAATAATCTACCAACTTGTCAAAGTATGTAGAAAATTTTAGTTTTCTATTGTTGTTGTTTTTTTGACATGATAATATCATTTTAAACCAAAAAGTTTTTTCCCCATTTTAATATTTTACAGTATACAGAAATATTTTATGAGCTGATTTAACAGAGATGAACCCACTATAATTGTGCTAATAACCATTAAAAAAGAGGCACTATTTTTTCTGATTACAGTTATAATGTAAATTTTGAATTATCTGTCCTTGAAATTAGTAAACTTTTCAAGTTCAAAGGCAAATAACTCAAAAATGATCTTCTTGATATCCATTTTGTCTTTTAAAATGTTTTCTTTTTTCAAATTTCTCAGAATATATAAAATAATGAGTGTTGTTTTACAGTTGTCATTCTGCCAATATATCTTTATATAACAATAACATATATGCCCTAAATATTTAATTTATACAAAAAAGTCATATTCATATACAAGAATATCTTTTAAAATTCTAATATTTTAGAAAAAACCTGTCCAGTACCTCAAATAGCAAACTCTAATGTACCACTGGCTGGTCCTTCTTCACCAACCTATTTTGAAGAAACTTTTCCTGTAAGTTGTAACACAGGATTTAAGTTCAAATCTGGAGCAACTGGCACTGTTACACTTACTTGTCAGGCTAACAGGACATTTGATAAAACTCTGTCTTGTGAAGGTAAGTCTTTAAAGAATTTTTTTAATTTTGAATTTGAGTTGTGGAAATGTCAGAAAACAACAATTTCAGAATACAAAAATGTCAGAATAGAAAAATGTCAGAATAAAACAATGTCAGAATATAACAATGTCAGAATATCATAATGTCAGAATACAAAAATGTCAGAATACAACAATGTCAGAATAAAATAATGTCAGAATACAACAATGTCAGAATATAAAAATGTCAGAATAAAGCAATGTCAGAATACAACAATGTCAGAATATAACAATGTCAGAATAAAATAATGTCAGACTATATAACAATGTCAGAATACGAACAGCTACCAACATTGAAGAGACTGGCCTGGTTCTATATTGGTGGCAAATATTGATCATGTTTGGTTATAGCAGATTAAGGATTGATGAATTAAAAATAGAATACAATGTAGATGTAATTGATTCGGTGCATGTGCTCAGACAAGTAGAAACTAAATTTTCCATCTTCCTGTCTGTCCTAACAAATGTATATTGATATGGCTATGATAACAGTAAGTGTTATTTGACACTTGCCATTATAAATGATTAAAAGAAGAACATAATGGTATACCTGTAGGTGAGAGAGATTTCCTGCAGTCCACTTGCAGGGACCAGATCTGACTTTCAATGGAATGAAATGTCACCTACAAGATAAGCAGGCTAAGTTTAGAATTTTGTATTGCATGTTGACAAATTTAACAAAGTTATGCCCCCTTTTCAGTATTTGTATTTACAGTAACTTATTTTATTATGATATCTCTGAAAAATCAGAACATATACAATGTATTCTATATACTTGCAGGGTCATCAGATTTCTTTATCTCTTTGAATTTAGAAATCCTTAAACCAACATTTACTTTAATATCAGATATTATACAAGTATATTATACATAAAGGGGCACAATCAGCGAATATTGTTACTAGTTTCAAAGTTTATTATATACATAAAATATATTGATAGTTTTACCTGTACAAGTCACAAGGATACTGTAATTTACACTTTTTTCTCCCATAAGAGTTATTCCCCTTTCCACCTATCTATTTCAGATTCTATCAAAGACATTGATAGGTACATGTATAATGATCACTATTACTAGTACAGGGTGTTAAACTGATAATTATGATTATTTATTACAGACATAGATGAATGTGATGATGGCAGTAATCAGTGTAATAGTGCATCAACAACATGTCACAATAATATAGGGGGCTACACATGTCCCTGCAAAACAGGATTTGCCAGATTGAATGATTTCAGCTGTACAGGTAATTGTTATTATTCTCTACTGATGTATCATGTACAAATTGTTTGTTCGAAAGTTTGGTTAATTTTATATTTTATAGTACATATATTGATGATATATATAATGTATATAAAAATGCTCGTATACTAAGAATACCATGTGTAACAAAAAATATGACTTAGCATTAATGCTTAGTGATCAATGTGCTGGGAGCAGCTTCATAAAACATTTTTGTACTCAGGTATTTATAAGTAGCTTTCAATTTAGAATTTATTTTGTTGAAACACTCATTTAGGTAAATTTGATTTTAACAATGTAATAAGATAAATTATATCAACCTACTCAGATGATTACTTAAATGAAATGCTCATTTGTTAGTTATCTTAATTATGATGAGAAGTTTGTGTTAACAAAGGTATAGTGTAAAGGCTTGTAGAGTTTGTATGGTTTTGAAGAGTTAGTTATTCTTTGAAAATAAAATTTGTTTTGTATATTTTCATCATTAATGTGTACTCAGAACATCGTCATTATGTGGTGATAACAGTCTTTGCTTTCATAAATTAACTTGTATTTTCATGTAAGACCTATTAAATATATTACTTTATATATATTTTTGTTGTTGTTGTTGTTGTTGTTGAGGTTGTTGTCTCATAATTTTCATTTTCATTTAATATTTTATCAGAAAACTTTTTAAGTATCACTGAAATTAATAACCAAGAAGTAAGATTATTTTTAAGAAGAGCTAAAATGGAGCTGTTTCGTTTTATACATGCACATTACATAGTAATTATTATATTGTAATATATGTAGACTTGTGGGATTCTTTAACAGAGCTCTATGATTATATTGTACAGTTCTGTAGGGTTTTTTTTGTCAGCCCTAAGGAAGCAAAATGTTGATTTAATTGTTTTTCATATGTAAAAGATATGTAAAAGTACAAGATGGGTTTTTGGCAATCTGATTTAAACTTAAGCACCTACTTAATGCTATGCCACATGCAAGAAATAACTTAAGTAGACCTGAACTTAAGTCGGCAAGTGGATTTTGTCCTTCTAACATACAGATTAGTGTGACTTTCTCAGGAGATACTATATGTTCTAAACAGCATAATGCATTCAATTACAGATATAAAAGAGTGTGACAGTGATAATGGAGGATGTAGTGATACATGTGTAGAGACAGAAGGCTCATATGAATGTCAGTGTCCCACCGGTAAAGAGCTCTATCAGAGCAATGGTTTCCAGGGATTCAACCTTCCAGCAGGCGAGACGGGACTACGATTTGGAGATGTGTTTTATATTGACCACACTTGTGTTGGTGGGTATTATGAAAAAATAATCAAAGTATTCACATTATTTCAGACACAAATTCTTGTGTTCTTTATTGACATTGGCAATAGGCTAGATTATATTTAGCATAGATACTTTATATGCTTAAATTCATTTACCGGTATTACTTAAACATGCATTGATATTATGTTCATAAAATGATCAATTCCTACGGATCAAAACTCCAAACAAATAACCGATAAACACCGCTAAAACCGATATTATTGAAATTTTAATAAGACAAAATGTATAAGTAAAATCATTAAGGGGAGATTATTTCTGCTTTTGAATTTCGCATAATGCTGTTTTATTTTGCACTCGACTGTCCCAAAAGTATAAAGATTATTAAACAAAAGAAATAACATGAAAATCTGTTTCACTTTATTATTCAAGAATTATTTTATCAAGTTTAACAATTTAAATTTGTGTGTCAGACTGAATTGTATTGTGTTTACATCAGTGCTTGAATCATCGTTATTCAAACCCCGCACATGTCATTCTTACATACATAGGATGATGTCATGAATACCCTGTTTACGATTTGTCTTATATAAATTTCAATAACTGATATGGATCAAACCTATGGCATTTATAATAGTGTATGTGAGATGTTATTTTAGCATCATATGAAAACGAAAACATAGTAACAACGGAACATGTCAGTAAAAAAGCGTTATTATTGTCTTAAAAGGCTTTGTTTATGATCTATCTTATCAAGGGAGTAAAAATACCAGCCAAGTATACGTAGTCTATTGGTAATTTAATACCGTTTTTTTCTTCTTTGAATAAAGTGACAAAATCAGGAGGAGTGTTAGAATAATTTTTTATACATTACATGTTGGTATCATACTGCTCTATAAAGTGTTTGTGTTTTTCTGTCATGCAAGTAGGACCATTATTTTGTATGTGTGAAACAATTGTTTCAGCTAAACAATGCCCAGCACTAGTGGCGGTGGAAAATGGACAGTATCTTTCACCCAAGATGGATAACTATCATTTTGAAGATGATGTAACCTTACAGTGTAATGATGGATATCAGGTGACAGGTTTAACTTCCACTTCAGCTGTATCTAGATGTACTGCTGATGGAACTTGGGATGTACTACATACTTGTGAAGGTCAGATTTAAACTTGAATTTAGAAATAAAGTGAAATTACAACCTTTTGTAGTATAACTTGACATAATTAATAGAGAGTATACTGTTTGTAAGTTATTATTGATATCTTTAAGTTCTGCTGTAAAATTTATGTTGCCTTGTTTTCGCCTTGACTTGGTTTGACTTTAAATATCACATATAATGATTAAATAAACAGATAAGGTTACAGGTGTAATTGTCATTGCTATTGGCCCAGCTTGTTTTTAACAGAATAGCTAGTACAACAAAAGGAACAGAATAGCTGTAGCTGTTTGAATAGAGTACAAACTTAGGAACACAATAGTTGTTAATATAAAGTACATCATTACGAACAGAATAGCTGTTAATAGAAAGTACAACAATAGGAACATAATAGCTGTTATAATAAAGTACAACAATAGGAACAGAATAGCTGTTAATATAGAGTACAACCTTAGAAACAAAATAGCTGATAATATAGATAACAACAATAGGAAGAGAATAGCTGTTATAATAAAGTACAACAGTAGGAAGAGAATAGCTGTTATAATAAAGTACAAAAATTTGGAACCCGAAAAAGCTGAAAAATATAGAGTAAAAACCTTAAAAAAGAATAGCTAAATATAGATAACAACAAAAAGGAAAAATGCTGTTAATTTAGAATTCCCCCTTTGGAACGAATAGCTGTAAATAGGTAAAACCCAGGAAAAAAGAAAACTTTTTATGAGTACAAACCCTTTACAACAGAATAGCTGATAATATAGAGTACAACAATTGGAACAGAATAGCTGTTGATTTAGAGTACAACCAAAGGAACAAAACAGCTGCTAATATAGAGTACAACCTTAAGAACAGAAAAACTGATTATATAGAGTTCATTCTTAGAAACAGAATAGCTGTTAATTAGAGTACAACCTAAAAAAGAATGCTGATAATATAAGTACAAAATTTTGGAAAAATGCTTTTTAAAAAGAGTGTAAAACCCTTAGGAAAAGAAAAAGCTGTAAAATAAAAAACAAAAAAATACAAATAGTTTAAATTTTTGTTCAAATGTAGGAACAAAAGTGATAATATAGAGAACAACAATAGGAACAAAAAAGCTGTTGATATTGAGTCTAGCCATAGGAACAGATTATAGCTGTTAATATTGAATTCAACCATAGGAACAAAATATATATAGCTGTTAATATTGAGTTCAACTGGGTACATAGGAACAGAAAAGCTGATAATATTGAGTTAAACCAAGGGAACAGAATAGCTCTTAATATTGAGTAAAACCTTAGGAACAAAAAAAGCTGAAAACAGTTGATATTGAGTCCAGCCATAGGAACAGAGTCTAGCTGTTTATATTGAATTCAACCATAGGAACAGAATAGTTGATAATATTTAGTTAAACTGTTGAAACGGAATAGCTATTAATATTGAGTTAAACTTAAGGAACAGAATAGCTTTTAATATTGAGTGAAACCTTACAAACAGAATAGGTGTTTATATAGAATACAACAATAGGAACAGAACAGCTGTTAATATAGAGTAAACCTTGAACGAATATTAAAAATAGAGAAAAAACAATAGGAAAAAATAGTGATAATGTAGAGACAATTAGAAAACAAATGCTATTGATAATTAGAGAAAAACAATAGGAAAAAAAAACTGTTGATATTAGTTACCCATAAAACAGATTATATATAGCTGTTATTATTGAGTTCAACCATAGGAACAGATTATAGCTGATAATATTGAGTTAAGCCAAAAGAACAGAATAGCTCTTAATATTAAGTAAAACCTTCGGAACAAAACAAGCTGTTGATATTGAGTCCAGTCATACGAACAGAATATAGCTGTTAATATTGAATTCAACCATAGGAACAGAATAGCTGATAATATTGAGTTTAACCGTAGGAACAGAATAGCTGTTAATAAAGAGTTCAATTGAGTTGTGACTATATGCCCATTTTAGGAAAAGAATATCTGTCAATATTTAATGATGATAAAAAGTCTGTCAATATTTCTGCCCCAAGCTTCTGGATTGATTCAGTATACACTTAGCACAGTCATCATGATAGTTGCTTTATTTGATACATTCTAAAATAGTTATTTTATGATTTTTCCAGCAAGAAAGTGTGCATTACCTGCAGTACCTCATAATGGTGTATATAATAAGACAGAGGTAAAGTTTGGAGACCGTTTGAAATTAACATGTCAACTTACAAATGATGATGCAAACAAGAAGGAATTAAATGCTGTTTGTATATATAAAGATAAGGATACTGGTCTAGGTTTTGCTGGGGATGATACCACAAAGTGTCCAGGTAAAATGAGATAACTATAAATTATTTGAAGCTTTATATATAAAATATTAATTCACACATCAAACTGTCATTTCCAAACAGTATCTTTTGTTTTCTATTAAAGTTAAAACAATCATGTCAGAACATTATTAAGATCTACCAAAATTTTTATTCCCATTCCTGTGTGATTGTGCCCCAGTTTTCTCATATTATTGAAATGTAAACAATAGATATACATGTATGATAATGTCACAGGGTAGAATGATTACAGTACTTAACAATTCCTGGCATATGATCATTAATTTAAAAGAAAACGAAGCCTTAAGGTAGAACGCCACACTTTGCCAACTTTCGAGTAGCGTCTTGAAAAATGGCATGCACAAAATTGAACATATTTCTGATTGGATTTCGTTGATTTTAAAACATAAATACGTTACTTGCTGTATACAAAGAAAAAGAAACCTTAAACATGAATATATAAATAAGAAGTTAATTAAAATGCATATTAAATATAACACTTTCACAATTGAGCAATACAAAATAAGAATTTTGTAATTAAATGAATAAATTGATAAGAATCATACCACAGTTACTCAATCAAGTAAATAAAGTCGTTACTTACTTACTTTACTTACTAATAATGAAAATAACTTAATATTGAAATATATCATGCGCAAATACCCGACACGGTTTAGCTCTAGATATTGTTATGTTAGGATGGTAAAATTTATGACATTGTAAATTGTTTATTTATCAGGTAATTTTATAACATTTAAGACAAATTAATATCAATGTTTAACATATTCAAACAGATATGACTTGATAAGACTAAGTAGTATATATGTATTGTTTATAGTAATGCATTTTAGTTTTGGTTGTGTTGAAAGCTATAAGCTTATTGAAACACTTTCAAATCCGTTCCTGGAAGAAACCGGTACAAAGCAATGAATGTAAAGTTTCTTGCTTATGGAAACAACAGCTTACCCCTGACGGGTTTGAAACCACGTGACCAGCAATTCTTAGATAACTTAAAAGTCGGACATGTTAAGCACGTAGCCACTCATTCATTTGGTGAATACTACTTGTATATGTTTCTATAATGTAACATTTGGTCATGGGAACATTATAGAGATAATGGTGCTTGAAATCATATATTTTGATATAGTCATTCCTTCAGTTAACACTAGCAGTGATAATCTTATTGTTTTATGATATAGAAATAAACTGCAGTGATCCTAAGTTAGTAATGCCTACTGGTGGGAAATATTTAAACGATGTAGGACCCTCTACAACAACATATTTATCCAACAACTCAAAGTTTACATTTGACTGTGAACTTGGTTATGATGTGATAGGATCATCAGGTGATGAAGAAGGTGATAATGTAGTCAAGTGTAAGGACAATGGTAGATGGAGTTTTGGTACACTTGCTTGTGCAGGTATAAACATTATCTTTGGGTCATTTTTTTTTCTTACTTGTGTATGTGCTTATTCTTAACATACCCGTGTTAGATAGGACACAATTTATATATATTTGTACTATATAAGATAAATATAACATCTAGAGTTGAGTACAGTAGACTATGAGTTATGCCCAATAAAGATTTTTTTATACAAAAATGCTTTTATAGTTTAAAATGTTTGACCATGTACTTATTAAAAGTTAGCGAATAAGTTTACTGTTTAAAATTTATCATTTAATTGAAATATGAACAATAAATGTGATTTCCATTTCCTAGTTACTTATTGTTCATACAAACTATTTCAGATGCTTTTAAGTTACAAGTTAAAAATAATGAATTGTGTAAATGTTCAAAGAATTTTCATATTCATTTAGAACTTATCTTATTAAAATTAATTTAAATTTGTCCATCCAGTAAAAATGTGTAGTGACCCGGGCACACTAGGAGATTCAAAACAGGTGTTTGATGATTATGACATAGGCTCAGAACTTTATTACACATGTGACAGAGATGGATTTACTGTTCCTGACATCAAGTATAAATGTCAATATATTAATGATAATGCTGTGTGGTCTAACAATCTTGTAGAAAAATTACCAGAATGTACAGGTAAGTCCTCAAAAGTTTACATTTTATATTTCTAGGGATAATGCGATAATCATGTCATTTATTAATATAGAAAATAAATGATCATATGGTAATGTAAATTATGCCCCTAGAATGAAAATGAGTCTAACTTAATATATGTTTTCAATAGGAAAACAAAACAATATAAAGATTATTTTTGGGTTTTAGCATTGCCTCAGGTGGGCAACTACATAGTTAATATGCTCCTTGGGTCAAAATTGGCTTGCTCTAACAGTCATTTAATTAAAATAGACATGTGTATACAGGGAAAAAATGCATTTAAATCTTTTATTCTGAAACTAAAAACAGAGATGGTTTCTATATGCAGAGTCAGATAAAGTCTTACAAGATTTATTTAAAACTTGGTAAGTGGACATTCCTTGAAGGCAATGAAAACGATAAAATTGCATGAAAATTGAAGACTTTCTCAAGTATGAAAGTTTAACTCTCTCTGTCTAAATGGTATAACTTGTATAAACATGTCATAGTTAAACTTTCATTTTGTAATATTCCAGACACGACTAAACCAACATTTAATGGCAGCTGTGGGGATACAAAGTATGTAGATGCTGTTGACAATGTAAGCTTTAACACACCTACCGCCTCTGATAACTTCAACCTTGCTTCCATCACCATGACTGATAATATTAGGCCAGGTGACAGAATTATCACCGACACTACAGTCACATACACCGCTGTAGATTTTGAAGGAAATACAGAAACTTGTTCTGTTCAATTCAATATCATAAGTATGTATTATCATTTAAAGTTTATCTATAATTTAAGACAGAATTCATTTCTTGATTTATCTATATTTTATTGATTTAAACAATTTTAATTTTAACGAAAAATTCAGTAAATATTCTGCCTAGGAGATATTTAAACTACAGTTTTTATCAAGGAAGAACAAGCTTTTTTTAAATAACCATCCAGTAGGGAAAGAGTTATTGTAAATAGGCTGAAAAATATATAGCTTACATCATGTGGCATTGTATACACATCTTTCTTGTTTGAATCAAAGTTAAACTTGTACATCAAATATAGATAAGAAAAACTTTCTTCATTCTAGTTTGTAAATACATGAAAATAAAAATACAATCTATTTGTTAAAAGACAAGAGATAGAGCATTATAATTTCTAAAGTGACTAGTATATTACAGTTCTACATGTATAATGTATTTATTATAAATTTCACATCATTTCCTGACCTCCTGTACTGATTAAGAACTGTGATTTGACTTAAAAACATCTGATCGAAAATCTCCTTAACAAAGTTAATCATTGTAAATTAATAATTTATTGTTTTCAAACAATGCATTGATAATTTTACAGATCGTAATGACAAACCTACTTTAACTTGTCCTGATTCAAAGACTTTCGTGGTTACTTCAAGAAATTCTAAAACATACAACTATACTGAAGATGTTACAGTTACTGGCGGTAACATCACTAGTGTGAATCCAACGCTCATTCGTTCTTCTGTTGATAAGATAGGTACAATGGAGCTGATAACTATTACAGCAGCCAATGAATATAACACTGAATCATCTTGTACCTATATGGTACATTTTGTTGGTGAGTTCAATTACTATTATGTATAACAGATCTGTGTTAAATGATATGTTTGATGTAATATCAGATGTCATTTTACAGAAACATAAGAAATATGTTATAACATTAGGTATGATATATATACCGGTATTTTTACTTTATTTCATGTAGCTTAGTATGATGTATGATATCAATTTTGGCCTTAGTTATCACATGGTCACTTGATAGTTATCACATGATCACATGATAGTTATTATAAAGTCATATGATAGTTATGACTTGATCACACGATAGTTATCACATGATCACTTGATAGTTATCACATGATTACATGATAATCATCACATGATCACTTGATATTTATCACATGATTACATGATAATCATCACATGATCACTTGATAGTTATCACATGATAACATGATAATTATCACATGATCACTTGATAGTTATCACATGATTACATGATAATCATCACATGATCACATGATAGTTATCACATGATAACATGATAATCATCACATGATCACTTGATAGTTATCACATGATTACATGATAATCATCACATGATCACTTGATAGTTATCACATGATTACATGATAATCATCACATGATCACTTGATAGTTATCACATGATTACATGATAATCATCACATGATCACATGATAGTTATCACATGATAACATGATAATTATCACATGGTATCATGATAGTTGTCACATGATCACGTGATAGACTTTACAGTAACTGTTGTTAGTTCGAGTCTGTAAGGAAGTTTGTTTGGGTCGAGAGTATTTGTTTCTGTAATCATACCCAGTGTAGAAAAGTATTTCATCATATATCATAATAACTTTTCCTATATTACATTGTGATTATACATAATTTATGTTAACATTGTGCATTGCATTTCCGGAATGACTCTAATTTGATTATGGAAAATTGTGCTTATGATGTGAAAATTCTAATTTAAGAGAAAAAAATTCTATTCAAAATGTATCTTTATGTTAGAAAACAAGACTTTTTTCAAATCAAGAGTATATTTTTATGTTTACAGCGGGTGCTTGTTTCCAAGAGGAATTATTTGATGATGTTAATGCTAGAGAACAAGTTTGTGTTACCGAGGATAACAAGCTTGTATGTACATCAACATGCAAGCCTGACTATATGTTCTCAGATAAAACCACAAAAAAAACATTTAGATGTACAGGGTCAGGATTATGGGATTATGATCAGTCACCCATTATACAACCTCATAATCGATACTGTCTAAGTATGTGGCATTTATTTTTTCCAGGCTTATTCATTTTTGAGTATTATTTTAAAACAAAGTTTATTACTGTTTTAAACTTTTTGAATGGTTATGTTTGATTCAAATTTTATTCATGTAAAATGTGACTCTCCAGAACTCTAGTGCACTTTAAAAAATTAAGAATTACGTCTCTGACTTAAGTGTCTATGAATTCAGAACAGACACTTGAAATGTATAATTAAAATAGGTCAAAACTTGGATTCATCAGGCCAAGTTCCACAACTCTTCATTGACAATTGACAAAATAATGCCCCATTTTGACGTAGAAAACATTCTTAGATTTTAACATGTTTTTAAATATTTCTGACATCAGATCAAATATTCACTTGAAATTTATAATAAATAATAAAACTCTCCAAAGTTAAAATATTTGGTCCAGATGCCCACGTATCATAAACTCTCTGAAATTAAGACATTTAGTTCTGACGTGACTATGCCGAGAACTCTCTAAAGTTAAAATATTTGGTTCTAATGTGACTATGTCATGAACTCTCTAAAGTTAAAAATATTTGGTTCTGATGTGACTATGTCATGAACTCTCTGAAGTTAAGACATTTAGTTCTGATGTTCCTTTGTCATGAACTTTCTAATATTAAGACATTTGGTTCTAATGTGACAATGTCATGAATTCTCTTAAGATAAATATTTGGTTCTGATGTGACTATGTCATGAACTCTCTAAAGTTAAAAATATTTGGTTCTTATGTGACTATGTCATGAGCTCTCTGAAGTTAAGACATTTGGTTCTGATGTTCCTTTGTCATGAACTTTCTATTATTAAGATATTTGGTTCTAATGTGACTATGTCATGAATTCTCTAAAGATAAATATTTGGTTCTGATGTGACTATGTCATGAACTCTCTGAAGTTAAGATATTTGGTTCTGATGTGACTATGTCATGATCTCTCTAAAGTAAAAATAATTGTTCTGATGTGACAATGCCATGAACTCTCTTAAGTTAAAATATTTGGTTCTGATGTAGCTATGCCATGAACTCTCTAAAAAACCATTTGTTTCTGATGTGACTCTGTCATGAACTTTGTAAATTGAAATATTTGATTCTGATGTGCCTATGTCATGAATTCCCTAAAGTTAAAATAGTTGGATCTAATGTGACTGTGTCCTGAACTCTTTAAAGTTAAAATATTTGATTCTGATGTGACTATTTCATAAAGTTTCTAAAGTTAAGACATTTGGTTTTGATGTGACTATGTCATGATCTATCAAAAGTTAAAATATTTGATTGTGATATGACTATGTCATGAACTCTCTAAAATTAAGACATTTGGTTCTGATGGGACTATGTCATGATCTCTCTGAAGTTAAGACATTTGATTCTAATGTGACTATATCATGAACTCTCTAAAGTTAAAAATATTTGGTTCTGATGTGACTATGTCATGATCTCTCTGAAGTAAAGACATTTTGTTCTGATGTTCCGATGTCATAAACTCTCTTATATTAAGACATTTGGTTCTAATGTGACTATGTCATGAACTCTCTGAAGTTAAGATATTTGGTTCTGATGTGCCTATGTCATGATCTCTCTTAAGTAAAATTATTTGGTTCTAATGTGACTATGTCATGAACTCTCTAAAGTTAAAATATTTGGTTCTAATGTGTCTATGTCATGAACTCTCTAAAGTTATATTATTTGGTTCTGATGTGACTATGCCATGAACTCTCTTAAGTTAAGACATTTAGTTCTGATGTGACTTTATCATAAACTCAATGAAGTTAAGACATTTGGTTCTGATGTGACTATGTCATGATCTCTATAAAGTTCAGACATTTGGTTCTGATGTGACTATGTCATGAACTCTCTTAAATTAAGACATTTGGTTCTGATGTGACTATGCTATGAACTCTCTAAAGTTAAGACATTTGGTTCTGATATGACTATGCCATGAACTCTCTAAGGTAATGACATTTGGTTCTGATGTGACTATGTCATGATCTCTATAAAGTTCAGACATTTGGTTCTAATGTGACTATATCATAAATTCTATAAAGTTAAGACATTTAGTTCTGATGTGACTATGTCATGAACTCTATAAAATTAAAATGTTTGGTTCTGATGTGACTATGTCATAACCTTCTAAAGTTACGACATTTGGTTCTGATGTGACTGTGTGATTATCTCTTTATAGTTAAAATATTTTGTTCTGATGTGACTATGTCATAAACTCTCAAAAGTTAATATATTTGGTTCTAATCTTACTATGTTATGAACTGTCTGAAGTTAAGACATTTTGTTCTTATGTGACTATGCCATGATCTCTCTAAAGTTGAAATATATTGTTCTGATGTGACTATGTCATGAATTCTCTAAAGTTCAGACATCAATGGTTCTGATGTGACTATGTCATGATTTCTTTAGAGTAACAACATTTGGTAAAGTTAAAATAATTTCTTTATTTGTTACTATAAATGGTACATTTGAAAATTGTTATTTTTTTTACTTTTTTCTTTGTAACTATAAATGATATCTACTTTAAACTTAAGATAATTTTTCTTTGCACTTGCAACATGTATGACAGTTTTCATAAGTCTAGCAACTTTATTTCAAGAGTTATTTCCTTTTAAGTTTAAGAATTTTGCTTTTAAAAATGTTATATTATGGTTACAACCAGCGATGATTAAAGATTTACACTCAGAGTGTGTGTCAGTCCATCTGTCTGTCCGTTTCTAATAACTGTTTCCTGAGATCACTTTAAAAAAACTTTTCCATCAAATTTACTTAAATAAGAGAAAAGTTGAATCATATATTCATCCTGAGAAAATTAAATCTTTTGATAATCTGTTGCATAAACATAATTTCCTTCCTTGAGGCAGGGAAACTTAACACATTACTTTAATACAGGCAAACTAAGCACTCAAAAGATTTATTAATAAGGTTTATCATGTCATATTTCAATGGCATAATTGAATGGCCAATGGCCATTCAAAATATTGCTTTCAGGTTCTACTTATACATTGCTTGCAATACTATGATAGTTGCCTGTTTAACTGAATTATTTTTGTTTCTTTTTTCCCAAATTTCTGATGGGGCCATCCTTTTAGTGGTTTATCCTTTTTCAATATTGGCTAAATATCTCATAGACATGTGCAACATATATTGTTAATATATTGCCTTATAAATATTTTACAATTATTGACAAGTGAGCCATTGAATATGATGTGATACAAATTGCCAAAATGTCATATTATACAAATACATATTCAATGGATCATTAGTCAGTAATTGTTTTATTATCAGTCTAAGATTAAAGAAAAAAGAAGAAAAAAAAGACACACACAAAAACAAAAAGTGAAGCCAAATATTGAAAAAGTTATCAATGAATTTATCATTGCAGTGTAACTTTTAAACTACATATATTATTGTGGACTGTAAATAATTTGCATAAAGAACAAAATTCAACAATTTTTAATAGTCTTATAATGCTGTATGGTCTTTGAATCTAAGCCTGATTCTAATTTTAGATCAGGAAAATTCCAATCAGCCAGTGAATATGATCACAATAAGTGAATATAATTTTTACTTTTTGTATTGACTACTGTTTGAACCAATGGGATTTCAGCTATTTTTAGATTGTATAATAAAAGATGTTTAAGCATGGGATTTATGACTGTTGAATACATGTATATATTGAAGTGTTTATTTATTAGTTTTATCCATGCATATTTCAGGGCAAAACAACCCACAGTATGATGTTCCGTTCACAGTACAACATAGATTAAGTTTTCTTACTTTGGGATGTTTGGATGCCTTTCGTAGTGCTGTGACTGGGAGTGTAAATACTTTCAGATCCAGAATAAGCAATCTCTGTAGTCAATCATGGACAATTTCAGATGTGACAGCTAATACTGTTTCAAATGAAAATTTTATAGTAAGACATACATAATATATATTTAGACAATTTATGTATTTTTATCAAATTTGTGAAAGGCAAGATGTAATAATAAATATTAACAGTGAGTGTTTAAATATGTTATATGATAACATAATATTTTCTTATATTAGTTGTTATTAATGGTCTTGTTTGCTATTGAGGATTTGTTAGTTTTTTGGGGGAAGTAGGAGAATGAAATATTTTGATATCCTACATTGTTTTATATTTGAATAATCTATCCACTTTGCAAGTTTGCTATTTTGTATAACATTTTGAGTGTCAGTAGGACCTGAAATTTGGACTAACAAGAACTTATTTTGATATTTTAGTATAAAACAACTATGAAACTAACCCTGCAGTCATCTGTCACTGTGGCCGCTGCTGATGAATGTATCCAGAAAATAGTGAATAAAGTTAACTCGGTATTTGTTGTTAACAATACTAATTTGACATGCAATGAAAATCTACAGACCCTGACTGTAGAGACAATAACAAATGGACAAGGAACAAAGAATTGCAAGACTGGGTATTACCTTGATGGCAATATTTGCTGTGAGTTCTCTGTAATCTTATGTTGTCTTAGACTCAGTCAAATATAATACAGGCAAACATGTATTTAGCCACCGCTCAAGAGAAACAACAAAAATTGTCACTTAATACATCACTCTCTTAACACAAAGCATGAAAAAAAGTCAAAATTCATTCATGATATCTTTCCTTTGTGCTGGGGAAGTTTTTCAATTACATTTATATCAATATGTTTAATAGTTATAACACTCTGACAATCAAAATAGATATTAAAATAAAAAAAAATGACTTTCTCATATTTATCAATAAAACAGTTTTTTCCGCTACATACACTTTTGATATTTTCTATAATTTTAGGCTCCTCTTTTGCTTTTCCTTATCCCTGACACTTAAAATCTCAAGAGTATAAATGCTTTTTATTGTGCATTTTTAATTTGAAAATTTAAATTATGTCTAATTGTAATGATCAATTTAATTAACTGCTGATCAAGTTCAATGCAGTGTAAATATCAAGAGAGAAGCGTATAAATCATCACTGTAGGGGCAAAGCGTTGCATTGTTCTATTGAATTTATTAGAGAATAAGCATCATACATGTACTTAACTTCATTTGCATGTGCTAAAAATGGTATGGGGAATAAGGCTTTTTGCCAATTCATATATTGTGTTTTGTGACATCATGAGGCGGCGTTCTCTAAAACCTCAAACACCTGACAGGAAAAAGTTGTCACTTGATCTCAATTACATGACTAATTAGCGGTCGCTGGTCAGGTTGAGCAAAAGTTGCTTAACAAGACAAAATTCACTTAATACGCGTGGTCGCATGCTGTTCTTTATTTTATGCTTTTCAGTGGACAAAGAAATTATAAAATATCATTTTCACTGTAGTAAGGCTTATATTTGAGTATTGATGAAAAGAATACATTTTAAATTAGTAAAGATATTGTCGGAAAATTTCTTTGTTGTGAGCAGAATATGTATAATGGCTATTTCTCAAAGATCACTTAAATAATTTAATATTATAAAAAAGAGTTCAACAACTAGAGTAAGTGACTTAATGTTGACAGTTTAATGCCCTGTATATTGTCATATATAACATGGCTATATCAAAGCATCTATTGCCTTGAATTAATTAAAAATAATAATATGAATCAAAATGTGATGGAAATCTGTATCTTACATCTGTTGAATCTTTTTTAAATTATTTTTCCATAATTAAGCATGGACTTTATTGTATTCACATTATGTTTTAAAGAATTTGACCTTGTTATCAGTAAATGGAATTCCCCTGCTCATTTTATTTTTTTACTAAACACTTAGGCATTACTGTTTTGAACAATGATTGTTTCCAGTCATATTTTATTTTTATGATTCAAGCAAAATGTTAATATAAAGAATTAATACATTGTATATTGTCTTAATGAATTGGTGAAACTGTAATAAATTTGATGCAAGAAATGAAAATATATTATATTTTATCACAGTACAACATGGTCCTGCACAATATTTTGATGAGGATACAAATATTGTTAAAGCATGCCCAGCCGGACAATACCAAAATGGTTTAGCCCAGACAAGCTGTAAAGAATGCCCTAAAGGACAGTTCCCAAATGGTGATCAAACCAGTTGTCAACGTAAGTACAAATATCTTGAATAGTTATATAGTTCATTTATAACTCTCTTATTTTGCAAAACTTAATAAATGAATTGATTGAATAAACTGTCAGTCCTTGTAACATAGAAATGAAAGAATTTTAAACGTAAGGTATGATACCTTCATTGCATAACAAATGAAACTATAATTTATGATATTTTATTGACAGTTAAATCAGATATGTGAACATTTTTTTCAAATGAAATAGCTGTATTATGAGAGGTACTTTCTTCCTCAGCTTCTTCTGAGTAACTTGGCTGAACTAGAAACGTTATCATTACACTTGTTTCCACATTCTATAATTACACTTGTTTCCACATTCTATCATTATACTTGTTAACCTCTTCTATCATTACACTTGTTTACACATTGTATCATTACACTTTTTTCCACAAAAAATCATTTCACTTCTATCATTACACTTGTTAACACATTATATCATTTCACTTGTTTACACATTCTATCATTACACTAATTTACACTTTCTATCATTACAATAGTTAACACATTCTATCATTACACTTGTTAACATATTCTATTATTACACTTGTTTACACATACAATCATTACACTTGTTAACACATTCTATCATTACACTTGTTTACACATTCTATCATTACACTTGTTTACACATTCTATCATTACACTTGTTTACACATTCTATCATTACACTTGTTTACACTTTCTATCATTACACTTGTTAACACATTCTATCATTACACTTGTTAACACATTCTATCATTACACTTGTTTACACATTCTATCATTACACTTGTTTCAACAACATATCATAACACTTGTTAACACATTACATTTTATTACACTTGGTAACATATTCTATCATTACACTTGTTTACACATACTATCATTACACTTGTTAACACATTCTATCATAACACTTGTTAACACATTCTATCATTACACTTGTTTACACATTCTATCATTACACTTGTTTACACATTCTATCATTACACTTGTTAACATATTCTATCATTACACTTGTTTACACATTCTATCATTACACTTGTTTACACATTCTATCATTACACTTGTTAACACATTCTATCATTACACTTGTTAACACATTCTATCATTACACTTGTTTACACATTCTATCATTACAATAGTTAACACATTTTATCATTACACTTGTTTACTCACACAATCATAACACTTGTTTACACATCCTATCATTACACTTGTTTACAGATTCTATCATTGCACTAGTTTACACTTTCTATCATTACAATAGTTAACACATTTTATCATTACACTTGTTTACTCATACTATCATTACACTTGTTAACACATTCTATCATAACACTTGCTAACACATTATATCATTACACTTGTTTACATATTCTATCATTACACTTGTTTACACATACTATCATTACACTTGTTAACACATTCTATCATTACACTTGTTTACATATTTTATAATTACACTTGTTAACTCATTCTATCATTACACCTGTTTACACATTCTTTCCTATCACTCGTTAACACATTCTATCATTACACTTGTTTTACGTTCTATGATTACACTTCTTTACACATGCTATCATAACACTTTTTTACATATTCTATCATTACACTTGTTTACATATTCTATCATTACACTTGTTAATAGATTCTATCATTACACTTGTTTAAACATTCAATCATTACACTTGTTAACACATTCTATCATTACACTTGTTAACACATTCAATCATTACACTTTTTAACACATTCTATCATAACACTTGCTTACACATTCTATCATTACACTTGTTAACATATTCTATCATTACACTTGTTTACACATACTATCATTACACTTGTTAACACATTCTATCATTACACTTGTTTACATATTTTATAATTACACTTGTTAACTCATTCTATCATTACACCTGTTTACACATTCTTTCCTATCACTCGTTAACACATTCTATCATTACACTTGTTTTACGTTCTATGATTACACTTCTTTACACATGCTATCATAACACTTTTTTACATATTCTATCATTACACTTGTTTACATATTCTATCATTACACTTGTTAATAGATTCTATCATTACACTTGTTTAAACATTCAATCATTACACTTGTTAACACATTTTATCATTTCACTTGTTTACACATTCAATCATTACACTTGTTAATAGATTCTATCATTACACTTGTTTAAACATTCAATCATTACACTTGTTAACACATTTTATCATTTCACTTGTTTACACATTCAATCATTACACTTGTTAATAGATTCTATCATTACACTTGTTTAAACATTCAATCATTACACTTGTTAACACATTTTATCATTTCACTTGTTTACACATTCTATCATTATACTAGTTAATACTTTCTATCATATAACACTTGCTAACACATTACATCATTATACTTGTTTACATATTCTATCATTACACTTGTTTACACATTCTATCATTACACTTGTTTACACATTCTATCATTACACTTGTTAACACATTCTATCAATACACTTGTTAACACATTATATTATTACTTTTTAAACACATTCTATCTTTACACTTGTTTACACATTTTATCTTTACACTTATTTACACATTCTATCATTATACTTGTTTACACATTCTATCATTTCACTTGTTTACACATTCTGTTGTTGCACTTTTGTTTGTTTACACATGCTTCCATTTTGTAACACTTGTGTTTGTTTATACATTCAATCATTACACTTGTGTCATTGTTATTCATTTACTCTTGATATAGTTTGAATTAAATCTTTATGAAAATAGTTTGCAGTTTTAGAATTGTCAAATGTATCTGATGAAGGTGATTTCACTTGTTTTGTATTTTCAGGAACTTGTGCAGCAGGGTTGATATCTCGAAATGGGTTTTATCCTTGCACACCATGTCAGCCAAACACTTACTGGACTGCTAAAGACGAATGCTCACCTTGTCCAACTGGCTATTCAACTGATGGTTTAGCACCGGATGACACCAGATGTTATGGTAAGAAATCTATACTGTCCGATTATTTTTGTCTGAAGAAAAGAATAAGACATTGACAACTTATATGAATATCATCCTCATTAAATTTGGAAACTACCTTTTTGTCTACACCCAGGTCTTTGATAATTTGCCGTTTATTTTGGTCTTGTTACTTGGTAACTTAAAGTCTAGATATATTCCACTTTGATTTATGGTCTTGGCTGGTTACTTTGTTACATTTGTAGAATGTTACAGTTTCAAAATTAAACTCATGTACCTGAGTGCCTCATTGTACTAATTCACAGTATATAATCAAAATTACTCTACCGTGTCTTGCAAGCCTATACAATTTGATATATACTCTGTCTTGCAAATACTATCATGTGTTACTTTGATTCACTGTACCTTTATTGTAAGTAAATGATAATTTCAACATTGGACTGTCTTGCTATAGCAGGATGTAGACTTGTTTATTATACTGTGTAAATATCATTTTATTCACCTGCATGTATAAGTTTGCGAAATGAATCGTAATAATTCAATTGTTATGTTATATATAGCACCATGTCCTGCGGGTCAATACTCTAGAACAGGCTATAATAAGAATGGCTGTACATCATGTCCAGTTAACTTCTACCAGGATCAGACAGGACAGATGACTTGTAAAGAATGTAGTGATAACAGTAAAACATCAACTACTGGCAGCACAAAGAGTGATGACTGTATTGCAATAACAGATGGTAAGTTTGTTATATTCTATATCAACATTCAGTGTCAAAATTTATCTGTATTTTGTTGTTATTTTCTTAAAAGTAAATATATATACAAAATAGTATGAAAATGAACAAAGGCTAATAACTAAAAAAATTATATAGGGAAGAGTGTATCTCACCAACTTAAAACCATTCATTTCACTGGTTTTGAAAGTAACATATATAGATATTATAATTGTTGGTTTTATTTTCATTTCAGAATGTGATAGAGACTATTGTAATGGTCATGGTAATTGCTCTTTCAAACGTCATCGTACTTTCTGTACTTGTGGTAAGATTTATTTTAGATTGTTGAAACAGTGGGATCTTTATGCCTAATATCATATTTTCATTCCTCAAAAATGTTTGTAAGGTTTTTATTATGTATACACAATTTATTAAGTATTTGCTGCTAAGTTTATTCATGTTAATTGTATAATATCTATTAACGTTTCTTCAACAATTGTAATAATTCTTGTATTGATGATAAGATGCTAAAATAATACTGCTTCGGAAATGTATTTTAATTTTGAGTGCATTGTTGTAGAATTATGTAATGTTCAAGTTCAAATTAAACTTATAACGATTTAGCAAAATTGATTGTACATTGTATTTGATTTTAACAGTCATCAAACTATGGTATGAGATTTAGGTGTTAATCCTTACTGGCCTGTTTGCCTTTGGGATTATATTCCTGTACAAAATATTCTATTTAAAATTCTGAATTCAGTTTGTTATATTTTTTTAACAATTCCAGCTCATTTGTATATTTGTATATTCAAATTTCTTCCATTCCACATTTATCACTATAATTACAACTGTCTGTTGCCACTAACTTTTCTTGTTAAAAGCGATTATGTGTAATTTATAAAAATTAAATGTTCTAAAAAGTATTGTATGAAATAAATTCACGTGTTCTTTGAAAAATATCTAAAAACAAAAAAATAAAGAAAGGAAAAAATGCCTTTTCCAAGGATCGAACCACGGTCTCTACACTGACGAAGCCAACACTCAACGACTACGCTATTTCGCCGAACGGTTAAGAAGTGAGTAATTGTTTAGGTAGTTAAAGATTTAGGCGATAAATAGTATGCTTTTATATAAGAATTATTGACACCCCTTTTTGTCAATATTGATGTAAACAGATAATGAAAGGAATAGCGAATTAGAGCTGTACTTAAGACAATGTTTAATTGTGTTAAGGCGAGGTACATTTTTGTTTAATTGAAACATGAGACCCTGGTTAAACCTTTACCATAATGCTTCAACAGAAAGTAATTCACCATTATTGCCTTCGGTATATCGAGCTGGACCAGCCTGCACATTCCTACCATGTTGTCTGACAAGCCTGCACATTCCTACTATGTTGTCTGACCAGCCTGCACATTCCTACTATGTTGTCTGACCAGCCTGCATATTCCTACCATGTTGTCTGACAAGCCTGCATATTCCTACTTTGTTATCTGACAAGCCTGCATATTCCTACCATGTTGTCTGACCAGTCTGCATATTCCTACTATGTTGTCTGACCAGTCTGCATATTCCTACCATGTTATCTGACAAGCCTGCACATTCCTACCATGTTGTCTGACAAGCCTGCATATTCCTACTTTGTTGTCTGACCAGTCTGCATATTCCTACCATGTTATCTGACCAGCCTGCACATTCCTACTATGTTGTCTAACCAGTCTGCATATTCCTACCATGTTGTCTGACCAGCCTGCATATTCCTACCATGTTGTCTGACAAGCCTGCATATTCCTACTATGTTGTCTGACAAGCCTGCATATTCCTACTTTGTTGTCTGACCAGTCTGCATATTCCTACCATGTTATCTGACCAGCCTGCATATTCCTACTATGTTGTCTGACCAGCCTGCATATTCCCTACCATGTTGTCTGACCAGCCTGCATATTCCTACCATGTTGTCTGACAAGCCTGCATATTCCTACTTTGTTGTCTGACCAGTCTGCATATTCCTACCATGTTATCTGACCAGCCTGCACATTCCTACTATGTTGTCTGACCAGTCTGCATATTCCTACCATGATATCTGACAAGCCTGCATATTCCTACATGTTGTCTGACCAGTCTGCATATTCCTACTATGTTGTCTAACCAGCCTGCACATTCCTACCATGTTGTCTGACCAGCCTGCATATTCCTACCATGTTGTCTGACAAGCCTGCATATTCCTACTTTGTTGTCTGACCAGCCTGCACATTCCTACCATGTTGTCTGACCAGCCTGCACATTCCTACTATGTTGTCTGACCAGCATGCATATTCCTACCATGTTATCTGACCAGCCTGCACATTCCTACTATGTTGTCTGACCAGTCTGCATATTCCTACCATGTTATCTGACAAAGCCTGCACATTCCTACTATGTTGTCTGACCAGTCTGCATATTCCTACCATGTTGTCTGACCAGCCTGCACATTCCTACTATGTTGTCTGACCAGTCTGCATATTCCTACCATGTTATCTGACAAGCCTGCATATTCCTACCATGTTGTCTAACCAGCCTGCACATTCCTACCATGTTGTCTGACCAGCCTGCACATTCCTACTATGTTGTCTGACCAGCATGCATATTCCTACCATGTGATCTGACAAGCCTGCATATTCCTACCATGTTGTCTCATAAGCCTGCATATTCCTACCATGTTGTCTGACCAGTCTGCATATTCCTACTATGTTGTCTAACCAGTCTGCACATTCCTACCATGTTGTCTGACCAGCCTGCACATTCCTACCATGGTTTTTTGACCAGCCTGCATATTCCTACCATGTGATCTGACAAGCCTGCATATTCCTACCATGTTGTCTCATAAGCCTGCATATTCCTACCATGTTGTCTGACCAGTCTGCATATTCCTACCATGTTATCTGACAAGCCTGCACATTCCTACCATGTTGTCTAACAAACCTGCACATTCCTACTATGTTGTCTAACAAGCCTGCACATTCCTACCATGTTGTCTGACAAGCCTGCATATTCCTACAATGTTGTCTGACAAGTCTGCATATTCCTACCATGTTGTCTAACCAGCCTGCATATTCCTACCATGTTATCTGACAAGCCTGCACATTCCTACCATGTTGTCTAACCAGTCTGCACATTCCTACCATGTTGTCTGACAAGCCTGCACGTTCCTACCATGTTGTCTGACAAGCCTGCATATTCCTACAATGTTGTCTGACCAGTCTGCACATTCCTACCATGTTGTCTAACCAGCCTGCACATTCCTACCATGTTGTCTAACCAGCCTGCATATTCCTACCATGTTGTCTAACCAGCCTGCACATTCCTACCATGTTGTCTAACCAGCCTGCATATTCCTACCATGTTGTCTAACCAGCCTGCACATTCCTACCATGTTGTCTGACCAGCCTGAACATTCCTACCATGTTGTCTAACCAGCCTGCACATTCCTACCATGTTGTCTAACCAGCCTGCACATTCCTACCATGTTGTCTGACAAGTCTGCATATTCCTACCATGTTGTCTGACAAGCCTGCATATTCCTACCATGTTGTCTGACCAGCCTGCACATTTCTACCATGTTGTCTGACAAACCTGCACATTCCTACTATGTTGTCTGACCAGCCTGCACATTCCTACTATGTTGTCTGACAAGCCTGCATATTCCTACCATGTTGTCTGACCAGCCTGCACATTCCTACTATGTTGTCTGACCAGCCTGCATATTCCTACCATGTTGTCTGACAAGCCTGCATATTCCTACTTTGTTGTCTGACCAGCCTGCACATTCCTACTATGTTGTCTGACCAGCCTGCATATTCCTACCATGTTGTCTGACAAGCCTGCATATTCCTACCATGTTGTCTGACAAACCTGCACATTCCTACTATGTTGTCTGACCAGCCTGCACATTCCTACCATGTTGTCTGACAAGCCTGCATATTCCTACCATGTTGTCTGACCAGCCTGCACATTCCTACTATGTTGTCTGACCAGCCTGCATATTCCTACCATGTTGTCTGACAAGCCTGCATATTCCTACTTTGTTGTCTGACCAGCCTGCACATTCCTACAATGTTGTCTGACCAGCCTTCACATTATTACCATGGTGTCTGACCAGCCTGCATATTCCTATCATGTTGTCTGACCAGCCTGCACATTCCTACCATGTTGTCTGACAAGCCTGCATATTCCTACTTTGTTGTCTGACCAGCCTGCATATTCCTACCATGTTGTCTGACCAGCCTGCACATTCCTACTATGTTGTCTGACCAGCCTGCATATTATATTCCTACCATGTTGTCTGACCAGCCTGCACATTCCTACCTTGTTGTCTGACCAGCCTGCACATTCCTACTATGTTGTCTGACCAGCCTGCATATTCCTACCATGTTGTCTGACCAGCCTGCACATTCCTACCATGTTGTCTTACCAGCTTGCACATTCCTACCATGTTGTCTGACCAGCTTGAACGTTCCTACCATGTTGTCTGACCAGCCTGCATATTCCTACCATGTTGTCTGACAAGCCTGCACATTCTTCCATGTTGTCTAACCAGCCTGCACATTCCTACCATGTTGTCTGACCAGCCTGCACATTCCTACCATGTTGTCTGACCAGCCTGCACATTCCTACCATGTTGTCTAACAAGCCTGCATATTCCTACCATGTTGTCTAACAAACCTGCACAATTCCTACCATGTTGTCTAACCAGCCTGCACATTCCTACCATGTTGTCTGACCAGCCTGCACATTCCTACCATGTTGTCTGACCAGCCTGCATATTCCTACCATGTTGTCTAACAAGCCTGCACATTCCTACCATGTTGTCTAACCAGCCTGCATATTCCTACCATGTTGTCTAACAAGCCTGCACATTCCTACCAAATTTTCTCATCAGTCTGCACATTCCTACCATGTTGTCTGACCAGCCTGCATATTCTTACCATGTTGCATGACCAGCCTGCATATTTCTACCATTCTAACCTTTAATCAACTTCATACCCCTGAAATTTATAATTGTCAGTTCAAAAATGGAAGCTAGACTAGTCCATTTTAGAAAGGAGTTAAGGGTTATATTAAGGTGTCTGTCTACAATTATATATGGTGTACATTATTTACATACTAATTACTAGTATATTATTGTATATTTAGGTGTTAGTTTACAACTTTAGATGATATACATTATTTGCATACTAATTAGTAGTATTATGGTATTTTCAGATGCAGATTCTGGTTACTATGGTGATAGCTGTCAGAATATGTACCATATTTGTGATGGAAATCCTTGTAAAAATGGTGGCACATGTATCCGTGGAGCTACTTACAAGGACTACACATGTTCATGCAGGACAAGTAAATATTTCAAATTGTGTGATACTTGCTATTTTTCATTTCCAATGTTTAGTGCCATAATGTTAAAAATGTATTACAAGTAGACCTGTTTTGCTCAAATTTTGATAAAAGTATAAATAATTGTACCTCAAAGAATATGAAGATGTAAGTTATTCCTGAGATTCACTGTGAAATAAGCAAAAACCAAAATCATTTTATTTCACATATTTGAGATATCAATTCACCAAAAGTCAGGTAACTTAAAAATGGTATTGGTGACCCCATATATTTTTGGCTTATATTTATTATTATCATAATTATTCTAAGATCATGCAAGGTTTCAATAAATGTTGTTATGTAGTTGTTTATCTGCTATAATATTAAGTTGATGTAACATATACCTTTAATTATAAATCTTAAGTGGCTTATAGTTTGAATAGTTATATTGGAGGAATTGTTCTGATCTGATAAACACATTAGGGCCACTAAAGCAAAAATCAAAAATAAGCTTGAAATGAAAACAACTGGCAGATTTTGATGAAACTTAAGGAATTGTAACATTCTTGTCTTGTCTTTCAAGAGGGTTACTAATCAATATGTATGCTAGTTATACAATTAAAGGTTGAGGTTGAAATAAAATCTAAAAATGAAATAAGGCAATTGTTATGTAGCAAAAGTTAAGTAAGTTTTGTCCCTTATATTGTATGTTAAGCAAGTAACATTAACAAGTTGTCTTCTATAAAAGTTATTGTATTGTCTCCATTAAATGCCACCCCCAGCTTGCATCTTTTTTAAAAAATGGGCACTAATTATTACTATACAAATGTGCATTAAAATATGTTTATTAAAGATATAATTCAATATTATAAAAATCATTATTAATTATTATAATCTAATATATAATACAAGACTATTTCTTTTAATGATTTAACCTGTTAAAAAAATGTCTCAAAAACATATTTGTATCATGTCTGTAGTTTTTTTTTTCTTTATCATTAAACATTTTTATTTTAGGATTAAACTTGATATTGTTTTGTTGTTGTTTTGTGTTGATTTTAACATTTTAGTCACTAGTTTCAATAATGACACTAGCATGAACTGCTCAGATTTGATGTTGAAATTCTTAATGAACAAAAATTAGGACACAAAAAAACTGTCTAAGGCTTAATCAAAATAACAAAAGCATATTTATTTGTGATTATAATTTTATGTTTATTTGGTTAATTTTAGATTTGGACACATGTGAAATGAAGGTATCTAATGATGTTAAAATGGGTTCTCAAAGTTCATCTGCACTATATCAAACTTATTTGACAAGAACTTTAGAACAGTGTAATGCAAGCTGTTTATCAGATAGCCAGTGTAAAGAAGCCTCGTTTATAGCTAACCAGTTCTGTTTACTGTTTAATGACACTATTCAAGAAGCTGATTTAATAGATGAAGATTTCCCAGCAGATGTCCACTTAAAAAAAGAATGTAACACAGGTAAAAAAATGTCATTTTTGTGCCCCCACTTTAGTGGCGGGCATTTAGAATTACCCTTGTCCGTCCGTCCTTCCGGCTGTCCATGTCGCACGTAAATCAAAAAGTATTTGACCTAGAGTCATGACACTTTACAGGAATGTTGATCAGCATGTGTAGTTGTGCACATGGGTATTTTGGTCTGGATATTTTTAGTATTTTTAGAGTTAATGCCCTTGACTTAGTAAAATTTTGGAATTTTCAATTTGTGTCGCATGTAACTCAAAAAGGATTTGACATAGAGTCATTAGACCTTACTGGAAGGTTGCTCAGCATATTTAGTTTTACACCTGGTGTTTCACTTGTGGATTTATCCAGTATTTGTAGAGTTATTTCCCTTGACTTAGTAAAAACTGTTTCATTATGTTGTTATTTGTTCCTTGAGTGCTTGAGTTAGAATCAACCAACTTTACAGGAATAATGATCAACATCACTAAATTACAGGAATAATGATTCACATCACTGTGAAGCTATGCACCTGGGACTTTGCATGTGGATTTTTTTTTAGTTTTGTTAGAGTTATTGCCCTTGACTTACAGTAGTATAAATTTGCAATTTTCAACTTGTTCATGCATAGCTCAAAAAGTATTTCACTTGTAGGCCTGAAAGTTTACAAGAATGTTGGTCAGCATGTGAACTTATGCACCTTGGGGTTTGCTTGTGGATCTATTCAGTATTTGTAAAGTTCTTGCCCTTTACTTAGTAAAAGATGTTTAGTTTTCAAAAAGTATTTGACCTAGAGTCATAAGATTGACAGAACAGTGGCGCGGTGGGGGCACCTGTGTATTATGGACACATTTCTAGTTGTATTTTATATAATCGATGATAGCTCACCAGTAGTGTAATTGTACAAAAATCAACAATGTATTTAAAATGATTAAAATGAATGTTTATGTTGCGTTTGTATTGTAATAAGTCTATCAAAGTATATCATAATCTGAGTTATAAGTTGTTGGTTTCTCAGACAGTTCTGTTATACAGTTGAGGAAAATAATTAAGGAAACACATTTTGCTGATTTATGATCTAGAAATGTTGTATTCACTAAGGCATCAAACTATTTTATTCTTGATCATGCATATAAAACAATTTAGCACTGGTATTAAACATGTATTTGAAACATGTCTAAGAATTCACTAGTTAGATCAAACATATTTCAAAGACATGTTCTAAATTTACTACCAGTTCCATAACTTACTATCAGTACTAAAATATTTCATACAAGAATACTGGGATTGTGTCAGAGTTACTGCTGGTATTAGAATGTGTTTAAAGCAACAGATAACTTGTATATGTTAATAGCATAATAGCATAAGCACTGATATGTAATCCTTTATGTTAGATGATTAGTGCTGGTATGTAATCCTTAATGCTAGATGATTAGTACTGGTATATGACCTATATGTTAGATGATTAGTGCTGGTATGTAATCCTTAATGCTAGATGATTAGTACTGGTATATGACCTATATGTAAGATGATTAGTGCTGGTATGTAATCCTTAATGCTAGATGATTAGTACTGGTATATGACCTATTTGTTAGATGATTAGTGCTGGTACGTTATCCTTAATGTTAGATGATTAATACTGGTATGTAATCCTTTATATAAGATGATTAGTACTGGTATGTAATTCTTTATGTTAGATGATTTCTGCTGGTATATGACCTTAATGTTAGAAGATAAGTGCTGGTATATTAACTTAATTTTTGTTGTGTCGCCTCTACGGAGTAGTGGCGACATATAGGAACCACTTCTCCGTCGTCTGTCTGTCCGTCTGTCTGTCCGTCTGTCCGTCCATCACAAAACTTGTCCGGACTACTCGTCATAAACTACTGGTGCAATTTCATCCAAACTTTACAGGAATGATCAGTACCAAGTCTAGTTGTGCATATTGTCAGCATTTTTGGGTTCACGTTTTTTGTCAGAGTTATGGCCCTTTAATAATTTTTATTTTTAAAGTTTGTCCGGACTACTTCTCTTATACCACTAATGCAATTTCAATGAAACTTTACAGAATTGATCTGTAGCTCAAGTCCTTGCGCATATTGCACGGGTTTTGTAAGCTGTTATCTCCATTACTACTGAAGAGTTTGTGCCTTTTTTGGACATTTTTATGCATTCATAATAACAAAGCAGTGGTTTTCTTGATAAAACATCTTAATAACAAGCCTTTGTACCTTTTCGGTCAATTTTATGTATTCATAGGTAATTAGCATTATTATACTCAATAAAACACCCTTGTGACAATTTTTGAATAGTCGAGCCAATACTGTCCTCCGACAGTTCTTGTTATTTTTAAAGTTTGTCCGGACTGACTTCTCTTATACCACTAATGAAATTTCAATGAAACTTTACAGGATAAATCTATAGCTCAAGTCCTTGCACATATTGCAAGGGTTTTCCGGTTGAATGATTTTTAGCCGAGTTATGGCCCTTTGATAAAAAGGTGTTTTTTCTGTTAGCATGGTTAGTTGCCAGATAAACAAAAGCTTGTCCGGACTACTCCTCATAGACTACTGGTGCAATTTTATCCAAACTTTACAGGAATGATCAGTACCAAATCTAGTTGTGCACTGTCCGTCTGTCTGTCCGTCTGTCACAAAACTTGTCCCAACATGAAATTGGCCATCATGAGGCGACACATGTGATCACTGATCGCTCTTGTAGATGATTAGTGCTGGTATATGACATTTATGTTAGATGATTAGTACTGCTATGTAATCCTTTATGTAAGATGATAAGTCCTGGTATGTAATCCTTTATGTTAGATAATAAGTGCTGGTATATGACCTTTAAGTTAGATGATTAGTGCTGGTGTATTACATTTATGTAAGATGATTAGTGCTGGTATATGACCTTTATGTAAGATGATTAGTGCTGGTATATGCCCTTTATGTTAGATAATTAGTGCTTTTATATGACCTTGATTAGTGCTGGTATGTAATCGTTTATATTAGATAATTAGTTACTGCTATGTAATCCTTTATGTAAGATGATAAGTCCTGGTATGTAATCCTTTATGTTAGATAATAAGTGCTGGTATATGACCTTTATGTTAGATTATTAGTGCTGGTATATGACCTTTAAGTTAGATGATTAGTGCTGGTGCATTACATTTATGTTAGATGATTACTGCTGGTATGTAATCCTTTATATAATATAATAAGTGCTGGTATATGACCAGTATGATATATAATTAGTGCTGGTAATTGACCTTTATGTTAGATGATTAGTGCTGGTATATGCCCTTTATGTTAGATAATTAGTGCTTTTATATGACCTTGATTAGTGCTGGTATGTAATCCTTTATATTAGATAATTAGTGCTGGTAAATGACATTTATGATAGTTAATTACTGCTGGTTTATTACCTTTATTTTAGGTGATAAGTACTGCTATGTAATCCTATATGTAAGATGATAAGTGCTGGTATGTCATCCTTAATGTTAGATAAACAGTACTGGTATGTTATCCTTTATGGTAAATGATAAGTGCTGGTATATGACCTTTATGTTAGATGATTAGTGCTGGTATATGACCTTTATGTTAGATGATTAGTGCTGGTATGTAATCCTTAATGCTAGATGATTAGTACTGGTATATGACCTTTATGTTAGATTATTAGTGCTGGTATATGACCTTTATGTTAGATGATTAGTGCTGGTATATGACCTTTATGTTAGATAATAAGTGCTGGTATATGACCTTTATGTTAGATGATTAGTGCTGGTATATGACCTTTATGTTAGATGATTAGTGCTGGTATATGACCTTTATGTTAGATAATAAGTGCTGGTATATGACCTTTATGTTAGATTATTAGTACTGGTATATGACCTTTATGTTAGATGATTAGTGCTGGTATATGACCTTTATGTTAGATAATAAGTGCTGGTATATGACCTTTATGTTAGATTGTTAGTACTGGTATATGACCTTTATGTTAGATGATTAGTGCTGGTATATGACCTATATGTTAGATGATTAGTGCTGTTACATCAAGCATGCATAAGTTCTTGTGCAAGAAGCATTAGTGCTCTTCCAAGTTTACAATCTTTATTGTAAAAAAACACAGTAGTACTGGTATATAATTCTTTTGATAGAGGTATTAATTAGTGCTGATGCATAATCTGGTTGATAACATAGGCTTTGTTACACAGTACTGATAAACTGTACCATATCAACTGTATTTACTAACATAAATTGTGATGCGATATAGTTTCTAACATACATTGTGGAACTATATAGTTACTAACATTATATACATTGTGAAACTGTATTTTATAAATGAGACTTGATTTGTTTATATTTTCTGCAGCATATGGTGGTTTAAGATGTGAACAAGATACTAAGGATGACTGTGAGAACAATAATTGTAATAAAAGCTCACAATGTAAAAATAATATCAATGGCTCTCAATGTATTTGTTCTGCAAATGGAGGATTTTCTGGAATAAGGTAAATCAGGCATACCTACAGTTTTGGATCTATACGATTCTGTTGTCCATTTCCTGACCTTGATATACAGTCTGTCTGTCCATCAAAAATGATTTGGTCATCTTCAAGAACTGGTTTCATTTTATGTTTGATTTCAGACAAACTAGTAGAGATTGATACTTTTTTAAAACAGCTTGATACTGTCAAAATGAAAGTGAGGTTTTGACCCCTTAAAGAATAAAACAAAGAGTTATTTTTGCCTGTCTGCATTGTGGCTGTTTTATTTTTTAATTGAATCAAAGTTAACTTTCTTACAACTTCTATTATCTGTAAATCTGGATTTCTGTCTTTAAATGTCTTTATTCTATCCTGCATTACAGTGTTGTGACCCAGTGTTGGTTGTGACTCAATGTAGGGCCAAATAATATGAGCCGCGTTACGACAAGCGTCACGTTTGCGACCAGCATGGATCCAGACCAGCCGCGCAGTCTGATCAGGATCCATGCTGTTCGCTGTCAGTTTCTCCACTTTTAATAGAGTTGGTAAGCGAACAGCATGGATCCTGATCAGACTGCACAGATGCGCAGACTTGTCTGGACCCATGCTGGTCGCAAACCCATTATGTTGGTTTTGTCATGACGCGGCTCATATATATTGTAATGTATGAAAAAATACTTCTGAGATCTTATTATGCAATTTAAAGAATAATCAATTAATTGTATATAAATGAGGAATTCCAGTGTTTATCTAAAAATGTGTGATTACAAAATATGAGTGTGAAGTGAATGGCTGCGCCACTCTTGAAATATAGACCTTTTGCTGTCACTCAGTAAAATTTATTCTGATCTTACACTGATTGTAAACAAATATCCTCTATGTATCCCAGTGTAAATGAAACAAAATATGATTAGTAGTGATAAATTATGATTATTTACTGTTGTGACATTGAGTATATTGTAACGACGTTGGTAGAACGTCATTTAATGAGCATTACAATATGCGAAAACAAAAGATGATGAATTCACATAAAGGATAGTATCCAATATATAAGGGCATAAACCACTCTCAGTGGTGAGCTAGCTTTTCACCGGCAGGGTTTGTGTGCCTTAAAAACGTTACATTTCCCACGCCTCCGATTTCATGCGTCTCGCATGGACAACAACTTATCTCAAATTGAACTTTATTAAACTTTTGCATATACCTGTATACATATAACAAACAAAAAGTAAATAACATTATGAACATATTTAACAGAACTTCTGAATGTATTGTCTTATACAACTCTTTACAAACTGAACCTTCAATTTGTATGTCCCCTGAGGAAATGAGTGTAAAACCCGTATCTGTTGTCAAATAATTTTCCACAAATATTGCATTTAAAAGGGTTATCTAAGCTATGACTCCCCATATGTAAAGAATACATAATATCATCTTCGAAAAATATCATGCAATTACTGCAATGTGACATCTCTTTTTGCTTACACACAACACTTGACGGGCCAGCTTTGGCCTCAGTCTCATTAATATTTGATCTTTTATTAATATGATCGTTATCCTCTCTAACAACCTTACTTTCCATTTCTTGGTCAGTTGTCTCAAACCTTAATAGCTCATCATCACATTCCAACAAATCCTTTTCATTATCAATTTCTTTATTTATGCCACTGTGAATTTTTCCATTATTATTCTCATCATTTCTGTTTACAATGACTTTATTCTTTTTATATGCCCGAAAGGGCATATTATGTAATACCCCCTGGCGTCCGTCTGTCTGTCTGTCTGTCCGTCCGTCCGTACGTCCGTCCGTCCGTCCGTCCGTCCGTTAGCAATTTGGTTTCCGGAGCATAACTTAAGTTCCATTTGGCCCACAATGTTCAAACTTCATAGGATGATTGCCCATATTGGGTAGAAGACCCCTATTGATTTTGGGGTCAAAAGGTCAAAGGTCAAGGTCACTATGACCTTAAAACTGAAAACAGTTTCCGGAGCATAACTTAACTTCCAATTGACCCACAATGTTCAATTGTCCATATTAGGTAGAAGACCCCTATTGATTTTGGGGTCACAATGTCAAAGGTCAAGGTCACTATGACCTTAAAACTGAAAACAGTTTCCGGAGCATAACTTAAGTTCCATTTGACCCACAATGTTCAAACTTCATAGGATGATTGTCCATATTAGGTAGAAGACCCCTATTGATTTTGGGGTCACAAGGTCAAGGTCACTATGACCTTAAAACTGAAAACAGTTTCCGGAGCATAACTTAAGTTCCATTCGACCCACAATGTTCAAACTTCATAGGATGATTGTCCATATTAGGTAGAAGACCCCTATTGATTTTGGGGTCTAAAGGTCAAAGTCACTATGACCTTAAAACTGAAAACAGTTTCTGGAGCATAACTTAAGTTCCATTCGACCCACAATGTTCAAACTTCATAGGATGATTGTCCATATTGGGTAAAAGACCCCTATTGATTTTTGGGTCACAAGGTCAAAGTTCAAGGTCACTATTACCTTGATACTGAAAACAGTTTCCGGAGCATAACTTAAGTTCCAATTGATCCACAATGTTCAAACTGCATAGGATGATTGTCCATATTGGATAAAAGACCCCTATTGATTTTGGGGTCACAAGGTCAAAGGTCAAGGTCACTATTACCTTGATACTGGAAACAGTTTCCAGAGCATAACTTAAGTTCCATTTGGCCCACAATGTTCAAACTTCATAGGATGATTGTTCATATTGGGTAGAAGACCCCTATTGATTTTGGGGTCAAAAGGTCAAAGTCACTATGACCTTAAAACTGAAAACAGTTTCTGGAGCATAACTTAAGTTCCATTTGGCCCACAATATTCAAACTTCATAGGATGATTGTCCATATTGGGCAAAAGACCCCTATTGATTTTGGGGTCACTAGGTCAAAGGTCAAGGTCACAATTACCTTAAAACCAAAAACAGTTTCCGGAGCATAACGTAAGTTCCATTTGGCCCACAATATTCAAACTTCATAGGATGATTATCCATATTGGGTAGAAGACCCCTATTGATTTTGGGGTCACAAGGTCAAAGTCACTTTTACCTTAATACTGAAAACAGTTTCTAGAGCATAATTAAAGTTCCAATTGGCCCACAATATTCAAACTTCTTAGGATGATTGTCCATATAAGGTAGAAGACCCCTATTGATTTTGGGGTCACAAGGTCAAAGGTTAAGGTCATTATTAATAACTTAAGTATTAATCAACCTACAGCTGTAAAATTTTATAGGATGAACAGCGAATTCCATGTCTTACAAATGCTTCATCCTTACTAAAAAAAAACACTTTCGGGCATATAATGCTCCGCCTAGCGGTGCTCTTGTTCATCAATGAACTGCATGTATCTGTTATTTCCTCATTCATTGTTCTCTTTTTAGGGGCTACTACTGGTAATGGGTTAGTCTGTTTCCGATACATTCTTCCTAGACGAATATCATTCACTCTACGGTCATCTTTATCATCATTATTATCAGCATTATCTGGTTCAGACAATTCTATATCCGGATCAACATCCCACTCGTCATCGCTCTCAGAAGCTTTTGCTTCACTTTGCTCAACTTTACTTACTTCAGCATTTATTTCTGATTGCTGGTTTTCTTGATATTCATTTGGCATATTCACTTTATTGGTTTTGTGTTTTCTAACAATATGTTGTTTCAAATAAGCCCTTTTCTTAAAAGAAACACCACATGTTTCACATGAATGTCGTTGACCAGCACATTTTAACAAATGTTCATTGTAACCATCTGTAGGTGACACCGTTTCATTACACAAGGGGCAAATACATGGTATCTTTTTCCCACTCTTTGTCTTGTCCATATCTTCCCTGAAAATAGAAAGAACATAATCTTTCATCCAAAACGGACTTCTTCTACTTCGTTTGCCTAACACAATCTCATCATCTATATCATTATCTCTAACAGAACTTTTAACTTTAAAGTTTTCTAAATTGTCATCTTCAACTGAGCTCTTAACTAAGTTTTCTAAAGTTTTATCTACAATATTATCATTATTTGTATTAATGATGTTTTCAAAACTAATATCATTAGTTAAAGATTGATTCTCAGCTTTTCTCATTCTATCACAATGAATTACCTGAGGTACCTGTGATCTACCACAATCTACTTTATACAGAACATCTGAGAGTTTTTCTATTACCTGATATGGTCCTCTCCAGTATGACGTAAGCTTTGAAGAGCACCCAACTTTCTTTACTGGAAAATACACATAAACCTTATCACCTACCTCAAATACTTCATATGATAACCTTGAATCGTGAATCTTCTTTTGTCTTTTCATAGACTTACCTGTATATTGTCTAACTATTGAATGGGCTGCTTCTAGTTTATCTTTAAGCTCCCATACATACTGGTTAGTAGGTACAGGCTTAATACTAGGGGGCATTTCAAACATAATATCTAACGGACATGTAGTTTCTCTACCTAACATGCACATGTTTGGAGTTATTCCGGTAGTTTCATGCTCACATGATCTGTATGCCATCATAACATAGGGAAGCATTTCGTCCCAATTTGTATGATGATCATTTACATATGTACTTAACATAGTAACGAGTGTTCTATTGAATCTTTCCACCATTCCATCGGATTGGGGATGGTATGGGGTAGTTCTAGTCTTTTTAATTTGTAAAAGTTCACACATTTCAGCGAAAAGCTGACTTTCAAATTGTCTGCCTTGGTCTAAATGTATGTAGTTGGGAATACCAAATCTTGAGATAACTTCTTCAATCAATATTTTTGCTATTCCCAACTACATACATTCAGACCAAGGCAGACAATGACTATAACTGTGAAACAGCATACCACTTATGTAGGTATGATATTCCGGTGTCCTATATTTATGTTAACTTATGGAAACAATTTGTAAACTCAATGATGTGATTAGTAAAAGATGGTTTAAAAAAATGGTTTAGCTGAACATGAATCAAGAACATATTTTTATGAGACAAATTTTGTTTTTCTTTGCTTTGTATGATTTGTCAAATTTATGGTGAATTTATCTTTATTAACTATTTGAAGATGTGATGTTGCAAACAGCCCATGCAATTCAAACCCATGTGAACATGGCACATGTACTCCCTTTGGATCTGTGAGATATGAATGTTCCTGCTTTGATGGTTATGATGGTGTAAATTGTGAAAACAACATAGGTAAGTTATTGTAGTACATTAGAGAATGAATTTAGCATACGTATATTTATGTATTTTTGTGTTTATTTATGATTTACTGACAACGTTGTATATAAGTCACAATTTACAAGTCATATTTTACTTAAAATAATATGGCTCCCCACATTTCATGCTTAAAATTATACCTGCACTGGCTCCCTACATTTCATGCTTAAAATTATACCTTTGCCAGCTCCCCACATTTTATGCCTAAAATCATACCTATACTGACTCCCCACATTTTATGCTAAAATGTATATCTATACCAGCTCCCCACAAGCATGCAGAGGCACCTTACATTTTGTATTTTAAGTAAAGCAAAGAATTACTTTAATATGTCGGCTAGAATATAGTACAATGTGACAAACATGATTATAATCGTTGTCTTGCCTTAAGGGGGTTGTGCCTCCATTTAATTTTGTTGTCTATTGTGTAAAGGAACTTTTTGTGCCCCCACTTTAGTGGGGGGGCATTTAGATTTACCCTTGTCCGTCCGTATGTCCACCATTCAGTTCGTCCGTCCGTTCTCATTTTGTGTCAAACAGGTTTTGACCTAGAGCCATGAACATTTACAGATATGATGATCAGCATGTGTAGTTGTGCACCTTGGGATTTTCGTGGGGATATATTCAGTATTTTTAGAGTTATTGCCCTTGGCTAAGAAAAAATTTGCAATTTTCAACTTGTGTTGCACGTAGCTCAAAAGTATTTGACCTTGAGTCAGTAAGCTTTACAGAAATGTTGATCAGCATGTGAAGTTGTGCACTTGGTTATTTTCCTGTGGATATATTTAGTATTAATAGAGTTGTTACCCTTGACTTAGTAAAAATTTGCAATTTTCAACATGTGTCACACGTAGCTCAAAAAGTATTTGACCTAGAGTCATGAAACTTTACAGAAACGTTGATTAGCATGTGTAGTTGTATACCTGGGTATTTTTGTGTGGATATATTTAGTATTTTTAGAGTTACTGTCCTTGGCTTAGTAAAAATTTGCAATTTTCAACTTGTGGTGCACATAGCTACAAAGTATTTGGACTTGAGTCATGAAACTTTACAGAAACGTTGATCAGCATGTGTAGTTGTGTACCTGGGTATTTTTGTGGTGATATATTTAGTATTTTTAGAGTTACTGCCCTTGGTTTAGTAAAAATTTGCAATTTTCAACTTGTGTGGAACATAGCTCAAAAGTATTTGAGTCATAAAACTTTACAGGACTGTTGTACAACATGCGAAGCTGTGCACCTATGTATTTTCGTGTGGATATGTTCATTATTGTTAGAGTTATTGCCCTTGAGGTAGTAAAAAATTACAATTTTCAACTTGTGTTGCATGTAAAACGAACAATATTTGACCTAGAGTCATGAAACTTTACAGGAATGTTGATCAGCATGTGAAGTTTTGCTTGTGGATTTATTCTGTTTTGTCAGAGTTATTCTGGTATTTGCATGTGGATTTTTTCAGTTGAGTTATTGCCCTTGACTTAGTATAAATTTGCAATTTTTAACTTGTTCAAGCATAGCTCAAAAATTATTTGACCTGTAGGCCTGAAAGTTTACAAGAATGTTGGTCAGCATGTTTACTTATGTACCTTGGGGTTCACTTGTGGATTTATTCAGTATTTGTAATGTTCTTGCCATTTCTTAGTAAAAGATTTTTAGTTTTCAACTTGTGGCACATGTAGCATATTTGACCTAGAGTCATAAGATTGACAAAACAGTGGAGTGTGGGGGCAGCCGTGTCCTATGGACACATTTTTAGTTTTGTATGAAATAGTAAAACTAAAAGAAATATAAGATTTTAAAGGCCATTTCATGCTTGAATAATATAAACATGATGCTATGAAAATTTGTAATGTTTTAGTAATGGCATTTGAACACTAGGCTTATTGATTGATCTGTCAATATAAGACCATTTATCAAGTTTTTAGTTGCTTGTTCTGTTATATTATGTTCTGGATGTCAGCTTGTCCCAAAAATCATATCATTTGGTTTAATATTTCATATTTTATGTTTCAGATGACTGTGACAACAACCCTAATGCCTGTGCGTATGGTGGGGTATGTGTTGATCTGGTCGATAGCTATGAATGTCAATGTAAGTCTGGCTTTGGAGGTACAAACTGTGAGAATACTCCAGACTTCTGTTTAAGCAATGACTGTAAGGGAGATAATGTATGTTATAACAGTCTGGACAGAATGGAGGGAGTGTGTACATGTGACACAGCTCTGTTTGAAACTTGGTATAGATGTGAGATGGTTGTTACTGAAGGACAAGCTTCTACAGCAGGAAAAAATGTTTCCAGTAAAAGTGTTAGTGACATTGAACAATGTAAAACAGCATGTAAGGACAATCGGGAATGTTTTTATGCCATCTTTAACAATGATCTTACTCCAAATTGCCAAATGTATGACAACACCTATACAGGGGAACAGACAGAAGATTCTTCATTTGAAATTCGAAAAAATTGTAATAACAAACCAGGTGAGAAATTTAAATATTTTAATTTTCATGTATATATTTAAGCCTTAATTCTAATTGTATACATCAATATTTTTTATCTTTAACCTTAGTCTTCATGAATACAATCAAACCTTTTTTGATCATGGATACATTTAAACATTTACTCTTCTTGTATTAAGTCAAACATATTTTCTTTATGCACAAAGTTAAATGCTGTTTTAGCTCACCTGAGCACAACTTGCTCATGGTGAGCTATTGTGATCCCCAATTGTTGTGTGTCCGTGTGTCGTCAACAATTTCTTTTAACAGCATCTCCTCAAAAACCAATGACTGCACAGTAACCAAACTTTACAGGAATGATCCTTGGGTGGTCCCCTGCCAAAATTGTTCAAATGGTTTTGGTCTGTTGCATAAGTAGGTCACAGGGCTAGAAAAGGTGTTAAAAAATGCAAACTTAAAAAGTCTTCTTGTCTGAAAGTACAAGGCCTAGAGCTTTGATATTTGGCATAATTATTGATGTCACCTATAGGTCTTCTACCAAAGTTGTTCAAATTATAGCCCTGGGGGTCAAAATTGGCCCGTCCCGGGGGGTCATAGGTTTTCCTTATATGTATATAGTAAAAACATAAAAAATCTACATGTCTGAAGGTACAAGACTTAGATCATAGATATTTGGTATGTTATATCACCTATAGGTCCTCTAACCTGACCTGGTAACTTCACTTTTGTATATCAATTGCATTTAGTACTCAGGTGAGCGCATTGGTGCCAATAGCCCCCTTGCTATATATGCAATCAAATCTCTAATATTAATGTACACAGTCAAACCTTTGTAATTCATGAACACAGTTAAATCTGTGTTATTCATGTACACAGTTAAATCTGTGTTGTTCATGTACACATTTAAATATGTGTTATGTACACAATCAAACCTTTGTACTTCATAAACACAGTTAAATCTGTGTTGTTCATGTACACTGTTAATTCTGTGTTGTTCATGACATTGTACACAGTTAATTCTGCGTTATGCACACAGTCAATTCTTTGTACTTCATAAACACAGTTAAATCTGTGTTGTTCATGTACACTATTAATTCTGTGTTGTTCATGTACACAGTTAACTATGTATTGTTTATGTACACAGTCAAATCTTTGAACTTCATGAACAAAATAAAATCTGTGTTGTTCATGTACACTGTTAAATCTGTTATGTTCATGTACACAGTTAGATCTGTGTTGTTCATGTACACATTCAAACATTGACTTATCCTGTACACAGTCAACCATTTTCTTCATGTACATGGTTTCACCTCTATTATTCCTGTTTACAGTCAAACTTTTATTCTTGTATACAGTCAAACATCTGTTATTCATGTTAATTGTCATTCTTCAAAATGCATGAACATAGGAAGTTTAGATACACTGAAATTATGACCCTTATTTTATTTAACCACCCCCACAATTATATGGGGGGGGGGCAGAAAGTGTTATCCTTATCTCTGTAGATTTATGTGTTAGTGGATTTAAATTTAAAAATGTTTATGTGTTTTGTTTCCTGTCCATAACTGCTGCATGTCTGATTGGATTTTACAAGTAAACAATACAAATTTCATGTCTTTAACTCATAACTTCTGCATCCATGATGGGTTTTAAAAATAGACTGGCTAACTTGATCAACATAAGAAGATGATCTGTAGCAGAAAAGATTTAGTTCTTTAAAGCTCAAAGTTTGACATCACTACAAGGAATTGATTTTGTTATATACACATGTAGTCTTACAATGCAGCTTGAGTTTGTGTCCAGTCCTTTGCCAACATTTAAAATACTCATGTATATATTTGAATATTGATATAATCAACAGATGTGGGATATGCTTGTGACCAGGTTAGAGTACCATGTGATGTTGTGGATTGTAATGAAGGAACTTGTCAAAATACTAATGGTAATCTTGACAGTGTATGTAGTTGTAAACCTGGTTACACTGGCTCTCTCTGTCAACACAGTATTGATGACTGTGTAGGTAATCAGTGTTTAAATGAAGCTGAATGTGTAGATGGTGACCAGACATACACTTGCAAGTGTAAAGATGGCTTTAATGGTAAGATCTTTTCTTTATGAAATTTATGGTATGAAATAAAATTTGTTAACACTCTAGCGGTCACATTTTTTACTCAATCATCATCAAACTTGGTCAGGATGCATGTCTAGGTAATTGCTTAAATGAGTGTGAACATGGATTATCTCGGATGAAAAACTAGGTCACAGGAGCTAAAAATAGATAACACCTTGTTTACACTCTAGCAGTCACAATTTTGCCTCAAATATCATCAAACTTGGTCAGGATGCTTATCTGCATGTAGGTAATATCTTGGATGAGTTCTACATGGGTCATCTCAGATGAAAAACAAGGTCACAGGAGCTAAAAATAGAAAAACCTTGTTAACACTAGCGGTCACATTTTTGACTCGATCATCATCAAACCTGGTCAGGATGCTTGTATAGGTAATTGCTCGGATGAGTTTGAACATGGGTCATCTCAGATGAAAAACTAGGTCACAGAGGCTGAAAATAGAAAAACCTTTTTAACAATCTAGTGGTCACATTTTTTACTCGTTTATCATCAAACATGGTTAGGATGCTTGTCTAGGTAAATGCTCAGATGAGCTCAAACATGGGTCATCTCGAATGAAAAACTAGGTCACAGGAGCTAAAAATAGAAAAATCTTGTTAACACTCTAGTGGCTATTGTTTTGATCCAAATATCATGGAAATTGGTCTGAAAGTTTGATAAGATGATTTCTAGGTCAAGTTTGAATATGGGTCACCTGGGGTCAAAATATAGGTCATACTGCTCAAATATTGATAATCCTTGTTAACACTAGTGGGCACATTTTTGACTCACCTGTCAAGAAACTTGGTCTGAGAATGCTTGTGTAGGTAATTGTGCGAATGAGTTCGATGGGTCAGGTGAGCGATCTAGGGCTATCCTGGCCTTCTTGTTTTTAAATACAGTGGAGCCTATTTATTTTTTACATACAGTGGATCCTACTTTTTTCATACAGTGGAGCCTACGTATTTTTTACATTCAGTGGATAATTAAGGAGCTGGATTTTAATTTGATTGATTTGAATATAGTTTGAATATAGTTTGAAAATGACCATCATTGTTTAAATGTAATACAGGTAGAATCAATTGTATCATATTATTGAACTAGTCATTTATATGTAATAATGTAGACAAACATGTAGACAAACATGAAATGGTTGATCTTCTATAGAATTCAGTTGTTACTCATTTACTTCTAAAAAGTGAGACTTTACAACTTAATTGATTCTTAGTAAATAATATTTATGTTTACAAGCTAACAAGCCCTTGACAGAAGAACTTGGAGAAGGGAAAAATGATATGATGATTTTATTTATTAGCATTCACTGATTTCACAGATATTTTCTATTAACAGGTAGCAGATGTGAAAACAACATTAATGATTGCCCTGGCTCATGCAAGTTAGAAAATGGTAGATGTGAAGACAGAATAGACGGGTTTGAATGTATATGTAAAGCTGGATATGTTGGTGATGATTGTGAGGTAAGTCTCACATCTAAGCATACATACTTAAATGACTTTATCACTTCTTTTCAAATGAATTTCCAGGATATTTTTTATTAAGCCCCCGCTATAAAATGGCTGGGGCATATAGTGTTACCCTGTTCTGTCATTCTGACTTTCTGTCATTCAGTCATCTGTAGCGGAGGGTCGCCGGCAGGGCCTTCGCTTTGGGGTGTTGTTTGGGAATTGGACTCGCTGGCGTAGTGAGCGCCCTACATGGAAACCCTCGGTTGCTTGGTGTGTGTGAACCCTCGGTTGGTTGGTGTGTGTGGGATACTGGTGTATTATTATCCAGTATCCTCTTTGTTAAATGATGGCATAAATGGCACGAAAGTCCAGTGTTGATGTTATTTCATTTATTTCTTTAAAGTGATTTAAAGTTCTCAGATATAAAATTATAATATAGTCCACTCATATATATTTTCACAGCTAGCACCTGAATTTGCCTAAGTTAATTTTACTTATTTATTTTCTAAGATAAGACTATAAGATGTTGTAACTCCAAAATACAAAATAAGACTTTTAGATGTTCTGAGTTCTGAAATTAAAAATAAGACCTTAAGATGTTGAATGTTCCCAAATTAGAATAAGACTAATTTAAAATATAAAAAGAAACAATATAAATTATTTAGAAAGAGTTGTCATAGGAATTAAGCCTAAATAAGCAATATTAGCAATAAATGTCAAAAGATAATCAAGTATGGCTTGTTTGATAAAAGACTATGAAATAGAGAATTAAGCCATAAAGTATTGAAATCAAAAGGTGATAATATTTCCTTATTGACCACTATGACATGTTTATACTATAGTTGTACAATTTATCAGTTAAGAATCTGAAAGTCATTTTTATCAAAATATTTATACAACAATGAAATTCTTTTAATGATTATTAAAAATGTATGTTAATTTTTGAATATTGAAATAATTAATGTTTTCATAATTAATACCCTAAAAACATTTTGACATAGAAATGCTATGTTACACATCGTTATCTTAGTAACGGTTGCACACATTCAACTCAAATTTGACATAAGATATATTATCAAAAATACAGGTCAAATTTGAATTTGGTCTTGCTCCAATGATTTTTGACAGAGTTATGCCCCTTGAGGAAATTTTCATTTTCCGTTCATTATCTCCCTAAACTGTATTACACAGTCAACTCAAATTTGACATGCATATGTATGGATACTTCAAAGGAATGCGCAGGTCAAGTTTGAATTTGGTCATGGTTTGATGAATTTGGTAGAGTTATGCCCCTTTCACTTTGAAAATGATATGAAATTTCCAGTTTCCGTTCATTATTTCCCCAACGGTATTACACATTAAATTTGACATATGGATATGTCAATGGAATGCGCAGGTCAAGTTCAAATTTGATCATGGTTTGATGATTTTAAGCGGTAATGCCCTTTTACATGTAACTTTGAAAGAAAAATTTTCAGTTTCTGTTCATTATCTCCCCAAAGGTGGTACACATTCAACTGAAATTTTACATATAGATACATCTTAGGGATAAGCAGTTCAAGTTTGAATTTGGTCATGGTTCAATAATTTTGGACAAAGTTATCTCTTGAATTTTGGAAAATTTTTGAATTTTCAGTTTCAGCACTCATACTTTTTTTTAAATGTATGTAGTCATTATTTTTGCTACAAATATGCAATTTACAAAAGGTTAACACTGAATACTTTCAGTGCCTTGAACTTTGTATAAAAATGGTTTGTGCTAACATTGAATAGTTTTAAGGACTTTGAACTTAAAATGAAAAAAATAGTTGGTGCAAACAAATTTCGAACTAAATATTATAACATCTGAAATTTTGGCTGCATGCGGGGGCTTCCTTGGCATGACAACACATTTATATCATTATCTTTTATTGCTTTAAACTGTTAAAATATTTTCTGTTCTAAATTGTTTTGTTATTTATCTTGTTCTTTATTTTCTCTCCACAAAGACTGATTTCAATGAATGCTCAAGCAACCCATGTCAACATGGTGGGAAATGTACCAATGGTAAAAACAGCTTTGAATGTGAGTGCGAGACAGGGTATACAGGAGACTTGTGTGAAAAAATGAAAGATAATTGTGCTGGAATTCTAACATGCCAAAATGGAGGAAAATGTATAAGCTTACAAGAAACTTCATTTTGCAGGTGTGTAACTCAGTTTATCAAATTGACAAGCAGCCTTTTAAAATGTATAGATAAGTTTTCAATATAAACACTGTGTAATATATCCAGTAACACAGGAATGTGCAAATAATGCAGGAATTGTGCAAAAGTATAATGCATAATTGTGCAATTTAATGGCTAATTTATAAACGAGCACCACAATTAAAAGTAAATGGTCCAATATTTTTTATTATACACTAAATTGGAATAATTGAGTTAGGGCATATGGTTGCTGAGATATATATACTTTAAACCTCATCAAAAATTTCCATGAAAATGTTTATTTTTCAAGATCATTCATGAAAATGAAGACCTGACTAGCGTATTGATGGCGACTTTTAGTTTCATTGATATCTTTAAATAAATAATGTACGTATTACCTAATATGATTATTTATATTCGATGTACCTGTTTTTCCAATCTACTCGTGTCATATAACATTAAGTTCAGCAGATAAAACGTAATTAAGACCATTTCTACCAGGTAACGCCGAAATCGTGACTGAAACACTGAAGCAACGGCGTTATCTCATTATCAGTAGCTAAATCCTATTTTACCAGCTTCCTTCATATTGTTATATGACACTTGTAGTTTGACAAATGTCTTAGGTATACAGAAAATGAAAAAATATAGTCTTAAGTGTACATATCTATTTTACGAAACACAAAAGTCACCTTCAAAACAGTAATCATGTTGTCTTTCTTAGGAATGATCTAAAAAGGTAAACATATTCCAGACAAAAAATGCAATGCTGTTTAAAGTATAATGTTGTAGCAGCCGTATGGGCTAATTTATTTCTTAAGGATCCTGTATGTTGTAATTGAGGTTGTACTTAAGTGAAATTATATATATATAAATATATATATAAATATATATTACCGTTATTTACAATGGTACAAATGTTAACTTCGGTAATATCTTTATAAATAATGCTTTTTGGAACTTAAAAATTTGATTAACCTGAATTTGAACATCATATTTATGATTTAAAGCCATAAAGAAATTGTGTTACAGGTTCATTAAAATTTGATTGGGAATAACATATTTTGGTTCGTCATTCGTTTTATCTATAGCGTTGCAATGATTTTGCGTTACTTTTACTTTAATTGCACATTCCTGCCTTACTGAATATGCACAGTGATAAAGGTTACAAAAGAAAAATAAAATAATGAACTAAAGTTGTAATTTATAGTTCCTGTATGTATGGAAGTTGTAGTTTTTAGTTCCCTGTATGTATTGAAGTTGTAGTTTTTCCTTTACCTATGTATGGAAGTTGTAGTTTTTATTTTCTGGTATGGAAGTTGTAATTTTTAGTTTTCTGTGTGAATTAAAGTGGTATATATGTATATATCCATACAATACAATAACCATACAGAACATTCTTGTTCATGAAAACACAACAAATTATTCTTTCAACAGCCCAATTCCTGCGCGCCTTGCAGATCAAAAAAGTGTGCGATTTGTCCATACGTCATTGAATCAAATACATTTATTGATGTGAATGCGGCTTCGTACAAGGTACGCAATCGGATCATGTGTAAATCTACGAATGTAGTGTATGCAGTATTGTAAGCGTTGCAAACTTTATATTTATTTAGGTGAAACAGGGGATACGTTGTACCAAAGACATCTGCTTTTAAAATTATTTATCCAGAATATGAACCAAATACAACGATCAGTTAGTGGCGTGTTTTTACACGAACGACCACACAGTTAATGATTTTACAATAATGGGGCTATACAGGAATGACAAATACCGAAAAACAATAGAAAATTTGTGGAAAAATAAATTAAGAACATATAGACCATAATTATGGAGTAAATACCAAAGAATAACGCGACAGTGGCAAACAAGTCCACGGTGGGCGCCCTTCATTGACGTTACGTCACTTTCATTGTTTTCTTTTGATATATTTGTACCTAAAATAAATGCTACTGAAGAATGCAGCAAGGCTGAAAGCTACGGCAAATTTAAATTAGCGTTTTTGATTATGTACGGCAAGTTAGAGATTTTTCTTACTTTCCATATGTATTGAAGTTGTAGTTTTTAGTTTCCTGTATGTATTGAAGTTGTAGTTTTTAGGTTACCATATGTATTGAAGTTGTAGTTTTTTAGTTTCCTGTATGTATTGAAGTTGTAGTTTTTAGGTTACCATATGTATTATAGTTTTTTAGTTTCCTGTATGTATTAAAGTTGTAGTTTTTAGTTTTCTGTATGTATTGAAGTTGTAGTTTTTAATTTCCTGTATGTATTAAAGTTGTAGTTTTTTAGTTTTCTGTATGTATTAAAGTTGTAGTTTTTAGGTTACCATATGTATTGAAGTTGTAGTTTTTATGTTACCATATGTATTAAAGTTGTAGTTTTTTGTTTTCTGTATGTATTGCAGTTGTAGTTTTTAATTTCCTGCATATATGAATGTTGTAGTGTTTAGTTACTTATAAGTATAAAAGTTGTAGTTTTCAGTTTCCTGTATGTATAAAAGTCATTGGTTTTAGTTACCTGTATCTTCATAAAATTGACTTTAAGGGTTTAATCAAATAAGCTTCAAGTATTCATAACAATCAAGCTAATATATATATATTTTTTATGCTATTTTAGATTTACAAGTGAACTTTATCTAGTTTACACTTCAAAATTCTTCAAATATGCCCTAAATTTTAAAAAATATTTTCACTTTTAAATTTTTTGTTAGTTGTTTAAAAAATTTAAAACTTTTTTAAAAAATTTTTTTTTTTCCCGTGAGTAAAAGGCGGAGTACAGGGAGATAAAGTAAAAAGCCCCTTTTGTGTAAAAAATTTTAAAAAGATGTTGTAAAATAATGGGTAGTTTTATAATGACGGAAAACAAAAACAATGCATGTCTAAGGTTAGTTAAAAATTTGCTCTAAAAGATGAAAATTTTAAAAAAAGGGCCATTCACGAGGTGTGCCCGAAAATTTTCGGATGATTTTAATTTAAAAAAAAATTGTAGATTCGATGAAAAAGCCCTTATTTTTTTTTTTCTTATATGTTATTTTTCAATTTTTGTTTTGTACTAAATTTAAAAAATATAAAAAATTTTAAAAATGTACATCGAGGCCTGCAAAATTTTTAAAGAAATGACGTTGATTTCATTTTCCCAAAATATTTATTCTCCCTGAAAAAACTGGGTTTTTATCTCCCACCCCCGTTAACATTTTGGTACCAAATTTTAAACGCACACGGGTCATTACTTTTTTCAGGAATGTTTGCTCTTTTTTATTTTTTTATGATTTCAACTTTTCCTGATTTTCGAGCTAATACGAGGGATGCCCCGTTTTCCAAAATTGTCAAAAATTGCTCGGTACCGCCTTTGACATTTGCAGTAGATGTCGTCTTTGGGAATTTTTTATCCTTCCCGATTACCTTATTTTTTCGATTGTTTTATAAAGATTGGTCGTTTTTTTCAGTAAAATTTTACTTTGTTATAAATAATAATAAACTTTTTTTCGTGATCCTTCCTGGTCATAAAAAACCGTCCCATTTTAAACAATATTAAAAATTAAAATGATATAGACTTTGACATTTTTACATATGGGGGTTTGCTATAAAAATCATATTCAAACTTCTATACTTCACATAATTCAAGAAAAAACTTGCCTTACATGTAATTATATGATTTCCTATTTTAACTTAAAAAATTTAAAAAGTAAAAATGGGCCCCCCGGGAACATTAGGACAAACCTTTACATTTAATATTGGAACTTTGTAATGATGAATAAAAAAAGTAATTGCAAGATTTTTTTGAAAAAGAAATGTTTGGGTTTAGTATTTTTTTTAATTTTTTTTCCCTACATTTTTTGGGTTTCACCCAATTTATGAAAAACAGGTTTTTTTTATTGTTTGTAGTGATGACAAGGCATGTTTAGGGGAGGAAGGAGGGACAGGGGTGAAAAGGGGGTGAAACTAAATTTCAAAAGGGTTTTAAATTTGTGTAAAAGTAAGAATTTTGTTTAAAAACAGTGAAACACTGCCGGTTATCGGAACTATTCTTTTAAAAAATTTTCATTCTATACAGTTTTGGGGAGAAAAAAATTTTCAGTGTTTGGGTTTTAAAAAACTACAGAAGAAACTGTCCAGAAAGTAAGCAAAGGATTACAAGCACATATCAATATTGAAATTATAACAGATTTTGTATAGACCATAGTAAATGTTCTTTGTAAGGGTTCTTTAAAGCTAAGAAGTTATTGTCCCTGACTTTAAATCAGTTACACATCACAAATGTAGGTTGATCATGTTATTTAAGGGACATTTTAATTCTACAAGGGCTGTTCAATATATAATGAGACGGTCCTCATTTATTTTTTATTCTAACATGAAATATAACAAAATGTGGTATAACTTATTCTTGATCAGATTATAGGCATTGGTAGACAATATAACTTGACATAGAAATTATGATCATTTCAATAACAATAGTAACGTGTTATCGCCCCTGTCCGTTCTGTCTTATAAAGATGTAACTTATAATATAATGTTAAGTAAGAAATAATTTTTAGCTCGCCTTTTTTTGAAAAAAAAGTAGGGGTATTGTTATAGTCGCGGCGGCGTTTCTGTTGCCGTTCGCAAACTTGTACCTGGATCATAACTTTTTTAGTTCTTGGTGTATTGTCTTCAAACTTGGCCACAACAACCCTTGGGACAAGACCTTTCAGTAGACCACACTAACCTTGACCTTCAAGGTCAAAACTCTAAATTTTGCTGGTTCTTGCTATTATTGGCTGTAACTTTGTTATTTTTGAATGGATTGTCTTCAAACTTGAACATAATAATCTTTAAGGATAACCCTTTAAAATAACCAGACAGACCTATATATATATAGCGGGGAAAAAAGAATGAAGCGATGCCTTTTCCAGTTTACATTGCAATTGTTTATTAACAAAACTGTAATAAATAATTGAAGAGGTCTGTTTCTCGCATTTTATAGATTGGCATTATATTAAACTTTGGCGTGATGTCTCTTGCGCAAATTGCAATGTGTCGACTGACTGGTATTAATGCATTGTCTGGATTTCGTATATGTTGACTGTGTAATGTTACTCGATTTCTTAAATTTGAAGTTTCTCCAATATAATCTTTGGAACAACCATTACATTTCAATGCATAGATTACATTTTTTATGTCGCATGATCCTGAGAATTTTACTTTCACATTTTTTATGTCGCATGATCTGAGAATTTTACTTTTAATTCGCGGCCATTATATGGTATGTATTTCCTTCTATCAAGTGTTTGCACAGGCCGCATTTTAAACTGCTGCATCTTATTATTTTATTCTTTCTCAGTGTTGAAGAAAATCGTGCCCTGGTCAAAAGTTTTTTCAGATTAGCCGGTTGTCTTTTACTTTTAATTATGTGGCTTCTTTCAATAATTCCTTTCATTATTTCATCATTTTGTAAAATTGGTAGATTTTCTTGTATAACTGCGAAAAATTCGGTATTCCTTGGATTATGTGTTGACACGTATGGTATGACTTTTTCGTCCGTCTTTAGTTTTGTCTTCCGTAGTTCTGATTGTTCTATTGCTAAATATATATATATATATTAATATATATTAAAACGTGATAAATGTTCCTTGTGCAGTGTTGAAATAGATAAAATTATAATGTTTAAGAAATAACAAACTCTATGTAAATTCAGTAGCGCTTTCAATGCTTTCTTCGCATATCTTCAGCCGAAACTTTAATAAACAATAAACATATAAACAAATGACGTAATGTCATGAAAAAAAGCGGGAACGTTAAATGATAACGTATTTCCCGGCAAACACAATATGGTAATTTATACTGTAAAATTATAATATTACGGACATTAAGCATAATCCGTACAATCCGTAATATTATAATTTTACAGTATAAATTACCATATTGTGTTTGCCGGGGAAATATGTTATCATTTAACGTTCCCGCTTTTTTTCATGACATTACGTCATTTGTTTATATGTTTATTGTTTATTAAAGTTTCGGCTTAAGATATGCGAAGAAAGCATTGAAAGCGCTACTGAATTTACATAGAGTTTGTTATTTCTTAAACATTATAATTTTATCTATTTATATATATATATATATATATATATATATATATATATATGCATTTAAATATATATATATACGAAGAACGTCTTGAAGTGTGGGCGAACATTAAGTTTTGCTTGCATTTAGACAAATCCGCGATGGAAACATTTACAATGTTGCAAGAGGCTTAAAGGGGAAAGACAGTTTTTATTTGTTTGGGTCCTCAGACCAAACAAATAATGGTAGAGAAATTTCAGACTCTGATGCTGTTAATTGCAAATGCCGAAAGTAGTCCGCTTTTTGAAGTGGTTACTTCCCTTTATATGTACACTGACGCCGAAAAATTCAGGGGAGATCACTGCGTAAAGATGGTCAAATGACAGGCGCATTAATTTTCAAGCAAAATTATGTATGAGTTCCCGCTTGGTAAAAGATTTCTTATATTGTTTTATTCTTTATAGATATACATGAATATAGTAAGGTCCATGATTATTTACATCAGTCTGTGTTAAACAACAGTTAGCGTCGTTACAAACCCTTATTTAGAATAATATGGTTTTCTTCAGGCCGTTAACATATCACCGTGGCAGAGGGGTTTGCGCGCTCGCTTAGGAAGCGAGAGGTCTGTAGTTCAAATCCTAGTTAAGGCAACTCATTTTGTTTTCAAATTGTTTAAGTCAAATAAACATTGAATTGAATATCAGTGTTTCAATTAGTCTTATAGCCAATTTACTACAATTAAAATGCTGGAAAGCATTGGTGGCACTATACAAAAACAAATTGGTTTATAATCTCACAACATTCACTTTTCTGACATTCTGAGACCCAAACAAATTCAGCGCCTTCTCTGCTTTGATTGTCGTATGTTAGTGTTTAGGTGGTACAAAATGTTTTCTGAGGGACACCCATCCCTGCATGACGAACATAAGTCCAGTAGAAAACAGTCTGTGAAAGCGTCAAGAGTCGCGTCAATTCAGTCAGGGCTTGATACTGATATGCGTTAAATGGTGCGGGAGCTTGCCGAAATTGCTGATGCATGCGTAGGAAGTACGCATCGCATACTGTCGAAAGATTTAAGCATATATTCTGGAGCATATTTTGAAAAGCTACGTATGTGAGAAGACATTATAGCGACTTAACTTCACAAATGACGTAGCTGACATCGCAAAATATTGTTGTGCGGGGCCGATAGTGCAAACATGACTTTCTTATAAATTCTGTAACTTTAAAACTGTTTTATGCATTACTTAAATATTTTCAGATTATATTTAGAAATGAAATAACTTTGTTATTTTGTATTGTATTCATCTGTTGAACATAGTCTAATTATATATCGAACAACCCTCGTACATGTAAAATTTCTCAACTAAGACCATATTTCTACCTAACTGGTTTTTAGCTCACCTGTCACAAAGTGACAGGGTGAGCTTTTGTGATCGCTTTTCGTCCGTCCGTCGTCCGTAAACTTTTACTTTAAATGACATCTCCTCATTAACCACTCAGTCAATTTCATCCAAACTTCACAGGAATGTTCCTTTGGTGGTCACCTTTGAAAATTGTTCAAAGAATTTAATTCCATGTAGAACTCTGGTTGCCATGGCAACCAAAAGAAAAAAACTTAAAATATCTTCTTCTAAAAAACCCAAAGAGCTAGAGCTTAGATTTTTGGCATGAAACATCTTCTGGTAAGTGTCTACCAAGTTTGTTCAAATAAAAGCCCTTGGGTCAAAATTGGCCCCGCCCCAGGGGGTCATTGATTTTCCCTATATGCATATAGTAAAAACTTAAAAAATCTTCTTTTAAAGAAACAAAAGAGCTAGAGTTAAGATATTTAGCATGAAACATCTTCTAATGGGTGTCTACCAAGTTTGTTCAAATAAAAGCTCTGGGGTCAAAATTTGCCCCACCCCAGGGGGTCATTGATTTCCCCATATGCATATAGTAAAAACTTAAAAATCTTCTTTTAAATAACCCAAAGAGCTAGAGCTTAGATAAACATGTTCTAATGGATGTCTACCAAGTTTGTTCAAATAAGAGCCCTGGGGTCAAAATTGGCTCGGCCCAGGGGGTCATTGATTTTCCAAATTTCCTTATATGTGTATAGGAAAAACTTAAAAAATCTTCTTTGGAAAAAACCAAATAGATAGAGTTTAGATATTAAGCATGAAAGATTTTCTAGTGAGTGTCTACAAAGTTTGTTCAAATAAAAGCCCTGGGGTCGAAATTGGCCCCACCCCGGAGGTCATTCATTTTCCCTATAATTTATGTGTAAAACTATAGCAAAAATTAAAAAATCTTTTTTGAAAAAACTCAAATAGCTAGAGTTTAGATATTAAGCATGAAACATTTTCTAGTAAGTGTCTACAAATATTGTTGAAATAAAAGCCCTGGGGTCAAAACTGGCCCTGCCCCAGGTGTTTCATTGTTTTTAACTATATGTGTAAAGAAAAAACTTTAAAAAAATCTTCTTTTAAAAATCCAAACAAGCTAGACCTTAGATGTTTAGCATGAAACCTTTTCTAATGGTTGTCTACCAAGTTTGTTCAAATAAAAGCCCCGGGGTTTAAACTGGCCCCGCTCCGGGGGCCTATGTACAGGTGAGCGACTTCAGGGCCATCATGGCCCTCTTGTTTTATGTTAAAATGAGGTACACAGGCACTTCATGGCCCTTTCTCCTGCATGAAAACAACAGAGTGTTTTCCAATCAATCCTTTATGTCTTCATTAAAGTTTTCATATGACTAATTTATGTCACTGTCCATCTTAAATCGAAGGATTAATATTATGAAGAACTTTAACGTTTTTTTTCAATATTTGTTAGTAACTAACCTTTACTTTGAATTAAAACAAAAATGTGACATCTGCTTAAGTGTAGATTTTTTTATAAATGTTAGTTTCATTTCAGATTACAAAGGTAAATCATGTGAGATTGTGAAAGATTGGTGCACTGACAACCCATGTAAGAATGATGGACGATGTAAACAATTAAATCCAGTAGGGTATGAATGCGAGTGTATGCCAGGTATTTACCTAATTATCTATATTATTATCAAAGCACTGAAAGTACTTGTAGAGCAATTCTTACTGATGGAAGCAGATTAAATATGATAGAAGGGTAGCTAAATTGTATTGAATGTGTACAAAAACAATAATGATCTGTGATATGCTATTTTAAATTCAATAAGAGATATGCCAAATATATTGTTAATCTCTGTTACTAATGTATTCTATAACTGTTAACGACAACAGATTTTACCAATGCGACCAGTGCAGTCCAAGATCAGTCAGCCTGCCAATCCATGCCATCTGATCCTGGTCTGTAATGTTTGTGACTTATTCCATACATATTTGAAATTTTCGTAAAAAAAAGACGAATAGTTTAGTCCACATTGAAAGAGAGAGGAGTATATGTGAAGACATTTAGCTTGATAACGGATAAATAACTAATAATCATAATTTACTGATAGACTCGTGTTCTAAATGTAGAAGTTATCTGAGCAATCAGACATTTCTCGCATCTTATTAAGTGATGAAATTACTTTTAGGGATATAGTATTTCTTATGTATATTACAAAATGACATGTTCTAATTTTAAACAGATCTATGTCAACTAGATTATTAAAAGTATCAAAATGTACCATTATTTAAACCCACTGATTTGTAGGTTACAGTGGTGCTACATGTGAGATAGTAGCTGATCCATGTGCCAACACTCCATGTCTTAACAGAGCTGTTTGTCAGGCAACATCACTATCAACACATGATTGTCTATGTACAGAAGGGAGGACATGGACAGGAACATCTTGTAAAAGTCAGTACATTTTCATGTTTTTAGAAAAATTTAAGTTCAGCTTTACCTGTACCATTATCTTTACCTGTATCATTTTCTTTACCTGTACCATTTCCTTTACCTGTACAATTATCTATACCTGTACTATTATCTTTACCCTGTAAATTTATCTTAACCTGTACATTATTTTTACATTATCTGTACACATGTAATTACCTTTACAAAATCCTTTGCCTGTAAAATAAACAATTGCAGCTAGCATTTTAACATGATTATTCAAATTTCAAATCAAAGTTTGAAAGCATAGAATACAAACTTGACACCATTTCTTTATATGTTCTCCTCTTTAAAGTGATAAAACTAAATTGAAGTTATGATTATTTGAATGTTTTACAAGTATAGAGCCAGGTCTTCCTGTACTCATCAAGCTCTTTACTGTGATGGCTGATTTGTGCCATCCCTGTTTTTGCCCTGTGACTCTGACAGACGAAAAGTCAAAAATTTACAAGTTAAAATGACGGGGGTGCGGAGTGAAAACTGACATATTAGCGAGGGCGCATGGTGAAGTTTAATAATTTAAACTTCGCCCTGCAGGGGTACAGAGCGAAATTTAAAAGATAAAACTGTTGGGTTGCTGGACGAAAACACGCTTTTTCTTAAATTTTGCCCTGCGCCCCAGACTGCAGTCATTGAATTAAGCACTGGCTCGGTGGCCAGACTTTATATGTGGGTGCACCTTTATGAGTTCTACCTGTCACATACTATTTCTACATGCAAGGTTGATGTCAATTTGTGTTTTAATTCAAATTTACTTCTTTAATTAATGTTAGTACAGTGTGTTGCTCCTCAAACAGCTTTTGTTAATAGATGTTGCATTAAGCAGATGAGCCTTGATAGCACATGCATGTTGTAGTTTGATATTAAATTAAATTGTTCTAAACTCAGAAAAACCATTTTTTTGTGTGTATATCTTTAAATAATTTTTCTGCAAGGGACATTTTAACAGAAAGTTGTATTAAAGCACAATGAGACAGTGTCTGTCCTTCCTAATTAACAATTGTTTAAAGAATGCTTTAAAACTGCTACTAAATTACCAATGTTAGTACAGATAAATAAAATAAAAATACCGTATGTACACTTATTGTATATAATGACAATCTTAAACATTTCCTTGATATTAGATATAAACATTGTATTGATTGTAGAAGATAAAGTAAGTAAATTCCCTATTGTTTATGTACAAATTTTGTATATTCTAGATTCAAGAACAGATTATACAATGTTGGTAAATGCTGCAGATCAACTCAAGAAGCCAGCTTCATTGCAGACATTATTCCACTTGAAAACTGATGAGCTATCTGTAATGATGTGGCTAAGGGTTCATATGGTGAACTCAGAAGTTCCTCTAGGCACTGTGTTTGCTTTACTTGCGTAAGTAATCTACTGCTGGACTTTCCTATCATTTATATCATCATGATGATATATATTGATTCTTCAAGGCTGTAGCCGGCTCATATTCAAACTTAGAACATTTATAGGGGGGTCCAGTGGCATGTTTCCCAGATAAAAACATTCAAAAAAGTCATTTCTAGCAATTTACTGGATAAATTTTATTTTTTATTTGGGCACATTTTTAAAAATAAATGTATCATTACTCACCTGAGCTAATAAATTATGAACTGTTGACACGTAAGCAGAAATTACACAAAACAGAAAAAAAGATAATTTTCCCTTTACTTTGCCTTTTATTATTTGCATTTGTTTTGCATATCTCATATACCAATATAAAAGATAGATCATTTTGATAAATTAAAAAAGAGAACAATACACAAAGATCATTTTGGTAAATTTAGAAAGAGAACAATACATCAGATCATTTTGGTAAATTAAAAAAAGAGAAGACTACACCTATAGAAATACATGACTTGTACACATGAGATCGAAGTCTACCATGGTAATCTGTAGATTAAAAGTTAAGATCTGGTACTCCTGTTCATATAAAATATGGTATCATAAACACATTTCTTGAACTCAGTATTTGAATTTTTTTCCAACTAGATGCAATATCTTTGGGTGTCCATGGCTGATCGGTTAAAAATGTTGATTTTAAATCACCTGTCCCTCACCACTTGGGGCTTGTGCGAAATACTTTGGATTCTTTGATGTGGGGAAGCTATCCAGCTACCTTACAGAACATCAGTGTTTCTTCTCGGGTACTTGTTCGTGCCAATGGGCACCTGAATCTTCCTTCACCAGTAAAGCTGGACTGTCACCATTTGACTTCTACTATGTTGGTGCAACTCTAAACAAAACAAAAAAGAAAACAAACATCCAATTTCTTGGAATTATCAATATCCACACTTTTCACATTTCTGCAAAAAGTATATAATTTACAGAATGCACATTCTAATAGTGTTTGGACATACTTCTATTGAATAAAATATGTACAAAAATAACCTAAAAATCTATTCATATGTAAACTCTTTTGTGTGTATGGTTGCCATAAATTACAGATATTGAGTGTGAGTTAGCTATGGACTCATCAAACTTAATCAGAGCTCCGAGTAATGGCTTATCCTGTTGTATGAGTATGAGCTTAATAGAATTAATGTGTGTAATAAACATGTATATCATGTTGCATATCTTAAATTTATATCTTATAACTATGATAAAATAACTGTAAGACTAGAACTAAACTTTACTATATGAACAAATAAAATATTTATATGAGTAGCTAAATTCTTAATTCTACTTTATTGATTGAATCTTTTATATGAATATGACATGACTTACAAGGAGGTTATTGTGTCATACACTGTCATACTTCAAAGTCATACACTGTCATACTATGGTGTCAAACACAGTCATACTATGATGTCATACACTGTAATACTATGATGTCATATACTGTCATTCTATAATGCCAAACATTGTCATACTATAATGTCACACAGTGTCATACTATAATGTCGTACACTGTCATACTATGTCATACATTGTCATACTATGTTGTCATACAATGTCATTCTACAATGTCAAACACTGTCATACTATGATGTCATACACTGTCATTCTATGATGTCATACACTGTCATACTATGGTGTTGTACACTATCATTCAATGTTGTCATACACTGTCATTCTACAATGTCATACACTGTCATACTATGTTGTCATACACTGTCATACTATGATGTTTCGCACTGTCATACTTTGATGTCATACACTGTCATATTATGTGGTCATACACTGTCATTCTCTGATGTCATACACTGACATATTATGTTGTCATACACTGTCATTCTATGATGTCATACACCGTCATACTATGATATCATACACTGTCATACTATGGTGTTGTACACAATCATTCAATGATGTCATACATTGTCATTCTACAATGTCATACACTTTCATACTATGTTGTCATACACTGTCATACTATGATGTCAGGCACTGTCATACTTTGATGTCATACACTGTCATATTATGATGTCATACACTGTCATTCTATGATGTTGTACACTGTCATACTTTGATGTCAAACACTGTCATACGATGATGTCGTGCACTGTCATACTATGATGTCATACACTGTCATACTATGGTGTTGTACACAATCATTCAATGATGTCATACACTGTCATTCTACAATGTCATACACTTTCATACTATGTTGTCATACACTGTCATACTATGATGTCAGGCAATGTCATACTTTGATGTCATACACTGTTATATTATGTGGTCATACACTGTCATTCTATGATGTTGTACACTGTCATACTATGTTGTCATACACTGTCATACTATGATGTCACGCACTGTCATACTTTGATGTCATACACTGTCATTCTATGATGTCAAACTCTGTCATATTATGATGTCGTACACCGTCATACTATAATGTCATACACTGTCATACTATGATGTCATGCACTGACATACTTTCATTTCATACACTGTCATACTATGATGTCATACACTGTCACACTATGATGTCATACACTGTCATACTAAGTTGTAAGTGTTAGATATGCATTAGCAGCAAATATAAAGGTTGAGATAAATCATCAGTATCATTATTTATGACAGGACAGAGGAAACGACACTACCAGAAGATTTGATGTTTGACTTTAGCCTAACAGTAAGTAAGGCTGGAATTTATGTAAGATACGGGTTGGATCCGAAAGTTGGTATATCATTTGAAACGGAGGATCTTTTTAGGGGTATTCTATTTGATGGAGAATGGCATCATCTTGGAATTTCAATGACTAGTTACGGAATGTTATCTGCATCATTAGATTCCCTGCATGTCCAGGAACCAGTTTACACCAGCAGGAACCTTCAACTTGATTACAAGTAAGACATTCCATATTTCATTTATTATACCCCCAAATCAAAGTTTGGGGGTATATAGGAGTCACTCGGTGGTCGGTGGGTTGGTCGGTCGGTCCAGCCCTCTGTTGAATTTTCCTTGTCCGGAGCATAACTTGAAGACAAATGGTTGGAATTCAATATAACTTCATACAATGGTCAAGTATATTGTGAGGAAGTGCAGTGCACAAGAATCATAACTCCATCTTGACTAATTACAGAGTTATTGCCCTTTGTTACTTTTCCTTGTCCGGAGCATAACTTAAAAACTACTGGATGGAATTCAAAACAACTTCATACAATGGTCTGGGGCAATGGGAGGAAGTGCAGTACACAAGAACTATAACTCTATCTAAAGTTATTACAGAGTTATTGCCCTTTGTTACTTTTCCATTGCTGTTTTTTGTCCAGAGCATAACTTGAAGACTAATGGTTGGAATTCAATACAACTTCATACTATGATCAAAGACATTGAGAGGAAGTGCAGTGCATAAGAACCATAACTCCATCTTGGCTAATTACAGAGTTATTGCCCTTTGTTACTTTTCCTTGTCCATAGCATAACTTGTAAACTGTTAGTTGGAATTTAAGACAACTTCATACAATGGTCAAGCACATTAAGAGGAAGTGCAGTGTACAAGAACAATAGCACCATTTTGACAAATTACAGAGTTATTGCCCTTTGATACTTTTCCTTATCCAGATCATAACTTGTAAAGTGCAGGATGGAATTCAAAACAACTTCATACAATGGTCAAGCACAATAAGAGGAAGTACAGTGCACAAGAACCATAAATCTGTCCAGTGTAATTATAGAGTTATTGCCCTTTTTTACTTTTCCATTGCTTTTTTCTTGTCCAGAGCATAACTTGAAAACTACTTGTTTGAATTCAATACAATTTTATACAATGGTCAAGTATATTGAGAGAAAGCACAGTGCTTAGAAACCATAACTCTTTCTTGACTAATTACAGAGTTATTGCCCTTTGTTACTTTTAATTGTCATAACTTGAAAATTAATGGTTCGAATTCAAAGAAACTTCATACAATGGTCAAGGGCAGTGAGATGAAATGCAGTGCATAAGAACCATAACTCTATTTGGATTTATTAATTATTGCCCTTTGTTACTTTTTTGTCCAGTGCATAACTTGAAAACTAGTAGTTGGAATTCAATACAACTTCATACAATGGTCAAGCGCAATTAGAGGAAGTGCAGTGTACAATAACCATAACTCCATCTTCAGTATTTGTAGAGTTATTGCCCTTTGTTCCTTTTCCTTGTCAAGTGCATAACTTAAAAACTAATGTTTAGAATTTAATGAAACTTCATTCAATGGTCAAGCGCAATGAGAGAAAGTGCAGTAACTCTTAAAAGAAGCGTAACTCTTTTTGGACTTATTACAGAGTAATTTGATAAAACTTCTTCAATGGTCAACCACATTGAAAGGAAATGCAACATACAAGACCCACAACTATCTTTAATTGCCGACAACCATACCTCTATTTCAGTTCTTTCGCAAGGTATTCTGTTTCTAGTAACTTCCTCATTTCCGAAGCAGTCTTGCTGGGGTATTAATCACATTTAGTGATAGGTCTAGTTAAGATTATTTACATTTGTTATTAAGACTAGATTAAGTTTTAATTGGTTTTGGATAATGTTCAATTGTCATTGGGATTAAATTTGGGTTTAATGTGCATTAAATCGGGTAAAAATTGTGATCAAAATTAAATAGATTTTATCCGGAACTTAGCAAATGTGGGTTTTTCAATGTTAATCCCCCAATACAAACAAACTTTTACCGTTATAGCTTCATGGTGCACTATCTACAGGTTACAATAGATTTGTCAACATTTTGCCCTTATTTTCCAGCCTATAACTTAAAAAGTTTGTACCCCGATTAGCTTGAAAGACCAAAAATATTCTTAATTTGTGTGGAAAGTCTAATGTAATAGGGTTTTTATCAGGTTGAAGAGTTGTAATTGAGATTATCTAGGGTTGTAATTGAGATTATCTAGAGTTGTACTTCAGATTATCTAGGGTTGTACTTCAGATTATCTAGAGTTGTAATTGAGATTATCTAGGGTTGTAATTGAGATTATCTAGGGTTGTAATTGAGATTATCTAGGGTTGTAATTGAGATTATCTTGGGTTGTAATTGAGATTATTTAGGGTTGTACTTCAGATTATCTAGGGGGTGATTGAGATTATCTAGGGTTGTAATTGAGATTATCTAGGGTTGTAATTGAGATTATCTTGGGTTGTGATTGAGATTATCTAGGGTTGTATTGTGATTATCTAGGGAGGGGGAGTAATTGAGATTATCTAGGGTTGTACTTCAGATTATCTAGGGTTGTACTTCAGATTATCTAGAGTTGTAATTGAGATTATCAAGAGTTGTAATTGAGATTATCTAGAACTGTAATTGAGATTATCTAGTATTGTAATTGAGATTATTGTGCATTTAGATTTACCATTGTCCTTCCGTCCGTCCATCCTTCCGTGCGTCCGTCCGTTCACTTTTTGTGTCGCACATAGCTTAAATTGTAATTGACCTAGAGTCATGAAACCTTACAGGAATGTTGATCAGCATGTGAAGTTGTGCACCTGGGTATTTTCATGTGGATATATTTAGTATTTTAGAGTTATTGCCCTTGACTTAGTAAAAATTTGTGATTTTCAACTTGTGTCGCAAGTAACTCAAACAATATTTGACCTAGAGTCATGAAACCTTACTGGAATGTTGATCAGCATGTGTAAGTTGTGCACCTGGGTATTTTTGTGTGGATATATATAGTCTTTTTAGAGTTATTGTTCTTGAATTAGTAAATGTTTCTAATTTTCAACTTGTGTCGCATGTTACTCAAAAAAGTATTTGACCTAGAGTCATGAAATCTTACAAGAATGTTGCTCAGCATGTGTTATTGTGCATCTGTGTATTTTTTTGTTGATATTTTTAGTATTTTTAGAGTTATTGCCCTTGACTTAGTAAAAATTTCCAATTTTCGACTTGTGTCGCACATAACTAAAAAAGTATTTGACCTAGAGTCATGAATGGCTTAAAGTTTAGTATTCATTTAAAGCAGCATGCCTCCAGGTTCATGCTAATTTTCATCAAAGTTTTCAAAATGTATTTGAAAATATCAAAATATTGTGAAGTGAAGAAAGAAAGTAATTTACACATTGCAAATGGCACTTACATTCCATTTAAATAACCAAAAACAAGTCAAATATGCAAAAACTAGTCTTTATAAGTTACGCTGAGGGATTGGAATATGGTGATTAATAATGGAAAATCAAAAAGTATCTTTTTACTTTTCTAAACTTCTAAGTATAGTTTATTTTTATTTAAATAATTTGATTCATCTGAAGGCATGAAACTTTAAAACTTATTGAACATTTTCTTTGATAAGCTGGTATAGCTTATTTACAATCAAGCATGAAAATAGCCAATTACACTGTCCTATGGATAATGCTAAATAACGACCAAATAATATGACCTATTTTGAGTAATAGCCTCATAAACCAGATACTGTTCCGGCCTTCTTTCGGCAATTGTCAAAATATTTATATATATAATTAGCTCACCTGTCACAAAGTGACATGGTGAGCTTTTTTGATCGCTTTTCATCCGTCGTCTGTCCGTTAACTTTTACTTTAAACGACATCTTCTCATAAACCGCTAAGCCAATTTCATTCAAACTTCACAGGAATGTTCCTTTGGTAGTCAACTTCAAAAATTGTTCAAAGAATTTAATTCCATGCCTTGGCAACCGAAAGAAAAAACTTGAAAAATCTCCTTAAAAAAACGAAAGAGCTCGAGCTTAAATATTTGGCATGAAACATCGTCTAGTCAGTGTCTACCAAGTTTGTACAAATAAAAGCCCTGGGGTCAAAATTAGGGTCATTGATTTTTCTTATTTGTATATAGTAAAAACTTAAAAAACCTTCTACTAAAAAAAAAAACAAATAGCTAGAGCTTAGATATTAAGCATGTAACATCTTCTAGTAGATGTCTACCAAGTTTGTTCAAATTAAAGCCCTGGGGTCAAAATTGGCCCCGTCCAAGGGGGTCATTGTTTTTCCCTGTATGTATATAGTAAAAACTTAAAAAACCTTCTACTAAAAAAAAAACAAATAGCTAGAGCTTAGATATTAAGCATGAAACATCTTCTAGTAGATGTCTACCAAGTTTGTTCAAATAAAAGCCCTTGGGTCAAAATTGGCCCCGTCCAAGGGGGTCATTGTTTTTCCCTGTATGTATATAGTAAAAACTTGAAAAATATATTTGTTTAAATCCCTAAGAGCTAAAGCTAAGATATTTAGCATGAAACATCTTCGAATGGGTGTCTACCATTTTTATTCAATTAAGGGCCCTGGGGTTAAAATTGGCCCCGCCCCGTGGGTCATTGATTTTCCTTATATGTGTATAGTAAAAACTTAAAAAATCTTCTTTTAAAAAACCCAACAAGCTAGAGTTTGGATACTAAGCATGAAATATCTTGTATTGTGTGTCTACCAAGTTTGTTCAAATAAAAGCCCTGGAGACAAAATTGGCCCCGCCCAGAGGGGGGGGGGTCATTGCTTTTCCTTGTATGTGTAAAGTAAAAACTTAAAAAATCTTCTTAGAGCTAGAGCTTAGATATTTATCATGAAACATCTTCAAATAGGTGTCTACCAAGTCTGTTCAAATAAAAGCCCCTGGGTTACAATAGGCCCCATCCCAGGGTTCTATATACAGGTGAGCGTCTTCAAGTGGCCCTCTTGTTTTTTTTTCTTGTAAATGATTTTCTATGTCATTATTTGAGAAATTATTAATTAGTTAGCTTGCATACTTGCTGATAAAGCTTAGAAATCCTAAAACAGTTTAAAAGAAAAGCAGGTTTTTGTTTACTTGTGTACAAGTAGATGGAATTAATATACCTTTAGTGTCTAAGTTACTTCTGATTACATTTGTGTATATTCGAAGTAATGCTGGTTACATGACTATTGTGGTTTATTTGAAAGAAATTTGTTAAATTATTACCATTGACTTACCAAAAATAAGATAATAATCTGTAGGCTCTTGCTTTGATTTAATGCATATTTAGTAAACATTGTACAAAGTAACAATGTGAATAGGTATCATGATTTCACTAAACATAGTAACAATATGACTGGGTATCTGACTCAGAAAGTTAAGTATCAAACCAGTGCTGAAGGCACAAATCGATTGTACTTAAAAAAAACCTGAAATATCCAAACTAGCTTAAATATGCATTGCCTACTCAATAGCTAGCTAAAAGTATCCCAACCTATATATATTTAGTGTTGCATGGTCAAGTTTGATATTGTTACTATTTACTTAGGATGTTATAACTTCATAGGAAGAGAAATATTTTTCAATCTATCCATGTGATTGTGAGTGACCATTCAGCCAACTTATGTACTCTTATTTTTGTTATGTTTATGTGATCAAGCCTTTATACATTATATTTAGGACTGTGGTTATACATGTATGTTAAATCAATAAAATATTGCATTTGTAATTTCATATTACATATTGTTTTGAAAATTAAGACTTAGAGGTATGAAATAAATTCATTGATGATCTACAGTGCAGTTATTTTTTTAAGCTTAACTGTTTGAAGAAAAATGGGGCTATCCTTTACACCTGGAATTCTTCATCAGTGTAACATCTTATGTTTTTCATGCAACTAATGGCTCAATTTCACCTTGGTTTGAAATCCACAAGGCACATTGGATTCTTTCATGTGTTAAAGACTTTGCACATAGTTAGGATCATAAAAAATGGTCACTTTCCAAGGCCAGGAAATCTAGCATGGATTTTGACAGAAGTATGACTCTCTAAACTTCTGATTTAATACATGTTAAATTTTTGCCTGAAAAATCTTAAAACTAAATAATAGTGTACCTTGGAGGTCACTGTCAAAGGCTCATAACTTGTGAATTTTAAATGAAATATGGCCTCACGGAACATAAAAAAATTGCAAGACTTGATCATATGTATATAAATGAAATATTCCTTAGTTAATTCAAACATTTTCCATCAAGTTCTGAGAATAGTTGAATCTATTGACAGCTATTGTTGATATAAATGGACAAGCTTGTGGTTGCTGTGGTAGTCTCCTGATTGACTACACAATTATAAGTAGAATAGCTGAATTTCAAATGAGTAACCAATGCAGTTTCACTTGTGATGTTTAAAATAGTGTTGGTTGAGTTTGTAGATATCTGTATGTAGTATGTACATGTATGTCATTTTGCACATACATGCATATCATGACTGTACAAAACCTGCCCATCCATGGAAAAACACAGGGTATGAAAGTACGTCAAATATGATCTTGGATATTCTTAAATGACCGTCATTGAAGCTAAGATGATACTGAATTTGTATGTACTGTTCTATATAAGATCAGTCAAATTAATATTTAATTACATGTTGTGCATAGTGTACACCTGGTGTAATGTTGCAATAGCATGTGATAACTTCTTCCAATTTATTCATACATGTATTAAACAATCGTCAATGTATATAAGAATGCCTCGGTTTTTCGAGGGATGGGTTGAGTTATTGTCGAAATGCTACTGGTCATCTGAGAAAATATAAGAAAAATAATTTTAACGGCCTAAAGATACTCGGACTTTCTTGCAGCCAGAATATGCAGACCATTATTGGTATTGAGCTACCGTTTATGTAGACTCCATTACAATTGACGATTCGTATATATTATATCATCGCGAATTCACCATTTTGGTAGCTTTATTGGGTCATTTAAAAGAAACGTTTAAAACAAACAATTTTAGGTAAAGTACGAATGAACAGGCATTGTTTACATATTAACGGTGCGTCAAATTCAAGTATGTGACAATTCGTTACAAGTAAGCAAGCTAGTCACTGATTGGCTGAAGTGTAGACACGGATTTTCCCGTCTAAAAATAGAAATATCGGTATATGAACGTATCGGTATATGAACCTACAATTTTAGCAGAGGTGAGGAACATTCGACCAATGCGCAGGAGAGTAATGTAGTTGTGCACCTGAGTATTTTTCATTTTCCTGAAAGTTTTCAAGAATGTTGGTTAGCGTGTGTACTGATGCACCCTGGGTTTTTTCTTGTGGATTTTTTCAGTATTTGTAGCATTAACACTTTACTTAATAAAAAATTTTTAGTTTTCATCTTGGGCACATGTAGCCAAAAAAAAAAATTGATCTAGAGACATAAGATTGACAAATCGGTGGAGTGTTGGGGCACCCGTGTCCTATGGACACATTTCTAGTTTAGGGTTGTACTTCAGATTATCTAGGGTTGTTATTGAGATTATATAGGGTTGTATTGAGATTACCTGGAGGGGTAATTGAGATTATCCAAGGTTATGACAGAGATTATTTAGGGTTATAACTGAAAATATCTAGGGCAAAAACTGAGATTATTTAAAGTTGTAATTGAGATTATCAAGAGTTGTAATTGAGATTATCTAGGGATTAATTGATATTATCTAGGCTTATAACTGATATTATTATGCTCCTTCGAAAAATTTCGGGGGAGCATATAGTTGTCGGGTCGTCCGTCCGTCCATCCATCAGTCCGTCCGTCTGCCCGTACGTACGTCCCGAAATTCGTGTCCAACCCATGATTTCTATATTTGAAGTCGGATTTTTACAACTATTTCACAGAAATGATCACCATATTGCGACGAAGTGTCACGCGCAACATTTGGGTCCCCACCTTGAAGGTCAAGGTCACAGCATGACCTTGAAGCAAAATCGTGTTCGGCCAATAACTTCTATATTTGAAGTAGGATTTTAAAACTATTTCACAGAAATGATCACCATATTGAGATGACGTGTCGTGCACAACATTTGTGTTGCTACCTTGAAGGTCATGGTCACAGCATGACCTTGAAGCAAAATTGTGTCCGGCCTATAACTTCGTTATTTGAAGTCGGATTTTTAAACTATTTCATAGAAATGATCACCATATTGAGATGACGTGTCGTGCACAACATTTGTGTTGCTACCTTGAAGGTCATGGTGACAGCATGACCTTGAAGCAAAATTGTGTCCGGCCCATAACTTCGTTATTTTAAGTCGGATTTTTAAACTGTTTCACAGAAATGATCACTATATTGAGCAAAATTGTGTCCAGCCCATAACTTCGATTTGAAGTCGGAATTTTACAACTATTTCACAGATATGATCAACATATTGAGAAGACGTGTCATGTGCAACATTTGGTCGCTACCTTGAAAGTCAAGGTCAAAGCATGATCTTTCTGCAAAATCATGTCCGGCCCATAACTTCGTTATTTGAAGGCGGATTTCTAAACTATTTAATAAAAATAATCACCATATTGAGACAATGTGTTGGGCGCAATTTTTGGGTCGCTACCTTGAAGGTCAAGGTCACAGCATGACCTTACAGCAAAATCGTGTCCAGTCCGTATTACTTTGTTATTTGAAGTCGGATTTTTTAAGTATTTCACAGAAATGATCACCCTATTTGGGAACGTTTTTGCCCCAACAGGGTTGGGGCGCTACCTTTAAGGGCAAGGTCACAGCATTTACCTTGAGCAAAATTTTGTCCGGGGCCCCATAACTTTCAAATTTTTCATTTTTTGCAGTCGGATTATATAACTAAATTTTTCAGAATTATCACCAAAATTGAGATAAAGGTTTTCGGGGGCGCAACAAATTTTGGCCCCTACTTTGAAGGGGAAAGGGCCCCATCCAAAAACCTTGGGGGCAAAAAAGTGTCCCGGCCCCCAAATTTGTTTTTTTTAAGTTCCCGGGTTTTACAACTATTTGATTCTCCAAATTGGGAGAAGTTGCAAATGCAAAGAAAAGTAAACCCGTCTTGCCTTTAAATTTTTGGAAATTTTCCCCACTTTTTAAATTTATCCCTTGGACTACATAAATAACTTTTTCTGTGTCCAAAACCTAGTCGGGGAGCATCACCCAGTTCAACCGGTTCTTGTTTAGGGTTGTGAGATTATCTAGAAGTCTTATTTCTAGATTGCTAGATTTTTAGTTTCAAGACTTTCCAATTTTTGAAAATTCCTACTTCATTTTTTTTCAGTGCACAAATAAATTTAGGATATGGCCATGTTGTTGAGTACAGAGATGTTAAAGTTTACAATAAGTCTTTTGAAACTAGTGTGTTTTCTAAGGCATCTACTGGAGGGGAAAGGCCTGATGTTCCCCCTGTTCAGAGTTTTCAAAATTACAACCTCTATCCTTCAACATCAATGAGTGAAAATGGCAGCAATATTATAAGTAAGTCCTATTTCATCATCTTAGTGCAATAACTGATTTAACTGCTATTAAATTTTGAAAGACTTATTCAGTTATAGCAATAAGGCAACAAACTGGTTTGGTTTTTTAGCTCACCAGAGCCGAAGGCTCAGGGTGAGCTATTAGTATCAAAAAGGGATGCTCCGGCGTCCGTCGTCCGTTGTCCGTCGTCATGCGTCAACAATCGTCTTGTTCTCTGAAACTACTGGACAGATTTACTTCAAATTTGGTCTGTAGCATCCTTGTGACAGTCACACTTGAATTTGCTCATGTCATTCTAATTGGCCCCTTTAAGGGGTCAGCAGAGCTAGAAATAGAAAAACCTTTTAACATCTTCTTCTACAGAACTAATGGATGGATGATCACCAAACTTTGTCTGTAGCATTCTTGGGTAGTCTTTTATCAAGTTTGCTCATATTAATATGATTGGCCTCTTTTAGGGGTCTCTAGGGCTAAAAATAGAAAATATCTTTAAACATTTTCTTCTACAGAACTAATGGATGGATGATCACCAAACTTTGTCTGTAGCATTCTTGGGTAGTCTTTTATCAAGTTTGCTCATATAAATTTGATTGGCCCCTTTAGGGGCCGCTTAAGCTAAAAATAGAAATACCGTTTAATGTCTATTTCTAGAGAACTAATTGATGGATGATCACCAAACTTTGTCTGTAGCATTCTTGGGTAGTCTTTTATCAAGTTTGCTTATATTATTTTGATTGGCCCCTTTTAGGGGTCTCTAGGGCTAAAAATAGAAAAACCTTTTAACATCTTCTCCTACAGAACTAATTGATGGATGATCTCCAAACTTTGTCAGTAGCATTCTCGGGTAGTGTTTTATCAAGTTTGCTCATATTAGTTTGATTTGCCCCTATTAGGGGCCACAAAAGCTTAAAATAGAAATACCTTTAAATGTCTATTTCTAGAGAACTAATGATGGATGATCACCAAACTTTGTCTGTAGCATTCTAAGGTAGTCTTTTATCAAGTTTGCTCATATTCATTTGATTAGCCCCTTTTAGGGGCCGCAAAAGCTAAAAATAGAAATACCTTTAAATGTCTATTTCTACAGAACTAATTGATGGAAGATCACCAAACTTTGTCTGTAGCATTCTTGGATAGTCTTTGTTCAAGTTTGCTCATATTCATTTGATTAGCCCCTTTTAGGGGTCTCTATAGCTAAAAATAGAAATACTGTTAAATGTCTATTTCTAGAGAACTAATTGATGGATGCTCACCAATCTTTGTCTGTAGCATTCTTGGGTAGTCTTTTATCAAGTTTGCTCATATTCATTTGATTAGCCCCTTTTAGGGGCCGGTAAAGCTAAAAATAGAAATACCTTTAAATGTCTATTCCACAGAACTAATGGATGGATGATCACCAAACTTTATCTGAAGCATTGTTGGGTAGTCTTTTATCAAGTTTGCTCATATTATTTTGATTGGCCCCTTTTAGGGGCCGCTAAAATTAAAAATTGATATACATTTAAACATCTATTGCTACAGAACTAATTTATGGATGATCACCAAACTTTGTCTGCTAAGCATTCTTGGGTACTCTTTTATTAAGTTTGCTCATATTAATTTGATTAGCCCCTTTAAGGGGCCACTAAAGCTAAAAATAGAAAATTAGAAAAAACCTTTAAACATCATTTCCTACTGAAATAATTTATAGATGATCACCAAACTTTGTCTGTAGCATTCTTTGATAGTCTTTTATCAAGTTTGCTCATATTCATTTGATTAGCCCCTTTTAGGGGTCTCTATAGCTAAAAATAGAAATACTGTTAAATGTCTATTTCTAGAGAACTAATTGATGGATGATCACCAATCTTTGTCTGTAGCATTCTTGGGTAGTCTTTTATCAAGTTTGCTCATATTCATTTGATTAGCCCCTTTTAGGGGCCGGTAAAGCTAAAAATAGAAATACCTTTAAATGTCTATTCCACAGAACTAATGGATGGATGATCACCAAACTTTATCTGAAGCATTGTTGGGTAGTCTTTTATCAAGTTTGCTCATATTAATTTGATTAGCCCCGTTTAAGCTAAACCTTAAATACATTGTACCCCAGGCCATGGCATTTCTTCAAATTATTGTTTAAACATATTCTATGCTCAAATTTAATATTAGAATAATTTATATTGACATTCCAACACTGGAAAGCAGTTGTTTCTGGTGAGCGACTCAGGGCCATCATGGCCCTCTTGTTATTTAAAATATCATATCCAAAGAAGAACTTAGCTGTACAAAGCATTGTAGAATATATTGTTTGATTGTTAATTAACTGCAGAATTAGATCATGTCTATACTTACATAACATCTGTGTTCAGTTAGTGAAATAATACAAAAAGAAGTAAAAATGGTTAAACATTGTTCAGTCAGGCTTGAAATGATAAACTAATGCTCTTTTTTGTCAAAATAAGATACAACAAATTTCTTGTTGGAAGGACGTAAATCATGTTTTCTTTGTCATCAGGGAATCCAAACTTAACAGTTCCAAATTTGGAATGTGAGGATGTTGACGATATATATTACACTTCTACTGAGCGTCTAGTGTCAATGAGCACAATATCTGACCTAGTTAAAGCATATGACCAAGTGAAACAAAAGAGCGGATCAACACTGAAATACATGCACACAATTGAATCAAGTAAGAAAATTGTCCTAAGAAAAGGATTGTTGTGAAAATAAGCAAATATTGCTCATTCAGTTAACCGATGTATGTTCACAAAGAGTCTTAGAGTAAGCTATAAGGATCCCTCAGTGTATATATGTTTCATTTAAATAACTTCTCCAACAATAACAACACTTTCATCTTGTATTGATCTTTCGAGAGTTTATGTGATTGAATGAGAGGGTATTGTCATCTGCATATTTATTAACAGAACCTTAATAAAATAAAATAAATCATTTAAGAAAATGTTAAATAGGAGTAGACCAAGAAGAAAATACTAAATGGAAAAATTTATTCAAAAATGTTAAATTTCAATGAGGCAATGGATTCAAACTTTAAAAGGAACAACAGCCATTTTTACAAAAAAACAAACAATTTTTTATCGTTAGTGAAATTTTACAATAAATCTCCTTTTCACAGAACAAAAAAAAAATATTCAAAAAATCTGTCATAACTTTACCATACTGAATAGTTTATATGTGAACTATATAGAATTCTTGAATACTAATGTTTAGTACAATTTGATGGCCAGCATATAGAGGCGAGATAATTGTCCAGACACGAAAATAGAACAATATCTCGCCACAGAGTACAATTCGTTGGACAAGCACATAAATATCAAATGAATGTTGCAAGGGATGTTTTTTTTAGATAAAATTTTAAATTATGAGTGGCTTTGTGGAAATGACTTACGATTATTATTAGTCAAAAACTTAAGAAAAATCGCAAGATTTTTTTTGAAAATGTCTGCAGCAGGTGTGTTGCATTTGGTATACAAGAATATATTTTCTGATATATTTTAGGAGAACTTTTTTAAATTCTTAGAAAAATGTTTAGTTCAGAAATTTGTTCAAATCATGACCTTCAAGTTGACCTTAACCTTTTTACTGAAGAAAAGTAAATTGATTGGATGCTGCAGGATATTTTTTAAAAAAAATAGATAAAGCTATTTTGATAATTACTTTTTGAAAATATATCTGAATTTTATTTTCTATTGTAGCAATTACATGGGGAGCTTATCCTTTGATAATCATTGGCATGGATAAAGATACAAAAAATTATGGACAATGTTTGGGAAAACTTATCATTCGGTGTAAGTAAATATACTGAGTTGATATTGTAAATCTTTATCTGTTTCGGATAATAAAGCTACATCATCAGCAATTATTTACAACTGTGATTAAATTTCATTTGGCATTAATTGTTTACCTTTGATTCTATCATCATTGTTCATCATGACTGCTAATTCATTTATGAAGAATGAGAACAATTTTGGTGCAGCCAAATATCATTTGTTGTTTAAAGAATTAAAATAGTTAAAACAATGTACTTCATGAAATTTCATCAGTAAATTAGGGCTGGAACCCTGCTCATAATTATGTTATATATACTTCATATTAATTTTGTTATTAAGGAAATAAATATCAATCTTGAGTGCATTGTCGTAGTGCTCAAATGTGCATGAATATAATCACAAAGACCAATAGTTTTAAGTGATTAATATCAAATTGTTTGAATAATAAAGCGTGTACTATTATGCTAAAATGCAAGAAAAATTAAAATCTTAGTTCATTCTAACATGCTAATGAAAGAAAGAGAATAAATTAAGGTATGTTGAACTACATTGAGTTTAGAAGTAATTTTCCTGACATCATTTAGTTTCTTGATGTCATTTCTGATGTAATATGATGTGTATTGTATCATAGTTTGGAGACCTTTCTGTTGAAAATGTGTCAGGGTTAAATCGTATACATATACATGCACAGTGCGTTAACTGGAGTGCGGGTATTAGTTACCCGCACTCCAGAGCATGCCCATTGATTGGCTCATTTTTGCTAGGGTTTACATATTGTGACGGCAGAGAAAGGGAAAGGGACAGAAATGTCATATTCAGATGTTCGTTCATTGGTTCATTTTTGCCGGGGTTTCATATTGTGACAACAGGGAACGTGATTTTATGTTTGACTATGATACAAAAGAGAAAGAACACCAAAACACTCGGCAATCTGATTAATACTCGGGGGCTACGCCCCCTCGTACAAACCAGATAGCCTTGTGTTTCGGTGCTCTTTCTATTACATAATTCCTTTTTCATGCTATGCATATAGTGTGTAATAATCCACTTGATTGCACTTATCTTTTGATAGGGGAATAGTGAGAAGCGTGTTAGAATATGTTTTCAATGATTGCAGTAATTGATTGAAAGGTAACTCAGTGATAAAGTGGATATATATAATAAACTAAGAAAAGTTATGTTATGAAAAATCAACAATGTGTATTGATATTTATTTCAGACAACAGTGCATGTCCATCAATGAATGAGTCATTTAGTGATACTGTGAGCTATAGACAGTGCTCTGCTACTATTGGTGGTTATTGTGATGTTAAATGTAACAATGATTCCAAAGTTCTAGCAGCTCCTTTACCATACTATATTACATGTGGAACACTTGGTGTTTATGATTACAGGATGCCATTTGCTGAAACATATTATCCAGCATGTGTAGGTAAGTAACCACGGTGACAAATAATCTTGTTAATGTTGTAATTTCTCTTTCCCATGAACAACTGTCTGAATCTATGCAAGTAACCTGATGTAAAAGTATTGCTGTATTTATTATATTTAATGCACACAAAGCTTTTGTCAAGTTACAGCAGCAAATTAATTACATGGATAAATATATTAGTGTAGTAATATTGACAGAGTAAGTGTGAGGAGTGGACAAGAATGTTAAATAGAGAAGCTTTGCCAGACTGCATGCAGACCTGTTTTACTGTGGACCTGTTTTAACGTGGGTATGTTTTCCTAATGACAAGTGTTCCCCTAAAAAATGTTCTTTGAGAGAGAACTATAAGACATTATTCTGTGATATTACGAAATAATCTTGCAAAATACAAATTGCCTTCAATTTGTACTTTAAATTCTTTGATTTCGTATGACAAGTTATTCCATGTTGATATCATATGACAATTATTTCAAATTGATTTCAAATGACAAGTAATTCTAAGTTTGATTTCACATGGCAAGTTATTCCATGTTGATTTAATATGACAAGTTATTTCATGTTGATTTTATATGACAAGTTATTCCATGTTGATTTCACATGACAAGTTATTTCATGTTGATTTTACATGGCAAGTTATTCCTTGTTGATTTTACATGGCAAGTTATTCCATGTTGATTTAATATGACAAGTTATTCCTTGTTGATTTTATATGACAAGTTATTCCTTGTTGATTTCACATGGCAAGTTATTCCTTGTTGATTTCACATGGCAAGTTATTCCTTGTTGATTTCACATGGCAAGTTATTCCTTGTTGATTTTATATGACAAGTTATTCCTTGTTGATTTTATATGACAAGTTATTCCTTGTTGATTTTATATGACAAGTTATTGCTTGTTGATTTTATATGACAAGTTATTCCTTGTTTGATTTTATATGACAAGTTATTCCTTGTTGATTTCACATGACAAGTTATTCCTTGTTGATTTTACATGGCAAGTTATTCCTTGTTGATTTCACATGGCAAGTTATTCCTTGTTGATTTTATATGACAAGTTATTCCATGTTGATTTTATATGACAAGTTATTCCTTGTTGATTTCACATGGCAAGTTATTCCATGTTGATTTTATATGACAAGTTATTCCATGTTGATTTTATATGACAAGTTATTCTTTGTTGATTTTACATGGCAAGTTATTCCTTGTTGATTTCACATGGCAAGTTATTCCTTGTTGATTTTATATGACAAGTTATTCCTTGTTGATTTTATATGACAAGTTATTCCATGTTGATTTCACATGACAATTATTCCATGTTGATTTCACATGACAAGTTATTCCTTGTTGATTTTATATGACAAGTTATTCCTTGTTGATTTTATATGACAAGTTATTCCTTGTTGATTTTACATGACAAGTTATTCCTTGTTGATTTCATATGATGATTTATCCCATGTTGATTTCACATGACAAGTTATCCCATGTTGATTTCACATGACAGATTATTTCATGTTGATTTCACATGACAAGTTATTCCTTGTTGATTTCATATGATGATTTATCCCATGTTGATTTCACATGACAAGTTATTCATTGTTGATTTCATATGATGATTTTTCCCATGTTGATTTCACATGACAAGTTATTCATTGTTGATTTCATATGATGATTTATCCCATGTTGATTTCACATGACAAGTTATTCATTGTTGATTTTATATGACAAGTTATTTCATGTTGATTTTATATGACAAGTTATTCCTTGTTGATTTTATATGACAAGTTATTCCATGTTGATTTTATATGACAAGTTATTGCTTGTTGATTTTATATGACAAGTTATTCCATGTTGATTTTATATGACAAGTTATTCCTTGTTGATTTCACATGACAAGTTATTCCTTGTTGATTTTATATGACAAGTTATTCCTTGTTGATTTTATATGACAAGTTATTCCTTGTTGATTTCACATGACAAGTTATTTCATGTTGATTTCACATGACAAGTTATTCATTGTTGATTTCATATGACAAGTTATTCCATGTTGATTTCAACATGACAAGTTATTCCTTGTTGATTTTATATGACAAGTTATTCCATGTTGATTTTATATGACAAGTTATTGCTTGTTGATTTAATATGACAAGTTATTCCATGTTGATTTTATATGACAAGTTATTCCTTGTTGATTTAATATGACAAGTTATTCCTTGTTGATTTTATATGACAAGTTATTCCTTGTTGATTTTATATGACAAGTTATTCCTTGTTGATTTTATATGACAAGTTATTGCTTGTTGATTTAATATGACAAGTTATTCCATGTTGATTTTATATGACAAGTTATTCCTTGTTGATTTCACATGACAAGTTATTCCTTGTTGATTTTATATGACAAGTAATTCCTTGTTGATTTTATATGACAAGTTATTCCATGTTGATTTAATATGACAAGTTATTCCTTGTTGATTTTACATGGCAAGTTATTCCTTGTTGATTTCACATGGCAAGTTATTGCTTGTTGATTTAATATGACAAGTTATTCCATGTTGATTTTATATGACAAGTTATTCCTTGTTGATTTCACATGACAAGTTATTCCTTGTTGATTTTATATGACAAGTTTATTCCTTGTTGATTTCACATGACAAGTTATTCCTTGTTGATTTTATATGACAAGTTATTCCTTGTTGATTTAATATGACAAGTTATTGCTTGTTGATTTAATATGACAAGTTATTCCATGTTGATTTTATATGACAAGTTATTCCTTGTTGATTTCACATGACAAGTTATTCCTTGTTGATTTTATATGACAAGTTATTCCATGTTGATTTTATATGACAAGTTATTGCTTGTTGATTTAATATGACAAGTTATTCCATGTTGATTTTATATGACAAGTTATTGCTTGTTGATTTAATATGACAAGTTATTCCATGTTGATTTTATATGACAAGTTATTCCTTGTTGATTTTATATGACAAGTTATTCCTTGTTGATTTTATATGACAAGTTATTGCTTGTTGATTTAATATGACAAGTTATTCCATGTTGATTTTATATGACAAGTTATTCCTTGTTGATTTCACATGACAAGTTATTCCTTGTTGATTTTATATGACAAGTTATTCCATGTTGATTTTATATGACAAGTTATTGCTTGTTGATTTAATATGACAAGTTATTCCATGTTGATTTTATATGACAAGTTATTCATTGTTGATTTCATATGACAAGTTATTCCTTGTTGATTTTACATGACAAGTTATTCCTTGTTGATTTCACATGGCAAGTTATTCCTTGTTGATTTTATATGACAAGTTATTCCTTGTTGATTTCACATGGCAAGTTATTCCTTGTTGATTTCACATGGCAAGTTATTCCTTGTTGATTTCACATGGCAAGTTATTCCTTGTTGATTTTATATGACAAGTTATTCCTTGTTGATTTCACATGGCAAGTTATTCCTTGTTGATTTCACATGACAAGTTATTGCTTGTTGATTTAATATGACAAGTTATTCCATGTTGATTTCACATGGCAAGTTATTCCTTGTTGATTTTATATGACAAGTTATTCCTTGTTGATTTAATATGACAAGTTATTTATATATCAGCAATAGATTTAACATGTACTGTTATAAAACATGTATATAGACTGTCAATTTTTCTAAATACCCAACTTTATCTCATAATAATTAACTTTTGTTGTAGATATATCAGCTGTGGAATACAACCTTGCAGCCTCTATGAAGTATAAATTAGAGACAGTTTGTTCTCAAACTCAAGATACAGTTCTTGGCATCATTGAGGATAGAGTACAAGATAGCTTTAAGGACGATATTAGACCAAAATGGATGGGCATTTGTGTTGACGCCAATTGCACTAATTTGAAGAACATTACCAATAAGTGTGACACAGATGATGATTTTAATGTTGTTGTCCAGTTTTCTCTAGTGTTAACTAGGTATGTTCATTTTAAGTTTTATTATAGCGAAAAATTTCATTAACACTGACATGTCATATCTATATTATAGATTGATGTTTTTCGTTTGGAACTATTTTGCAAGAAAGGCTTTTTTGATTATTTATTTTGCCAGTTCAAGAAATATCAATATATAAAAACAAAATATCGATGATATAAGATTCATGTAATGTAAATCTTCTAGTTAGATAAGTTGTCTGACCACTCTGTTTTGCTGACATATTCTTAGAGGTTATTTCAGTATTTGTATTTTAGACCGAATTTCTAACTTTTTTAATAAAGTATATTTCTTTATTAGGGATTGTTATATATTGTAATATAATTGTTTTGTTTTATATCAGTGTGTTGTTCCCATGCAGTAGCAATGTGTTTCAAAACAAACATTTCTTTTTCAATATGTCTATTTTAGTATGAAAATTATTTCAATGTGAACTATGTTTGATCTCATTTTATTTCAGTATAATGTTATTTTTCCTTTAGTCTAAAGTAATGGATATTTCATAATGAATGTATGAGTATTTCAGTATGGTCTCATCTGTCTGTCAGTAAAATTAAGATTATTTTAGTATTAAGTATGAGTATTTTAGTATGAATTTATGTACATTTCAGTATGATCATCTTAATATGTGCATTTCATTATGAACATATCTGAATATTGAATGATTACTTTGTTCAAGTTTTCCAAGTAGTACTTCAGTATTTAAACATATCTGAATATTGAATGATTACTTTGTTCAAGTTTTCCAAGTAGTACTTCAGTATAAACATAGCTGAATATTGAATGATTACTTTGTTCAAGTTTTCCAAGTAGTACTTCAGTATGAACATATCTGAATATTGAATGATTACTTTGTTCAGGTTTTCCAAGTAGTACTTCAGTATAAACATATCTGAATATTGAATGATTACTTTGTTCAGGTTTTCCAAGAAGTACTTCAGTATGAACATATCTGAATATTGAATGATTACTTTGTTCAAGTTTTCCAAGAAGTACTTCAGTATGAACATATCTGAATATTGAATGATTACTTTGTTCAAGTTTTCCAAGAAGTACTTCAGTATAAACATATCTGAATATTGAATGATTACTTTGTTCAAGTTTTCCAAGAAGTACTTCAGTATGAACATATCTGAATATTGAAAGATTACTTTGTTCAGGTTTTCCAAGTAGTACTTTAGTATCAACTTACCTGAATGTTGTATGATTATTTTTATTCAAGTTTTAAAGGTACTATAACAGTATGAATTTATTTCAGTTCGAAGAATTTTATTTGGTAATAATATCTTATGATTATTACAGTATGACTTTAGAAGCAGTAGGAGGTGGTACAGTCGATATTGAAGATGCACTAAAAATTATTATCCGTAATGAGCAACTAATAGATCTAAAGGTATAACACTTTTTAGTTAGGGACAAAACAATTCAGTTTTCTCTAGTTTCAATTTCATTCTCAATTATTGCTTTGTGATCCGATTAATTTTGATTCTATTAGTCAGGCTTAATATAATGTTTACGTTAATTTTTCTATCGGGAAGACTTAAAAAAGCAAAATTGAGCTCTACACTGAAAGACACCCAACTTTGATGACCCTAGAGTGTCAACAATTTCTGGTTTGTCTTCCATTTTTAAATAACCCATTTTAATGTTTACATTACATACACTTTGATTTAGGTAATTTTAAACTGTAACAGGTTTGTTAAGTTATTTTAGACTGTAACAGGTGTGTTATGATTGTTATGTTATTCAGGTTTTCTCTTTTTGTGTTGCATGTAGCTCAAAAAGTATTTGACTAGAGTCATGAAACTTTACAGGAATGTTGATCAGCATGTGTAGTTTTGCACCCGGGTATTTGTGTGGAAATATTTAGTATTTTTAGAGTTATTGCCTTTGGCTTGGTAAAAAAATTCAATTTTCAACTTGTGTTGCACGTAAATAAAAAGTATTTGACCTACAGTCATGAAACCTTACAGGAATGTTGCTCAGCATGTGTAGATGTGAACCCGGGAATTTTTGTGTGGATATATTTAGTAGTTTTTAGAGTGATGGCCCATGATTATAAAAAATTTATAATTTTCAACTTGTGTTGCATGTAACTCAAAAGTATTTGACCTAGAGTCATGAAACCTTACAGGAATATTGCTCAGCATGTGATGTTGTGAATCTGGTAATTTTAGTAATTAAAGAGTTATTGCCCTTGACTTAATAAAAATTTGCAATTTTCAACTTCTGACGCTCAAAAAGTATTACCAATTTCATTTCATGTATTTATTTATTGTAAACTGTATACAATGACAAGAAACAATAATATAAGATACATGTATATAGGAAAGCTCAAAAAGTATTTGTCATAGGGTCATGAACCTTTACAGAAATTACTATCAGCATGTGAAGTTTTGCATCTGGGGTTTCGCTTGTGAATTAATTTATATGAGTTATTGCCCTTGACTAAGTGACAATTTTCAATATGTGGCATGCATACCTCAACATTTATTTAACCTAGGGTCATGAAACTTTACAGGAATGTTGGTCCGCATATGTAGTTGTGCACCTTGGATTTTGCTTGGATTTTATCCAGTCTTTGTAGAGTTATTGCCCTTGACTTAGTAAAAACCGTTTCATTATGTTGTGTTATTTGTTCCTTGAGTGCTTGAGTTAGAATCAATCAATTTTACAGGAAAAATTATCAACATCACTGTGAAGCTATATACCTGGGACTTTGCATGTGTTTTTTTTCAGTTTTGTTATTGCCCTTGACTTAGTATAAATTTGCAATTTTCAACTTGTTCATTCATAGCTCAAAAGGTATTTGACCTCTAGGCCTGCAAGTTTACAAGAATGTTGGTCAGCATGTGTACTTATGTACCTTGAGGTTCGCTTGTGGATATATTCAGTATTTGTAAAGTTCTTTCCTTTTACCTAGTAAAATATTTTTAGTTTTCAACTTGTGGCACATATAGTCCATAAAATATTTGACCTAGAGTCATAAGATTGACAAAACAGTGGAGTATGGGGGCAACCGTGTCCTATGGATACATTTCTAGTTTTTTAATATTTTTTTGATTTCTTTATGTATCTACTTAAAATATATGTTCTTATCATCATCCGTATCATATGTTGCAAGATTCTTAATTCTATCACCTATATTATCAGAATAATAATCCTTAAACCTTTCATGAAAAGATGTTGTTTGTTTTTCTATAACTTCTTAATTTCTTTAGGTACGAGTATATACTTCAAACTTGAAGCATATGTGCCATATGGTGTGAGAAGATTCAATACTCTAGCTTGACTATTTCCAGATTTTTTTTCATTTCTTACAGGATCAACTTCAAACTTCAAACCCCAACATCATAATGATATGACAAGGTTTATAAGTCTACCATTCATATTTCCAGAATTATCTTCCCTTTAAACTTTGAATTTCCCCATTTTTTATTCTATAACTTCTATAATATTTCATATTGTATAATTTTTTTCATGAATTGAGATTCATATATGATTAGATTTATATAAGTTGAGCACCCCTAGGTTTCCCTGATTATTTTCACATTCAGAACTCAAAATTTATTTGGAAATTGTTATATAATTTTTGTATTTTCTTCTTTGTTTCTATTAATGGTATCTACCTCAGACTTAAGATAATTGTTCTTTGTCACCACTCACATTATGTATGACAATGTTCATTGTTCATTCTGTCATCTTTATTTCAAAAGTTATCTCCTCTTTAGTTTAAAAACTTTGCTTTGTATGTTATATGATGGTACTGGGGATGTTAAAAGATTTGCCCTCTGTTTGTCTGTCATTCATTCTGTCTAAACGCCCCTAAAAACTGTTGTGAGATCACTTATAAAGAACATGGTACTTTTCTAAAAAAAATTACTTAAAATAGAGAAAAGTTTAAACATTAGTTAAACATATACACCCGAAGAAAATTTGATATTTTGATTATATGTTGTATAAACATTATAGTTTACTTATCAGGCATGGAAACGTAACACATTACTATGACAAAGATGAAGAAAGAACTCAATAGATTTAAGTTAATACATGTCTTCCACTGTGGCATAATGGAATGGCCATGGCTGTTCAGAATGTTACTCAGGTGTTTTAACCGGTTGAGTACTTTTGAATTGTTTGCAATACATGTACTTTGACAATTTCTTGTTTTATTTAGACTGTATCTGGTGCTGTTTTACAAGTAGAAACTGTTTTCATCAGCAAAGTACTAGAATGTCCAACAGGAAACAGACTTGATATGACAGGGGATCCACCATTCTGTGGTATGTAATATTGTCGACATGTGAGGTGTCAGGAATATGTCCGATAGACACATTTTAAGTATAATCTGCAATTTTATATATATTGACCCTAATTCTCACATCAAATGCATTGGATATACTACAGACAATGTAGCGGAAATATATTTGGAGATTTGTTTCATTTCTTGTGATGTTACATAATTATAAGCCTTCAATATATAAATAATTGTTGTCATTTAATCATAAAACTCATATGTACAATCTGTACATTACAATCACAATCAACATTTAGACAACATAAATTTGTACATGAAACATCATATCAATATATCAATAAATAAACATTGATTTGCAGCAGCAGTAAGTAATTTAATATTACAAATCTGTCGACAGGTGCATTGAAAACATGTATATTAATTAAAAACACTTTCAGCAAGACCTAAGACTGATAAGACTGACCCTGAATGAATACCAGTAATATCCCTCAAACGCAAGTATGCTGTATTTAGTGAAATAGTAGGAGCACTTGTAATATGATTAAAAAAAACAACATATTATACATTTTAGTTCCATGTTCTCCTGGCTACTATCTAAAAGATGGAGAGTGTATGCCATGTGATTATGGTCACTACCAAGTGAATGAAGCCCAGACAAAGTGTGATGAATGCCCAGATGAAAAAGTTACATACCGCAGAGGTGCCAAAGATGTAAATGAATGCAAAGGTTTGTGAATATCTAATAGATTTAAATGATCAACTGGAATAAAAAGTTATTTTGCATTTATTATTATGAAAGATGATGCCTGATTATAAATTTTACTATATATTGAAGAAAATCAGCAACAAGGGTATGGTTTAGCTATGAAGAATCCTAGAAAGAAATTGAAACATTATTTGAACCATATGAGATATCACCAACTGTATAAGGCCCTGGTTGGCTGGTCAACCCTTCCATTCCTCATATTTACTTACTCTTCAAAGAGCCTTGGTGTCAGGTTGGCCCAACCATTTCTCTTAATTCTGTATAGTTTCCAGTTTATTTTATTGTTTCATTATCAACCATCCTTATATAAAGAGTCTTTAAGTTTTAAACAGGAAAACTCCATTTAACAATCAAGTAAAGTGTAACAAAAATATTAAAGTGTAACAAAAAATACTTTGAAGAAATCCAGTAAAGTGTAAAAGAAAAGCATTTATTTCTTTTCTAGTGAAATGTCCAGCAGGTCAGTACTATGTCAAGGCTGAAGAAATGTGTGTTGATTGCCAAAGACATTTTTATCAGCATGAGAAAGGCAAGAATTTTTGTCTACCCTGTGGTAATGAGTACAAAACTGGAGGTGAAGGATCGGACAGTGAAAATGATTGTAAAGGTATAAGTTATCTGCATCAACTTTGAGTTATTCTTTATCACATTTCAATTGCATATGATATTTTTAGTCTCCTACCGGTTTACCAGAGGGGACTTTAGGTTTACCCTCCGTCCGTCTGTCAGTCTGTCAGTCCGTCCGTCAACAAAACTGGATCCCGCGATAAGGCAAAAAGTACTGAAAATATTTTTATAAAACTTGATATATGGATAGATGGCAGTATGGAGATTATGCACTTCATTTTCTTTTCTTCCTATGTTGAAAATTCTGGTTGCTATGGCAAAAAATAGACTGAAAATAGGGCAAATTGTACACATAAACTGGATCCAGTGATAACGCAAAAAGTACTGGAAATATTTTTATGAAACTTAAAATATAGGTAGACGACAGTCTGGAGATTATGCACATTTTTTTTTGTTCTTCCTATGTTGAAAAAACTGGTTGCTATGGCAGCAAATACACTGAATTTCAAGATTTCTGATTCCGATTTTTACGCTTTTTCACTATAACTTCAAAGGTATTTACTTCAAACTTTAAATATTAGTTTCTGTTCATCAACCACATCATATGTGACAAGGTTTACAACTTTAGCACAAAAATTATCAGAATTAACCTCCCTTGAACTTAGAATTTTTATAAAAAAAATGTTTTTACTTAAATAACTTCTTTATTTCTTAATGTATCTGCTTCAAACTTTATATGTTTGTTTCTTATTATCACTCAACAAATTTTAGAAGGTTCAATACTCTAGCAAGACTATTTTCAGAATTATATCCCCCTTGAACTTTTTCGGGAAATTGGTATTTTTCCCAACTTCTTCATTCCTTTGAGGTTTTACTTCAAGCTACCACATCATAATTATATGACAAGATTTTTCCAACAAATTTACTTAAAATAGAGAAAAGTTGAAACATTTGTCATAATTATTCATCCTGAGAAAGTTGATGTCATTCATTCATTCAATGGTATAACTGAATGGCCATTGGCCCATCAGAATGTTGCTGGGGTTCTAACCAGTAGGGGACTTATGGATTGCTTGCAATACTATGATAATTGCTTGTTTAAAGTTGATGTTAAATTATGATAAATTAAGTAATTCAGATTTTGGTAGGGAAAGCTATTGTACTCACCCTTATGTTGATATTGTCATTGCACTTAGCATAAGTTTTGTGCGTAAGTTGGTATTTCCCTAACTACTGAAGGTAATATGTATGGTACCCATCTAATTGAACTTATTTCACAGTAGTAATTTATTCATGCAATTAGAGGGTGCTGCCTACTTGTATCATTCTTCACAATGATAAATTTATGTACTTTAAGGGTACTACTCATATTTATAGTGTATTCATTATATAATTTAGATGGATACTACCTACATACTAAAGGGTAATGCTCATATAGATTATTCATAATTAGATAATATACTGTCCATATGGATTATTCATAATCTAATGGATTTTCATGATTTAATAATTGCTTATAATCATTTTTTTCATAACTGCAATGTTTTCTAGCTCACCTGTCACAAAGTCACATGGTGAGCTTTTGTGATCACTTTTCATCCGGCGTCCGTCCGTCGTCTGTAAACTTTTACTTTAAACGACATCTCCTCATAAACTGCTTAGCCAATTTCATCCAAGCTTCACAGGAATGGTCTTTTGGTGGTCACCTTTACAAATTGTTCAAAGAATTTAATTCCATGCAGAACTCTGGTTGCCATGGCAACCGAAAGAAAAAACTTAAAATACCTTCTTTTAAAAAAACCCAAAGAGATAGAGCTTAAATATTTGGCATGAAGCATCTTCTAGTCAGTGTCTACCAAGTTTGTTCAAATAAAAGCCCCGGGGTCAATATTGGCCCCGCCCGGGGGGGGGGGGGGTAATTGATTTTCTTTATATGTATATAGTAAAAACTTAGAAAATCTTCTTTTAAAAAACCGAAAGAGCTAGAGCTTAAATAAGTATCATGAAAAATCTTCTAGTGAGTGTTTATCAAGTTTGTACAAATAAGATCCCTGGGGTCAAAATTAGCCCCACCCCGGGGGTCATTGTTTTTCCATATATGTATATAGTAAAAACTTAAAAACATTCTCTTAAAAAACCCAAGGAGTTAGAGCTTAGATATTAAGCATGAAACATCTTCTGGTGAGTGTCTACCAAGTTTGTTCAAATAAAAGCCCTGGGATCAAAATTGACCCCACCTTGGGGGTACTGATTTTCCTTCTATGTCTATAGTAAAAACTTAAACAATCTTCTTTTAAAAACCCAAAGAGCTAGAGCTTACATATTTTTTGAAACATCTTCTAATGGGTGTCTACCAAGTTGGTTAAAAAAGCCCATTGGTTAAAATTAGCCACACCCCAAGGGCCTTTATACAGGTGAGCGATTTCAGGACCATTATGGCCTTCTTGTATGTATATAAAGGGCACTTCCCGCATGGATAATTCTTAATTATTTTTTATTCATGTTATTAAAGAGAATTGCCAAGCTGGATGGTTTTTAAATGGAGACAAATGTGAGCAGTGCACACGAGGTTACTACAAAGACAATGTTGGTAATACAAGGTTTGATGACTGTAGGAAATGTCCTGATAAAAATGGGAAAGAGACAACAACAGATAAGCTTGGTTCTGAAAGTGTTGATGCTTGTAGTGTTTGTAAGACATTTTCTCATCTTTATATCTCCATTTCCCTGTTTAAATGCCTTGAGCTTTTAAAATCATCTTTTATTGATTAGCCTGACTTTTTTGAAGACAAATTTTGACCCATTGCTTCTGTCAAGTTTTTGATGCATTTCTGTCCAGAAACATTAACTTTTTTTATTTCTTAATGTATTGTCTTCATACTTAGTCAAAGCAACCCTTTGGCCAAGACTGTCAAGTAAACAAGACTGAACTTGACCTTGACTCATTCATGGCCTTACCTTTAAGGTAAGTTAATGAATTTTTGCTTGATTTTTGCTGTCATCAGCTATAACTTTGTTATAGCTGATATATATATGGATGGATTCTCTTCAGTACTTCTACCTTAAGAACAAATAAAACTCAGTATGACCTTGACCTGTCAATAACCTCAACCTTGATTGTCAAATTATTGTAATTTCAAAGTTTTTTTGCTTTAATTGGTTAAAACTTTGTAGTTAATGTATTGTCATCATACCTGTGCACAATAATCCATGGGACAAGATATTAAAGAAGATTTATTTGACCTTGACCCTTATTTGATCTTGTCACATAAGTATCTTAAATAATTTCAATTCATCTGCCATTATGAAGAACACTGGATTTCAAACTGTGCAGACATGTGTTATTTGCTCTCACTATTCTTTCAAATAAAAATGGACTACCTTTAAAGAAATTGGATATTTTTATAAGACTAAATTCCTTGGACAATTCTGCATCTTAATATGAAAATTAAAAAGTGTTTTTGTGATTAGAAAATTCATAATTGGATGAAAACTGTTCAGTTTAACTGTGTTTTTTTCTCATTTATTTTAAATAAAAAAAAAAAAGGATTTATAAATTCTCATATAAAATACCTGAAATTCCTACTAATCTTGCAAACAAAAGCTACTAAAATGGCTTTAAATATTTAATGGACTAAAGTGTTAACAACAATCTGTGATAATGGCTTCTAATCATTCATCAATGGATATGGAGGATTTTGAAGGATAATCAAACGATGACTTGTCTGACAACTTAACAGTTGATATTCTATTTCTAATAGTCAGCCCAACAAGTTACAATATTTCTATAACATTTTTTCAACAATCAACAAATGCAAAAATGCTTCAAATTTTAAAGTCTATGTATCAATTATAATACCTTCATAGGACAATACTTGGTTAACAACAACAATATCTCTATCAAACAAGAAAGTTGTTCTTACAGTATATAACAAAACAATGAAAATGTTGATCCAAGGAACTGGATGCAGAGTATGGCTTAACACTATCCTCGAGCATATAAAATGTGACTTAAAACAGTCTGGGGGTAACAATGCAACGACTGATAAAAATGCAAACCACGTTGCCTCAAACTCCAACAATTTCAACACCAAATGTAAATGGCTCAAAGCAGCACCATTCACTTCCTCTGACACCATCTCTTATCAGTAGTCTTTTTCTGACACTTCAAAAGAACCTCACCAAATCAAAATCAACTGGTATTGTGCTGTATCTAGAGCAATATTTGGTCCATCTATAAACAGTGGGATGAAAAACTTGGTAAAGAGTTTAAAAAGGCTAAGAAAACTTAAATAAGAGGTTGGCAAAAGGATGATTACCAAGAATTTAACAGACAATTAACTATTATTCAAGAAATTGACAAGAAACCTGTACAAAAGCTACACAAAATTGGACAGTCAAAATGGAATACACCAATGAACTATAGAAATATGACAAAAAGTAGTGAAGAGACAGTGCCAAAATCCATCTCATCTTATTCTTATGAAACATTGCCAAAACAAATCCTGCTTGAAAATGAATTTCCTAATGAAACAAATTGGGCCAAATATAAAAATTCTGAACCAAAGCAGAAGAATGAAGATCTACAGCGGGCCAATGAATTTGATTGTAATAAAAAAAATTCGATGCATGAAAAATCTGCTGAATTAATCTTCCACATTACATGCATTATAAAATCCGACACAGCAACTCAGTGTGATTTTGAGGATAATACAAAAATTGAATATGCTGAAGAAAAATCAAAACAACTATCATCAGCATTTGAAGAACTTGAAGTCATAAAAGAAAAATTGAAAACTGCAGTTTTACAATTAAAGAAACAACATGAAAATCATCAGCAGGAAAAAATAAATTTAAATATGAAAAAGAAAAACTCCAGTCAGCAAACATTGATATGAGAAATAAGCTCTCGGCCAATCATATAACTGAAAACTATGAATTTAATGCCAAAATTCTTACTTTGGAAGAAGAAATGACGAAACTTAGAAATATCAACCAGTCATTAAAGAAAGAGAACAAGACACTACGTGATAAATTGTCTTCGAATCAAAATCTACAGGAAATTAATGACCTACTCCAGACAGAAGTAATTTCTATAAAAGAGACACTTGAAAACCTCATAACTTCAGTGAATACTGTACAGAATAGGACGTAAAAATATGGCGTCAAGTACAGACATATGTCTGCTTCAACATGAGATGTCTTTGCTTAGGTAAGATCTTAAAAACAGCCAAACAACTGAAAAGCAACAAGATACAAGACTAAGTGACACTGATCTTTCAATGCCAACACAAGACAAAAAACCTTAAACCAATCAGGAAGCAGAAAATGAAAAAAATAATAAAAACAAAAGAGTATAGGAAAAGTCCTTATCATAGGGGACTCTGTCATAAAAGGTCTCAATAGACAAAAAATGAGTACAAATAAAGTGTCTGTAAAGTTCAAATCAAATCGAAGTTCTACAGTTAATGACATAAATAATCTTGTTACAGAACAGAAAGCACGTCCAAATACATTAGAATCAGCGGATATCATCATTGTACATGCAGGAATAAACAATATTTTAAACGCAGATAAACCCTCCAGCATATGTGAAGATTTTACTAAACTGACTGACACATTGAAAAGTCTTAACAAAGGTGCCAAAATAGGGATTTCCTCGATCATTTCAAAAAAGAGAGAACTTCTATCAAAAGACAATATTATAGAAACAAACATATAGATCAATACATTGTGCAAAGAGATAGGATATATCTTCATTGATACCTTTAAGGGTTTCACTAGCAACAATAAAGTTAGCCAAAGTCTTTTCTATGATGAGGTGCACATAAATGCTGAAGGCTCTAGAACTCTAGGAATGATCCTGATCACTGAGATCCGAAATTTTCTTGGTTTGGTTGACTCTTCATTGAAAAAACAGTAAATTTTCGATTTGCCAGCAACAGACAAAGAACGACCACCAGCATCACTTTCATGGCCAACCTCCATGGGTTACCAGAAACTAAGGAGTCGATAGCCTCAGAATTACTGGGTACTTCCACCATGCTAGGAAATAACTCTCCACAGGCAGAAAGTAACAACAATGTTAACTCTGACACTGCTCATACAATTAATGAAGAAAACTTGACTGAAATTGAGATCAATGAAAATCCAAATATACAACCATTCTTCAATAAACAAGGATTAAATATTTTTCATCTTCTTTACCGCAAATTTGATCAGATAAAACTTTTATTACATTACCACAAAGAAATTGATCTACTTTGCTTATGTGAAAATTTTTTAGATAGTCATTTTGAAGACAGTGAATTCCAAGTAATTATGTAATTATTTCTTCTTATATTGGTTTAAATATGTTTGTTTTATATGTTAATTTTCACTTTTAATAACTTGAATGTATGTATATATGTTTTATATATATGTTAATTTTCACTTTTGATAACTTGAATGTATGTATATATTATCAACTCATGTCTTTTTTTGTTCAATGTTGATCTCACGTATTTCAATAAAAAATGTTTAATTTGACTGTGCATTGTTGAGGCTCTCAGGGAAGACTGGGCTTGCCCAATTGAGTTGCCCCATTAAATAAAGTCATTTCTTACTTACTTACTTACCTACTTACTTACTTACTTACTTACTTACTTACTTACTCATACTTACTATTATGTATTTCTGAAAAGTTGTGTCATTTTAAATCTATACTGAATTTATTATCAAGATTTTGCATTGAATTTAAAACAGAAAAGGGACATTGTTTACTTGGTAACAAATTCTTTTTTATATTAAGATTGAGTTCTCATTTTTGCAGATAAATGTGAGGCCGGCCTTGTCTCCTCAAACTCTGGATGTGAGCCTTGTGACCTGAACTTTTACCAACCAGTACAATTTCCACTATCAACTGATAAATGCAAGCCATGCCCACAAAAAGATGGTCGAATTACTAATACAAAGACTGTAGGAACAACAACTGTTGAAGATTGTCTGCGTGAGTGTTATAACATTTTATTTCTGTATACAGTGTAACGAACTTCTGAATTTCGGAACTTGTAAAATCCGGAAACTTCAGAAATCTGGAAACATCAGAAATCTGAACATTTTTCAGGGTTCAAAAATTTCTCCGTTTTCTATGTAATCAAAACCTCGGAATAACACATTTTCTAAATTCTGAATTCCGAACTATTTTCTGGTAAAAATTAGGTCATGTCAATTATTTACTTCCAAAATCTGGAAATTAAAAAAGGTATGACGGAAAATTATACTTGTAATTGAGAAACCTTCAAAATGTCAGTATCTTCAAAATAACAGTAACCATTTATCTTGACACCTACTAGAATTACAACCTGTCAAGAATATCAAACACTAGTTTAAAGTTTGAAAATTAAGAAATTGATAAATATAATGTGATGAAATGAAAAAGTACTGGTAAATAGCAGGTGAAATATACTAAAGGATAAATTGTGATAATTAACTTTATGCTATTGTATCAGAAAATTCAGTTAAGGTGATAATGAAATTTAAAATAGTAAAAAAGCCTATAATTTTGCTATTTTATTAATTTAATCAGCTTCATATATTTTTCACCATGTCTTACTATAAAAAGTTGTATAATAATTTTACTTGTTCAGATAATTCCGAACTTCTGGATTCCGGAAACTTCCAAATTCCGAACTATTTGGCTAGTCCCAAAGGTGTTCGGTTTTCAGAAGTTACACTATATGTATATTTTTATGTCACCTCATTTCTCACAGAATAATGACATTGTCTCTGAAAAATGTTCCATTTTTGTGCCCCCACTTTAGTGGCGGGCATTTAGATTTACCTTGTCCGTCCATCCGTACGAACCCAGAGGTACTTGTGTGACTTGGAGAACAATTGGTAACAGTAAATTCTCTTTGATCCTATTGATTCCGTTTTTACTTGTGTGTCTTTTTTAAAACCTTGTGTGACTAAAAATGGCCAAAAAGATCAAAGGAAAAGTCACATAAGTACCATTTTGTGAGTACGTCTGTTCTTCCGTCCGTCCGTTCTCTTTTGTGTCGCACGTAACTCAAAAAGTATTTGACCTAGAGTAATGAAACTTTACAGGAACGTTGATCAGCATGTGTAGTTGTGCACCTGGGTATTTTCGTCTGGATCTATTTAGTTTTTTTAGAGTTATTGCCCTTGACTTAGAAAATTTTTGCAATTTTCAACTTGTGTTGCATGTAACTCAAAAAGGATTTGACATAGAGTCATTAAACCTGACGGGAAGGTTGCTCAGCATATTTAGTTTTGCACCTGGGGTTTCGCTTGTGGATTTATCCAGTATTTGTAGAGTTATTGCCCTTGACTTAGTAAAAACCATTTCATTATGTTGTTATTTTTTCCTTGAGCGCTTGAGTTAGAATCAACCAACTTTACAGAAATAATGATCAACATCACTAAATTACAGGAAAAATGATTCACATCACTGTGAAGCTATGCACCTGGGACTTTGCTTGTGGATTTTTTTCAGTTTTGCTAGAGCTATTGCTCTTGACTTACAGTAGAATAAATTTGCAATTTTCAAGTTGTTCATGCATAGCTCAAAAAGTATTTCACTTGTAGGCCTGACAGTTTACAAGAATGTTGGTCAGCATGTGTACTTATACACTTTGGGGTTTGCTTGTGGATTTATTCAGTATTTGTAAAGTTCTTGTCCTTAACTTAGTAAAAGATTTTTTAGTTTTCAAAAAATATTTGACCTACAGTCATAAGATTGACAGGTCGGTGGCGCGGTGGGGGCACCCGTGTCATTTCTAGTTGTTAATTAGTTTGTTGGAATCCAGCACAGTAATATTAGCTTTTATGTCCATCGAGTGGTGAGTGGTTGATTTGTATAGGTTCAGGAGTTTGCGTAGCTTGTAAAACAATGAATAAGTCAATACAAAATTGTACAGAGCCCCTAAGGTGACATTTTTGACACTTTTTTCCCGGCAATTAATTCGTTTTTACGAAATATTAATTTGTGATTACGAAATATTTATTCGTTTATACGAAATAATTATTCGTTTTTACAAAATATTTATTTTGTTTTTACGAAATAGTAATTCGTTTTTACGAAATAATAATTCGTAATTACAAAATATTAATTTGTTTTTACGAAATAATGATTCGTTTTTACGAAATATTAATTCGTTTTTACAAAATCTTATTTAAGGTCATTGTAAGCTGGACAAAGAACCTACTAATCTCACAAAGGGATCATTTACAAGCCTGGATCAACCTTGCGATTATATGCCGAATGGTTCTCAAGTTATTATATTTAAGCGAACAAGGTTTTTGAGTGAGGAGTCATTCTCTATCCAAAATGGTCTCTTTTTCCCCATTGTCAAATGCATGTTCCTATCAGCAATGTCTTAATTTTTGAGACAATTAATCATTTCTTACATTTTTCTTTAAAAAAGAAACATGCTTTATTATTACTTTCTTTTACCATATACATTAGTAAAACTAAAGGGACGAGGGGGATCCAGACTTTCACTACTCTAATCAATTTAATAAAAAAAGAATATTTCCTTACAATTTATGTGATCATAAAAACATAACAGTTTATTTCAAAACTCAATAAATTCGACTAAATGAAACAGAAAATGATGTCCGTGTTTGGATTTGAAGCATAGGACATCCATTTTAACAAAATTTTCCTAGCGCGTGTACTATCACGGCTGTGGCGGCAATATATGCTATTGCCTGAGGCGATTAGTTTGATTTATATACAATAGACTTGGGGAGAAAAAAAATCACTATTGATATTACATTTACATGTCTTATATTCTGTCAGGAACTAAGTTTCGAGGCCTTATTAATATCTATTACCAAAACTCTTTGAAACCCTTGATAAAATTTAATTGGTTTTTACGAAATATTATTTGTATTTAAGAATTATTATTTCGTAATTACGAAATAACATTTCGTTTTTACAAATTAATATTTCGTAATTACGAAATAATATTTCGTTATTACGAAATAATATTTCGTTAAAACGAATCAATATTTCGTAATAACAAATTAATATTTCGTAATAACGAAATAATATTTCCTAATTACGAATTAATATTTCGTAAAAACGAGTTAATAATTCGTAAAAACGAATTTATATTTCGTAATAACGAATTAATATTTCGTAATAACGAAATAATATTTCGTAATTACGAATTAATATTTTGTAAAAACAAATTAATAATTCGTAAAAACGAATTTATATTTCGTAATTACGAATTAATATTTCGTAAAATCGAATTATTATTTCGTAATTACGAATTATTTTTTCGTAAAAACGAATTAAGTTCCGGGGAAAAAAGTGTGGATAATGTCACCTTAGGGGCTCCGTAAAATTGTGTTGTAAATGGACTTTTATTAAAGCCATAAACAAAATAAACTACAAACTTGTAATATTGTCTAAATTAAAGAAACATATTATGTAATGTAAACAATTTGTTTTATCTCAAAAACAGGGGAAAAATTAGAAATTCCGTCATGATACAAACATGAAATATTGACTAACACAAAATAAAGCAACAGAAATGTAAACAATTGGACTTCTTACTGAGAATTTAGAAATTCCGATAACAACATGTAATGTTGACTAACAAAAGAAATATGAACTACAAAGTGTGATATTGACTAGCATAAAATACATATCTTTTTCAAAGTACAACTATCTTTGTAGTGATAAAAGGATATGACATATTGTTGTTTGTTTTATTCAGCTATATGTGATGCTGGACGGTTCTTCTCTGAGTCATCTTGTAAGCCATGTGAAAGAGGAACATATAAAGAGAATGTTGGAGATGCTAGATTTGGTAACTGCACTGTCTGTCCGGATGGTAAAACTACCAACAATACAGGGGCAATCAGTGGATCTTTGTGTACTTTACGTATGTTTCATATATTTCATTGCAATTACTTGTACAGAAATGAGTTTATGAAAATGTAAAATAAAATGTTTGGCCCAAACTCAGTGTACCAGATTATGATTATCTTCCTGCAGAACTGGTAAGATTAGCATTTATGTTTTATAAATACTTTCTTAAAATAGATATAAATTATGTTCTAATAATTTCATATCCCTCAATGTTAGCTACAATTAATTAATAGCATTACAAAATCCCTCCAGATGTTACAGATATATCAGTGTGTGCTTGCTAAAAAATTACAATAAAATTCAGTTGTATATTCATATCTTTATCAGAAATAATATGAGGTCAGATTATTTTGCATATTAGCCAACTTTCACTGATAAAAATAGGCTGGTTGAATAAAAGCTGTTGAGGTTGTTTTTTTTTTCTCCAGTGGATATAAACAGTTTCACTATCATGAATTCATGTCCCTTCAACTTTGACTTAGGGAATATATTATATGAATATTGCAAAAGATTCTTCTGTTAGCAGGAATAAATACAAAATAAAATTGAATTATTTGTTATTTTACCATTTACAGCAAAGTGTGTAGCAGGCCAATACCTGAAGGAAAATGTATGCACAGATTGTGTCATGGATTATTACTCTGAAGTTGAATATCCAAACTCACAAGTTCAATGTATTCCATGTAGAACTACAAATGGCATTGTTTATGGCACTGAACAAACAGGGACAAATAATTCTTCACTTTGTAAACGTAAGGGATCTTTAATTCATTTGAACATGGGAGTACTGTTTTACGTTTCAGTAAAAGTTTAACACATCATGTCACTATATAATGTGACAACATTGTTAATAAATTTCTTATTAGTTATCAATTAGTGTGTTGTATCAATGTAGTGACTGCTAATAAAGGGGATTTAAGGGTCTACTTCTAACACCATTAAAGCCTTAAAATTATCACAATACCTATGAAAACAATAACAAAATTTAAAACTATAATCAGAAAACACATTCAGAATTTTTTTCTACATTTATTTTAGCAACTTGTCCTGGAGGGAAACAATATAATGCAGACACACTACAATGTGAGAGCTGTCCAATAGAGAGTTTTAAAGGTGATGATGACAGGTTTGGATTATGTGTAGAATGTGAAACAGAGAGACCTGGATATGTAGCCAGTAATTTTGGATCTAAATCAGCTGAACAGTGCACAATACGTATGTCATTTACTTACAAAGAAAAACAAAGAAAATGTATAAAATAATCTTTACCCGATGATCATTACATATTCTATGTTTGGCTCATATTACATAAAAACACAACACCTGTCTGTATATTGTTTCAGAGCTGATTTAAATGTAACCAAAATAACATGTTTACACATGTTCACAAGAGGTTCTAGATAGAGTGATATATAACAAATGTAGGTATATTTATAGTAAAATTATATGTCCATGCTTATTTAAAAGCATTATATATAAATGTGTTTGGAACTGAATTAATCAAGGTGTCAGTGTTTCATTAAATATGATGTTCTCATAAAATATCAAACTGTTTAAATTATGACAGTGATATCTGACAGGTATATGATAGCCAGTAAGGCCCCCACGGTTACACGTTTAAACAGATTTGTTTCGATTTTCAGTCAAAAACGTTTACGATAATTTTTACCGTTTAATCGAAATGACTACATTGTCTTACAAAATATCTTAATCATTGCCAGTAATCATGAATTCTATCAATTGTAATTGGTTTATTCCAAAGTAAAATACGGAAAACAGGTATTTACAACCCTTCACACAGCATTACCATGCACTAATCGTGACATAATACATTGGTAAAGTTGATTATCATTTGATCTTTCAAAAGAGCGAAATGAGGATACAATGCAGAAAATGTGTGTGGACTCAATTGTGATGGGCCCTGAACATTAAATTATTTGTAAATAAAAAGTAAGTCATCATTTGAGACTTGAATACATGGTGTAGAAGTACCACCGTTTAAACGGTATCGTTTCGGTCCTGAGCAATCGTGTAAACGTTTACAAAAAATTGTAAACGTGGGAGCCTTAATAGCCAGTAAGGCAAACCAGCAATTCTTTTACACTTTTCTCTGACTATTTTATTTGTTGGTTCAGTTTGCTAAAAATAGACAAAGACCACTATGTATATTTTACAGGGCAACAGTAAATTTAGCACAGCTAAGATTAATTGAGCAGAGCTAGGGTTGATTAAGCATAGCTGAGGTAAATAAGCAGAGTTTAGATTAATTAAGCAGGGCTGTGGTTAATTTAGCTGAACAAAGGTTAGTTTAGCAGAGCTAGGGTTAATTTAGTTTGGCTAGGTTACATTTAGCAGGGTTAGGGTTAATTTAGCAGAGCTAAGGTAAATTTAGCAGAACAAAGGTTAGTTAGGGACAGTCCCCAAATAAGGTGGCTGTCCCGGGGGTGTCCTGGAGATGATTTATGTCCCGGTAAAAAAAATAAAAAATAATCTACTTTGAAGCAAGAAATTTTATATTTTTATATAATTTTATTGTCAAGATTTTATAAACTAGTTTAGAACGCTAATAACGAACGATTATTCCCTAAACAGCATTGCAATGGTGACACTTATCCTTAAATTGGTATATCTACGTGCCCTTTCGTATAAATTTAATCCGCCTGGAGGCAGTTATTAGTGGTCAAGCACGTGAAAATTACCGCTAAATATGAGGTGATGAAATCTACAAGATTCAGCGAATGTTGCAAATAAACGACATGGCTAATTGTCAGTACTTAATATAGCTTTATTATATTCTGTGAATGTTTGAATTAACGATGCGCAAATACTTAAAAAAGATAGAAAAACTGTCAATAATTATTGACATTCTGTCTTTTGTTTATGGTGTCATTAACTTTGCAAGTTGTAAACACCTGTAATATAGGTTGTATGCCACTATGTAAATTAAAAAAAAATACGTTTGCTGATCAATGCCCCACCTCCAAATGAAAAGTGTCCCGGAAATGAGTCTAAATTTATGGCATGTATGTAAATATTAATTTTACGGAACAAATGTCAATTTAGCAGGGTAAAATGCTAATTTAGCAGGAGAAATGTTAATTTAGCAGGGTAAATGTTAATTTAGCAGGGTAAATGTTAATTTAGCAGGTTAAATGTTAATTTAGCAGGGTAAATGTTAATTTAGCAGGTTAAATGTTGATTGAGTAGGGAAAAGGATGCAATACATGACATATATAATAGTTTCCTTTTTTTCAATTTCACAATTTTATCTAACAGAATTATTTTGTTTATAGGTAACTGCCCAGCAGGATCTAAGATTAATGGGAGTGAATGTACACTATGTCCTAAAAAGACTTATCAAGATAAACCAAGAAAAACTGAATGTATAGAATGTGGAATCAATCTAAATACTGTTGGTGAGGGAAGTACCAGTCCTGAAGCCTGTCAGAGTAAGTTTGATCAACAAAATTTAGTGAGTTTTGGTATTTATAATAAGAATTCAAGCAATTCATGCAGGTGATGCCTGAATGATTGCTATGTAGTTTAACATGTAGTTTGACACTAATATAATAAAATTATCATTGCAGTCAGCTATTTTAACATGGCATCCCGAGTCACATATATGAAAACAGTGCAATGTTTCCATCTATTTACTGCACTTTTTTATGCAAGAATATTTGTTATTAGATGTAAAGCCTGACCCACTAACAATCTTTGTTAATCTTTACCTTTGGTTCTCAAATATTTTATAGAGGTACAGTTTTGTATTAAATTATGCCACCCCTTGAAGAAGAGTGGGTTTATTGTTTTGCTTATATCGGTCCATCGGTCTGTCTGTCGGTAGACCACATGGTTTCCGCTGATTACCTTGAAAACAATTTATTACAAAGTCTTTATATTTCACATAGTGATTGGTCATAATTAGAAGATGACCCATATTGACTTTGGGGTCACTAGGTCAAATGTCAAGGTCACAGGGGCCTTAAATGTCAGAATGGTTTCTGTTGATTATCTTGAAAGTATGCATCACAGTCTTCATATTTCACATAGTGATTGGTCATATCTAGTAGATGAACCCTTTTGATTTTGGGGTCCCTTTGTCAAAGGTATGTCAGTATGGTTTTCGCTGATTATCTTGAAAAGTATTCATCACAAAGTTTTATATTTCACATAGTGATTGGTCATATAACTAGTAGATGACCCCTATTAATTTTGGGGTCACTATATCAAAGGTCAAGGTAACATGGGCCTTGAATTTGTAGTTTTGTAATTCAACTTATTATCTTTGTAACTTTTTATCACAAAGTCTTCATATTTCACATACTGATTGCCATAACAAGTAAATGACCCCAATTGATTTTGGGGTTACCAGGTCAAAGGTCAAGGTCACAGGGGCCAAAAATGTTAGAATTCTTTCCGCTCACTATTTTGGTTACTATTTATCACAAAATCTTTATATTTCACATATTTATTGTTCTTTACAAGTAGATAACAATTATTGATTATGGGGTCACCAGGTCAAAGGTAAAGGTCACAGTGTCCTTGTATGGTAGTATGATTTCAACTCATCTTGAAAGCTAATTATCACAAAGGTTTCATATTTCACATAGTGATTGGTCATAACCAGTAGATGACCCATATTGCTTTTTGGGTCTCTACTAAGTTCAAAGGTCAAGGTCACATGAGCCTTAAATTTCCGAATGGTTTCCGCTTATTATCTTGAAAACTATTTATCACAAAGTCTTCATATTTTGCATACTGATTGGTCATAACTAGTAAGTTACCCCTATAGATTTGGGGTCACTAGTACAAAGGTCAAGGTCACAGGGTCCTTGAATGTTAGTTTGGTTTCCGCTCATTATCTTGAAAGCTATTTTTCACAAAGTCTTCATATTTCTAATATTGATTGGTCATTACTATTTGATGACCCCTATTGATTTTGGGTCAATTTTTCAAAGGTCAAGGTCACATGGGTCATACATGTCAGGATTGTGTCCGCTCATTATCTTGAAAACTATTTATCACAAAGTCTTCATTATTTTTCTTTTTTCCATAACTGAACACTTCCATGTACCCATTTATGGCTAGTTTCTATAACAAAAAAAAACATTAATGTGAGTCAAGGGCTAGAAAGGGGGGCATATGTGTCGTTCGACATTTCTTGTTTCATTCTTGGGTCATAACCCAGTGACTTGTTGAATTTTTTTCAGCTTTTTTCTTTAAGTTTAGACAACAGTTGCTGGTCAGTTTTTGTGTTTGAAATAAAATTTTGATCATGGAAAATTTTCATTGTGATTAAATAACCATCACATTTTAGTCATTATGCCCTTGTCAAACAACAGTTTTAAGGTGGACAATTTTCGGACCAAAACTTCTAAAGTGAACCATATTAGGGCAATCAAACTTCTCCTGTTAAATAGTTTAATTACATAAATCTAACTTGCTGCACTAGAAAAAATGTTCAGCATTTACTTATTTGACACCAAAAGGCAGAGAATTGATCATGGATTTGTTTATTAGAAATATTGAGAACATGTTAAAAAAGTTTCAAAATAACTATCTTGTTTTCTTTAGAAGTTTAATTTAATTACAGCTGAATGTGGTCCTGGCCAAGAAGGTAACACTTCATGTGAGAAATGTAATGAGGGAATGGTAAAACCAAATGCAGGATATGAATTATGTCAAAAATGTGAAAATGAAGATCGTACATCAAATGAAAATAGAACGGCCTGTGATGTTTGTAAGTGCTAGACTGATTAAATAAATGTTATATAAAGGTACAATGTATTAATTGTTGCTGTAATGATTTAATGCGACTGTATTAGATAAGGTATTTATGGGAGCTGTAATAATATTAAAAAAAAACTATGGGAATTACTTACAATTGTCATGGCGCCCCTTACCAAAAAAAGGGCTCTCTGGTGAAACATTGCGGCAAATTTGGGCCGCAAAACATTGCGGTGAGTTTTGCGGACAAAACTGCTTTCAGGGCATTAATTTACCATGCAAATAAGGTTTGCGGCAAATTTTTGCCGGAACTCATGGAGGTTAGCGGCAAACTTTGCCGCAAACTATAGGGGGAGGTAGCTTCTGTTTGCGGGCAAATTTTAAACCGCAAACCTCATTTGCATGGTAAAAGTTTGCAGATTTTTCGCCAAAAGTTTGCCGGAAAATTGCAGCAAACTTCATTTGCATAGTAAGTTTGGGAAATGTTTTCGCCAGAAGCTTTTGGTAACACTGCGGAACAACTTATTTGCATATTTGCCAGTTTCAGCAAATATGTTATGGCGATTAATTTTGGCAAACATTTTGGTAAAGTTCTGGCGAACAATTTTTTTTCAAACCCATTGGAATAAAAAAAACTAGCTGAATTACTTAAGAAAAAAATAACCATATTGGTTTAACACATTTTTTCAAATAGAAAATAAAGGAAATATTACAAACATATCAGTAGAATAAATGAAATTTGATTAAATTTGTAAAATAAAGAAATTAATTCACCAAAAGAGAATAAATTTGTACACACTTTTTTTATTAGCAAACTGATTCTAATACATATTTGACTTTCATAAATTTGCCCACTCTTTAGTTATGATGCTATCATCGAATTGTTCATATTACTTAATAATCAATTAAAACAAGAGCTGGGCGGTTGAACGCGGGGTGAATCCTAGATACAGAAAAGTATATCTTTTGAAGTTTCAGGGTTATGTGCCAGAACAAAGTTCAAAGTGTGATAATCTCCAAAATAGTTGTAAAATCCCACTTTAAATAACGACGTTATGGGCCGTACACATTTTTGCTTCAAGGTCATGCTGTGACCTAGACCTTCAAGGTAATGACCCAAATGTTGCATGTGACATATCGTCTCAATATGGTGATCATTCGGTGAAATAGTTGTAAAATCCGACTTCAAATAGACGAATTTATGGGCGCGGACACGATTTTTGCTTCAATGTCATGTTGCGACCTTGACCTTCAGGTATTGACCCAAATGGTGTGTGCGACACGTCGTCTTAATATGGTGATCATTTCTGTGAAAATAGTTGTAAAATCCGACATCAAATAACCAAGTTATGGGCCGGCACAATTTTTGTTTAAGGTCATGCTGTGACCTTGACCTTCAAGGTAACGACCCCAAATGCTGCGGCACGACACATCGTCCTCAATATGGTGATCATTACTTTTAAATAGCTTTAAAATCCGACTTCAAATAACGAAGTTATGGCAGCGACACCTGATTTTTGTTCAACGGTCATCGGTGTGACCTTGACGCTTCAAGGTAGCGACGCCAAATGTTGCGGGGCGACAGGTCGTCTCAATATGGTGAGCATTTCTGTGAAATAGTTTTAAAATCGCACTTGAAATAAACAAAGTTATGGGCTGGACACGAATTCAGGTTTCGTATGTTACGTAACAGACAGACGGACAGACAACCGCAATGACTATATGGTCGCCGAAATTTTTCGGGGAGCATATAAAATGTTTGACAATAGCTATTATTCAGCACATGTTGCAGTATTTCTTAAGCAATAAATGGGAAATATAATATTGTTGTAAAAGATAAAAATCAGAAAAGTTACAGTTTGAAATCTTCTATCTGGACAAAAAGTTTCATTCAAACATGAACTGGCATGGTATTAACATACATACTTTCGACATCCACTTAGACAAATCACTATTAATAACGAATAAATAACTAAACAATAGCCGTTATGTGTTATGCAAAAACAGACTAAAGACGAATATGGCTTTCCAAAATTGTAAAAATGAAATCTCAAAATTTATATTTTGGTGCTTAAACAAACAAGCATATTTCATGGACATAATACCTTCAGATTTAAACTCTCTGTATATAACATTATGATTGTGAGCAAACCAATAATCGTTGAACCGAACAATTATGGCTTTTCAAATTGTTTAAATTAATCACAACAATATTATTTGGGTCTTATACAAACAACGAATTTTCAATAGACATAATTTTTTTGTTTGCTTGTTTTTGGGTTTTTAAACGTCACATCAACACAGTAAAGGTCATATCCGTGACTGTTCAGAGTGCCCTTCCTTGCATTATTTCAGGCAACGAACGGCCGTATGCTGAGTATGAAACCACTGACGTTTTAGTTTAAGCTTAAGCTGGAATAGCTTCCTCAACAAGACAGATTCAAAGTCCTGTCGGGATTCCAACCCACAGCGGTGAAGGGGCAAGTGGTTTGAAGTCAATGACCTTGAACACACTTCGGCCACGGATGCCGCCTCATAGAATAATAACTAAAGATTTTAAACTAAATGTCTTTAGTCATGTCATATAACAATTTCAAGCAGCAACAAAAACAAACTAGAGCTTTTAATGGCTTTCAAATTGGTAAAAAATGAATTTTAACAATATTTTTGGGTCTTATACAAATATAGACATAACTATTAAGAGATTAAACTAAATTGTGCTTAGGCATGTAATTATAGATTGCAAGCAAAAACAAAAAAACTGACTTAGGAACATAGTGGCTTTCAAATTTGGTAAAAATGATCTTAAGCAATATATTTTGGTCTTATAATACATAAACCATAAGTAATTAGATAACTAATGTCTTAGTCATGTCTATATAGCGATTGCAAGCTAAAAACAAAAAACTGACTAGACACTATCGTAGGTTTGCCCAATGAAATTGGCTTGGCAATTTATGAGATGTTGTTTTAAAGATTTCAAGTTTACGACGAAGATAGACAAAAGCTTTGCAATGTCACTTTGTTAGCTAAAAACGCACTCTTTACTCTTCTCTTCCAAGTTTCAGTGCCCTGGCCATTGTTGTGTATTTTGGTGTTGACTGCTTTGGTGACTAAGCTTTCTCTCCATATTTACGTTTATTGGTGCAAGTACACTGAAAAAACAAGGTTTATTTTTCATTTCCATGTTACCTGTTTATACTGGATCAACTAGAACTATCACTGAAGGTGAATTGATACCCCAAAACCCCACTTTGAAAGTAAAGTGGCAGTAATCTATTAGTAAGCCCACTTACAAATGAAGAAAATAAAACAAAGAGCAATTATTATTTTATTGCTAGGCTTGAATCTTTGATGCTGTTGGGTATGAACATGTATTTGCATTGCAAAACCTAATTTATTTACAGAATGACAAGTGGCTCATGATATTATAAGTTTTATCTACTTAGTTAAGAATCAAGGTATCATGTTAAAACACCAAAATAACAAACAAGAGCGATTCAGTGATGCACATGTGTCGCCTCATGATGGCGCAATTTCATGTTGGGACAAGTTTTCGTGACAGTACAGACAGTGCACTAACTAGACTTGGTACTGATCATTCCTTTAAAGTTTGGTATGAAATTTGCACGCAGTAGTTTTTTGAGGAGTAGTCGGACAATGCTTTCATTATGTTCTGGCAACACACAGAAAACAACACTTTTCCATCAAACTTGCCAAAATATCATGTCAACCGAAACGCTGTGCAATATGTGCAAGGACTTTGAGCACAGATGCAAATCCTGTAAAGTTTCATTGAAAATTGCATTTGTGGTATAGAGATGTAGTCCGGACAATTAAAAAAAAAGGGCCATAAGCTCTGAACAAAATCATTGAACCGGAAAATGCTGACAATATGCACCTTGGACTTGGTAATGATCATTCTGTAAAGTTTTGATGAATTGCACCAGTAGTTTATGGCGAAGTAGTCAGGACAGCTTTTGTGTATCTGGGCAACACACCCGAAAAAAACAACGCTTTTTATCAAGGGCCATAACTCGGCCAAAAACATTCAACCGGAAAACTCATGAATATGCCAGCCAAGGACTTAAGGTTACAGATCAACCCTGTAAAGTTTTCATTGAAATTGCATTAGTGGTATTAAGGCAAGTAGTCAACGTTACAAACTTTAAATAAATAAAAAATTATTAAGGGCGCATAACTCTGACAAAATCATTGAACCGGAAATGCTGACAAAATGCACAACTAGACTTGGTATGATCATGTCCTTGTAAGTTTGGATGAAATTGCAACAGTAGTTTATGAGGGTTAGTCCGGACAAGTTTTGTGACGGACGGACAGATAGACAAGACGACGGAGAAAATGATGCCCTATATTTGGCCACTCCTCCATAGAGGCGATTCACAAAATGAAGCCATGCTGTGACATGACAGCTAGGTGCAGAACTCAAAGTTAAATACGCAGGGTCATTCAAATATACCATTAGGATTTTCCTTCTAAAAATGCCACTGTTTGAAAGAACTAATGTTGAACTATCCAGTCTTACTTTGTATGCAAACTCACTTTTTCATTTATACATCAAATAAGCACGTGTTATAAATATACACAGATACTTTTCTGACAAATTGCTAAATCATTACTGACATAAGACTGAGAAAAACTTGAAATGTGTCAATAAAAGCACGGATGCCCCACATGCCTACTGTTCTGTCAATCTTATACTCTAGTCCAAATAGTTTTTGGGACTACATGTGCACAAGTTGAAAAACTAAAAAAATCAAGCAAAGGCGCATTATTCTGTTTAAATTTAGTTGCAGCAAAAATTCCTTACTTTACTACGCATATACACATTAAGTTTGTTAATCCCTGGAAGTTTAAGCATAAATCTGCCATCCGGTTTAGAAGGAGTTGCGTTCACAAGATTTTGGGACCAGACTGACAAGTGCCCGCTATATGCTCCCACATTGTGGGGGATAAAATAATGCTTTATTTTACTTAGGTGTTAAACTGTCAATGCTCTTTTGTGCCAGGCAGTATCTACTGCACTGGACATAACAGCTGCGGGTTTTTACAGGGAAATTTCGGGGAAGTCTATAATCTGCTGTGAGTGTTTTTTTAAGATGCTGGAACCACTTCTGATTGTTTCAACCACCTTTGACTGGTCTGTGGAGAACTGTAATTGTAAAAATATATTTCAAAAATATTTTCTGTATTTTAAAATTTATCTTTAAACGTAAATATTGACAAATATTGAAGATTGAACAACAATGAATTGACAATAACATATGTATAATTAATGTAAGCACAATGTTTTCATAGCAGTTTACTAGAATAAGTTTTGTTAATTATTAAATGCCTAATTGCACGACTTTTTTTTCCTGACAAATTTTAGTATCACTTTTTATGAAATAATTCGGACTGCATATCGATTATTCATCAACATGAAGATACATCAAATTGTTTCTATTGAAGACGACCCAAAATAGCTATTAGCAAAATATCACAGTATTATATTTAAATGCTAACCATGATTATAAATATATTAAAAAGACTCAATAGCTTTCAAACTTACAGTTTAATAGGCATTTTTGTTTTTGATGTATTGTTGAGGATATGTTAATCACAATTGTATAACATCTGCACCATTCACTGTCATTTGTAACTGTAGCATTTGACTGATGAATAGACCTTTGAATAAAAAAAAAAAATACATTATGTACAAAAAGTATATGGAGAGATATTCATATATTGAAGCAACTGACATAACACAAACAGTTAAACACACCATGTCAGTTTTTGCAATAGTGCGCTTTACTTTCGTAAATAAACAAAATACAGCAAAACAACTTAACCAGTACTCACTTTAAGTGGCTGGCAAACATGCTGGCAAGGACATCCTCCGAGATTTTTTTGTCAATAAGATCTTTCCATGATCGTTGTGTTCTTGATACCATTTCGGTTCTTCATGATGCACATCCCTTAAAAAGAATGGCATGTATTTAATATGAATTTTAGTCTTAACAATGAAGGTAAAATATGATAAACAAGACTCAACAAGGAAAGGTGGCGTTCAATGAACGCAACCCCATATATGACCAAGCAACAAGTACCAATGGCAATGGAGGCCCAGGCGGACCCAGTTTGTCATGTAGAAATAAATACTTTTTTTAAAAAAAAACAATTACACATTCATGTTATTTTGAAAAAAAGAAATAATGTACGATGAATATCAGATAGTAACATGCAAAAACAACAAAGCCATTGTTTAAAAATTCTTTCTCATATTGGATTGTATAATATTCTTTGGTTTCCCTAAACCACGAGTGGTGGCCAGCAATATAGGATTGAATACCATGATAAGCTGCATAGACATATAATTACAAAATAATTTTTGTTAAATTCTTCCAATTTCAGTACCATGTTATTTCGAAAATATCATTGTAAATGTAAATCGTGTCTTACTCCATTTCCTTGATCTTATGCAGCAGATTCTGTCGGCATAAGAAGACCAGTGCTGTCTCAATGATATTTCCAACACGTCTCTCCATTTCTTTTCATGTTTTTATTTCAATTGTTGGTAATCTTTAGTGTTGACAACAAATTGTTTGACCCTCACGCGCGCCACGCTACACTATCAATCATATGCTGTAAGAAAAATGAAAGAAACAAATTATTTCATTAAAGTATACAAAATATTTTGTCAAAAAAAAAACTTCACATGGATTGTAATTTTAGCATAACCATGATAATAACACTTGCCATAAAATTAATATACGAGGCTAATTTTTAGCTGCCTCATGTACGTTGAATATTAAGTAGCTACTGTGACTGTGTGCATTGGCAGCCTAGTGTAAACCTGTGTCTTTTATATAATGTAACAGGTAAGGATTCTGTAATGTCTTACTAAAAATTTTGCATTGTTGCAAGATTTATATTTAGGCAACGTTTTATCATTTGCTTTTTCAAATTTCTTGCAGTGACTTTGGTGGAAATTAAAATCATGTTTTCAGTAGGGAAGTTTATAAAACATTTCACAATAGGAAGTGGCAGCCCGTACGGGCCCGTTTAGTGCTAGCCAAAAGTTTCTAGCCGTACGGTGAGTCAACGTACGATCTAGGCAAGGACACACTGGGTATTGGCTAACCGTACGGCGACTTTTCAAAAAATTATATGGATATGTGAGTCACGTACGGCTAGAACTTTGGGCTAGCCGTTACGGTAGCCACTTCTTTCACAATAAGGAGTAGTTGTTTTACAGCTAAACACAAACAAGATCATGTATTCTGTATAATAAATTAATTATTTATAAATCTGAAACTATAAATTTGGTCCGCATAATTTTATATGTTTGACATCATTGGAAGACGAGTAAATAAAACACTGAATAAAATGCATAATGTATCGATATATTTCATTTTGGTACGAGACATTACATCTATGAATTCATTATCAATATATAGTACTTAATGTAAACTATGATGCAATACAATTAATCAGCTTACCCTGTTCCTCAATTTTGTGTTTTGACAACGAACCATGGCATTCCAACTTTCACAGGTCTTCAATTTACTAGAGTCTGTGTGTTTTTCCATAGCGGACACAACTTCACATGACCGCATTCTGTGTTTCGACATTTCACATACAAATAACCAGACACTCCCTGTTTAAATTCACCTAACATGTTGTCAAAAGTTAATCAGTGCTTGTTAATGGTAGCCAACTGGTCCAAGTCTACATTTTTTAACAAAATCTTAGGGTTTGACGCATACACGCCAAACTCAACGATTCTTCTTCCCTTGCTTTCCAACCCTCATTATCAACCGATTTAGGAAGAGTTGATGTCTTGTAGAGCTGGTTTGGTTGACACGTAATAACTGGTTACCTTGCACTATAGTTATGTTCTATAATAAAGTCGGAATACTTGAGTTTTCTGCATCTTTTTACACTTTTTTTTTTTTTAATCGACCGAGCGTATCACGCTGTAAGACGACCATGTTAGATATCTGCGGAAATTACGTCATTTTCTTGGGGAATACTACCACGTGACCCGGGGATATTCGCTATATGTATTAGAATTCCGACTTTATACGTAAACAAACGAAGTTCGTTACGAATAATGGCGAGATATGGCGGTAATTGTCGAAGATTGCCGATTTCATTATGGGTCTTCTACCTTATAATTTTTTTTAACTGTTATTGTGAACTACAATACCCTCCATGATACATATGATGTTTCAATTTGATAATCTCTAAGGCAAAAAATAAAAATTTGTTTGTTTCCACTTCCCGACCCATAAAAATAAGGTTGGGTAGGTAGGTAGGTTATAGCACGGACTTTAATTGACATTTAAATCCGTGTTATAGGTAGGTACATGAAGGACTTTTTTTATATGTGCATAATAATATAATTCCTTGGCAAAATAGTTTTATTTACTGAAAAAAGTTGGATTAACTTTCAGAACTGATATGTTTGTGGCGATTATCTGGCAAACTTTGTTTTTATAGAAAAGTTTCTGGTGAACTTTCAGCGAATATTTTTTTGATAGAAAGATTCTGGCAATCTCTGGCAAATTAGTTTTCCACTGAAAGTTTCTGGCAAACTTTTGGCGAACTACTTAATATTCTGGTGAATTCGCCGCAAAGTCGCCAAATGTTTGCCACAGAGTTGCCACTAGTGGCGATATCTGGCAAACACTTGACACAGTGTTTTGGCGAACTAAAAGGTTTGCAGCGAATTTGCGGCAAAGTTGCGGCGAGTTTGCGGCAAACCTTTCCTTTTGGTACGGGGGAAACTTACAAGCACACGCCTACAGATTCATGCTAATTGTCATGAAAATTATGAAAATGTATTCGAATGTGTAATATTGTGAAGTAACCAAAAGGAATCAATTTATACATTTTCAATGGCACTTACAAACCACATAAATTACCAAAAAGTGGTCAAAATATGCATAAATAGCCTTTACTGCATTGGGAACACAGTAGAAATATAGATGAAATACTGAAAGACCAGTCATTTATCGCATATTACTTGAAACTTTAAATTTTTACTTTTCCTTAAATCTGTACATTTTCTCAAGATTGATTTTATTGAATTATTTTGACTCATCTGGAGGCATGTAGCTTGAACAGCAAGCATTTTACTTTCAGACCGTTGTAGCATTGGTAAAGAGTATAATATAGTTGATGGTAAGGAAAGCTGTGATAGATGTAACGAAGGTTTCAATAAAAGTGTTGTAGGAAATGATGCTAGTTGTCAAAAATGTCAGGATGGATTAACAACTGATGGTGTTGGACAAGGCTCCTGTGATTTATGTAAGTATTGATAAATTTTGGATTTTGATTTCATTCTTCAGATCAGATGTTATGTGTGTGTATGTATGTGTGCACGTGTTTGTGCATGCATGCAGGATTATTTCAATCTGTCTTCTTATTTCATGTTTCATTAGGTAGTTTAAATACATTTAAATGACATAAAAGGTCTTTCTTTCTTTCTTGTCAGCTTTGGCATTGGTTGACCTTTTCTGTTGATGCACCTTTTTCCAGCCACATCTATTTTTAGTTCAAAGGTAACGGTCACAGGGTCCTGTGATAGCAGAATACAACTGGCTATAACAGTAAAGTGCATTTAAACAATGCATGTTAATGCACCTTGGTGAGTTGTACATGCAACACATATTTACAGGTCAAAGGTCAAGGTCACAGGGACCTGTAATATCTTAACATTACTTGGATATTAAAGCAAACCGTATTGACCTAGGAACTTTAAATTTTGTATGTAGATTTAACCTTGATAAATTTTACCAGCCACACCCATTGACAGGTGTAAAGGCTAAATGTCAAGGTCGCTGAGACCTGTAATAACAAAACCTAAAACTAGTCATTTAATCAAAGTGAATTGACCAAGGAAACATAAAACTTTGTATGTAGATAAAGGTCAAGGTCACATAGACCTGTTCTATCAAAACATTTAAATGGTCATTCAGTGAAAGTGTAGTGATAAAGGAACTGGAAACATTGGTGACCTTGATGAGCTGGGTGTGCAACATGCATTTCAGGTCTAAATGTTAAACGTTAAGATCACTAGGACTAGTAATAACAAAATAACAAAACATTAAACAAGCAAATTTTGTATGTAGATGCACCTTGAAGAGTTGCCACAATCATTGAGGTCAAAAGTTTAAAGGTCAAGGTCATATGACTATGAACTTAATTAAAATTTTATTATTTCTTTGTTTTATGGTGATTAGTGAATAGCTTGACATGTGAATGCATCTTGATGAGTCTAATTTACCACACCCATTTTAAGGCCTATATGACCTTAACCCTATATTTTCTCTTTTGCTACGAAACTTGAAGTTTAAACTAACCAGAACATGCTGCTCTTCAGTCAGTGCTTGTTATTAATTAGAATAAAGATAATTACAAACATGTTAATTCACTTTTATGTAAACAAATCTTTTTTTTTCTATAGAAAAGTTTAATTCATTTTCAAAATAAGTTTTATTGTAGATCTACAATTGTAATTGATAATTAGATATTTACAAAACAAAAATGAAATAATATTCATGTTTATAATTTGATATCTTTCTGTGCCTTAGTTATTTGTTCTATAAATTTAACACTATGTAATGGCAAAATCTTAAATAATTCAAAGGTGACTATCAACCACATTACAACAAAGAACTCATAGTTAATGATTGTAATTAGACTAAGTGTGAATTTGATAAATACAAGTGCTTCAGAGAGGGGCATTGACCACAGTTACATGCCTGAATTGGGATTATATATACATGATTTGTCTCAACCTTGGTTCATCTTTAACCACCTTTGCTATTTCTCTTGCTTGATTTAAAACTTGACAACAATAGGTGTACTAGTTATCAAGTTATGTTACATGTATTATTTTATTTCAATATCAGTGCACTGTGTACCAGGAAAGTACAAGGCAGGAGATGAATGTGTGGTTTGTAAGGCAGGAACATACAAGTCTGAAATGGGCAATGATGAGTGTACTCCCTGTCCTGATGGTACAACTACAGACACAGTCACAGGTGCAACGGCAGCCACACAGTGTGATACTGGTATACATTTCCTTCATACTTTATGTGATACTGGACTTACATTTCTTTCATACTTTATGTGATACTGGGCATACATTTCCTTCATACTTTATGTGATACTGTCTAGTATACATTGGCTTCATACTTTATGTGATACTGGTATACATTTCCTTCATACTTTATGTGATACTGGACATACATTTCCTTCATACTTTATGTGATACTATTATACATTTCCTTCATACTTTATGTGATACTGGGACATACATTCCCTTCATACTTTATGTGATACTGGGAATACATTTCCTTCATACTTTATGTGATACATATGTACTAGTATACATTTCCTTCATACTTTATGTGATACTTGTAATACATTTCCTTCATACTTTATGTGATACTGGACATACATTTCCTTCATACTTGATGTGATACTAGTATACATTTCCTTCATACTTTATGTGATACTGGGACATACATTTCCTTCACATTTTACGTGATACTGGGTATACATTTCCTTTACATTTTATATGATGCCGGGCATATATATATCCCAAACCAAAATCGCAAGCTAACATTGCAAGCTTGTCACAAGCTTGCTGCAAGCTTATGTTGCAAGCTTGCTACTGGCTAGTAATTGGAACCTTGCGGCAAGCTTGCGATCAGTTATTTAAAAAAAATCTGACTGCAAACTAGTTAATATTTAAGCTTGCGCAAGCTTAATCGCAAGCTTGCGCAAGCTTAATCGTAAGCTTGCGCAAGCTTATTTGCAAGCTTGCGCAGGTTTATCCGCAAGCCTGCACAGGCTAAGTCGCAAGCTTGTGCATGTATAACTACAAGCTTAATGTATAAGCTTGCGCAAGCTTAATGTATAAGCTTGCGCAAGCTTAATCGCAGGCTTGCAAAAACTGTAAACCCTATTTGGAAAGGGAGTTGCTACGTATACGAACAGTCTCTGAATCCTATGTAACATGCAAAAAAAAAAAAAGGCATTAATTACCATGATAAACTTATTTAATCATAAATTGTAAAAAGAAGCTGATGTTAAATTTTTCATTTGCTACACTAATGTTTTCTTCCAATTACCATGGTAAATAGCCTTGATGGAATGACATTGAAAAAATCCAGCCTAATTCCAGCATCCTTGAATGTTCTTAAAATGTAAAATTCTGGGACGGAATTCAGCACAGGAATGTTTGGGATAGAATTTTTATGAGTTTAACATGATCACATATTTCTTTCACAAAATTTAATACATATCCTTTAGTCCAAATACAGAATAGAACACCCTACATTCACTATAACACAAACAGTTTTTTTCTAGCTGCAGGTTTTAGTAGGTTCTTGTTTTCTTAGAATCCAACACTTTGTTTTAAGCAATTAGTTTGCTCTTAGTCTGTCAGTGACAAACTATTCAATCTTAAATTTGTTTTAAATGTTTCTGATTATTTAAATTACTATTTCTTTTATCGGTGTCCATTTTTAGTCCTCTGCCTGTGTTTCCTAGAACTTCTTATGGTTGTGCTCACCTTTAAAGATAAAATTCATAATTAATTAAACACAGATGCGGTAATGAACTATGTTTTATTGCATAAATGCAGTTATATTTCATATCTTTTAATAACATCAAATCTAATGTTTCAACAGTATTAACTATTAAATATTAACTATGCTTATGTATTTTCAAAAAATACTAAAGCAATGCAGTTTATCTTATTTCAATGTGCACATTAATGTTTAAGAATTTCTCTGTATGAGAATTAAGTAAATTTGTGACAATATTTATTACCCAGTATGTATTTTTTCAAGAAAAGATGTGGAATAGAAAAGTATTGAGATTTAATAATATACCTTTTCAGGATTAATACTGCACATCATTATTAAACACTGCATGCCGCTATTTCTCACACTAATGTCCAAGCCTGCAAATTATTTATGTATAATGTAATTTTAGATTGTTCCGTTGAAAACACAACACATACATGTAAAATAACAAATGAATATGATTGACCCTGTTCAGCTGTACAAAACTACTGATTGTACCATTTAGTCCTATTTAATCAAATTGATTTAATTTGTTTAATTTGCAGGAAATGAAAAAGATCTACTAACATGCCATTTAAACAATATAAACAATCATTAAAAAGAAATCATTGAATAATTTATATTTTACAGATTATACATGTATAGATTAAAAAGAATTATCAGAAAAACAAATGCATGAAGTTGAAAATATAAAAACAACCTTGATCTCTTGTTACAAATGTTAATAGTTTGATATATAACCTGTTTCTGCATTAATGTAACTTAAGGTTTATAAATACCTGATTCTGTTGTATATCTCCTTGTCCCAGGTGATTCTGATTGTTATCATACCAATACTTAAACACTTTAAAATCTTAAACAAAACAATATCTTCAAAACTGCTAAAATATCAAGTACATCCTCTTTGCTGACCCAGATATCTTAGAATTCAAATTTTACAACAGTTACTGTAAAACTGGACAGGTCTATCAGTATGTAAAGCAGGGTTAATCTACTCATCATTTTAACTTTCATTCTTTGAGCGTAAAAGAAAATATCAAATAGCTAATAGATATATAGATTTTAAAAATCATTACAAATTTTTGTACAAAAAGATTGCAATGTCCTTCTAGACACATTCTGCATATGAAATTTATAATGTTATCTCTCCCCAAAATAATCACATGGAACAGCCTGATCTGTCGGAATGACCAGGGAGTAAATTAGTCATGCACAGATGGTCAATTAATTTTATCAAGGCTCTGATGTGTGTAGCGTAAAAAATCTCAGTGGATGTAGTATTTATTTTCCTAAATAAAAGCAATATATATTGATTAATTTAATATAGAATATATATGAGATTATTTCATGCACTGTTTTTGTTATGTTTATTTATTTATTTATTGTTATCCAAAAACATGAATTCTTAGAATTTAAAAATGGCAAGCAATGCAATCCCATCTTGATTATTAGTGTCTGAATGATTGAATCACAGACTTTAATTAATTTATAGTTAAACTTAAAGCCTGTTATTAAATGGATATTATTTCATTGTACATAACTTCATGTAGATTTATTGAAATAATAATATGTATTTAACAATCAATTCATTTACTTCTTTTGCACAGACATTTTTTCTGAGATATACCCTTTTCCAACTATATGAAATGTATAAAGTGTCAAATTTCAAATCATTTACAGTAACTTGCATTAAAATAAATGATGATTTTATATTTTCTTCGTAAATTTACAATACTGAGCTGAATATATAAAATAACTAATAACTAATAATAAACTTTAGCGTGGTAATCTAGTTTAAACTAGTTAATTTTCACTGATACTATCATTTTTGGAATTTTTTTTTAATGTGTACACTTTTGACAAAAATTTTCGTGTACTAAGTGTTTCCATTACTTTAACAAGAAATTTCTAAGTGTAGATTTGTACAAAAAATTTCTAAGTGTCTACTAATTGCAAGCTTGCGGCATTGCAAGCTTACATCAAATGTTTGCAAGCTTGCATGAATTTTAAACAAGCTTGCAATATATTTCAAAAGTCATCGCAAGCTTGCGCAAGCTTGTTGCAAGCATGCAGCAACCTTGTATTTAAGCTGTAAGCTTGCGGCAAGCTTGCGACAAGCTTGCGGCAAGCTTGTCGCAGGCATGCATTTTGGTTTGGTACATTTCATTCACACTTTATGTGAATCTGGGCATACATTTCATTCATACTTTATGTGATACTGGAAATAAATTTTTTTCACACATTATGTGACACTGGGTATACATTTCCTTCACACTTTATGTGATACCAGGTATCTAAAGTCAACTTAAAACCTGGTCTTATGTAAGACAAAGTAAGTCTTAAATCTAAACCTTTAAACATAAGATAAAGCAAGCTTAGAATGTATGCCCACTCATGGTGAAACCAGAATATTAACATTTTTAAGACATAGTAAGCCTAGATATCAGACTTATAAAGTGTAGGGTCAAGATCAATGTAAGGTTAATGATATTGGTCATATGTTATAGTTCAGATCGTAATATTGGTTCCGAGGGTTCCAAGCCCTTTGGGTAGTAATGAAACTTGCCGTGTAAAGGTCAATTGTTATGTTTTTGTTTTAAAAGGCATATTTTTCAATTCAAATATCAACATTTTATACAAAAACAACATATAAAAGTGCTTTTAAATGCCATACCGAGTTTATACAAGGTCAAGGTGATCAGTCATGTGATAAAATAATCTCACATTTGTTGTCCTGTTATATTAATCTATTACTAAACTTGTTTATGAAGTGTGCTAGATGTTCATATGAGATCCTTTATATATACACATATATATACATATGACATGTTAAATTATGATAAAGGTTCCTTGTGCAGTGTTGAAATTGTAAAAAAAAGAAGATATTTAAGAAATAACAACAAACTCCATAAAAATTTCAGTTATTTTGTAAGTGATTTCAATGCTTGTTATGACATAGATTATATATGTATGTCAAAAATATATGATGATGTTTTCAGTGGTATGTGCTAAGGGTAAATATAGAAAACCAGGTACGAAAACAGGCTGTTATGCTTGTGAGGCAGGATCATATCAACCCGAGTCGGGAAGTACAGGTTGTATTAACTGTCCTGATGGAGAAATTACCCTGGAAAATGGACAGTTTACCTCCGATGCATGTGTTCGTAAGTATAGAATTAATAATTATCATTGATCGTTTTTCAGAACTTATTGGTAACAAATATAATACATTAATTTCAATATATATATATATATATATATATATAATAATATATATTGATACTAATCATTTAGGAGGCTAATATTTACTCCAGTGATTCATCAGTTGTATTAGGAGATACTGCCCAAAAGAAACAATTTTTCTATTTATTTCATGCTTTCCAGTGTTTCACTGTAATATATCAGATGATTATATTCTGATAATCACCACCAGGGAAATTTATTAATTATAATTCTCACTGCAGCCTGACTGTATCTGAATGTGGATGAAAAGAATATCATAACTAAATGGAATATTAACAAGCAAAAAAATGCTGTCATACGTAAATTTTGCTTCTTTAGGAAAAGAAAGTCGATGTCATTCATACATCATGTTAATCAAAGGGCTGAAAGCTCTGTGGTATTCTCTGATCTTTGCAATCTAAATCGTACTGTACAGTACATCTGTATGTATTTTCCTGTATAAGTTTATTTTTATATAGTTACTATAAATCAATTCATCTTACAGGGCACCGAGATGCAGCGACTGCGTTTAGATTTTTTACTATAACAGTTTGAGTTTGATACATGTACATACGGAATTTTGCATGACTAAAGTTGCATCAAAAATATAATTCATGTTCAGTTTTTTATGACAGCCACACATTATCATTGCATACCGTGTCTACTTTAAAAAAGACACTTAAAGAAATAGTTGCTTTGACTGGGATTTGAACCCCTATTCTCTCACACCCTAAACGAGCGCGTTACCCCTGTACCACGGGGAAGTTACACGAAGATAGCCTGAATAAAATCAAACAATTCTGAATTTAGTAATTCCTAATCTTTAAAATTATTAGTTTTGATGTATTTTGTTCACAATAAACCTGTTGTTTAACACTAATGTAAATAATTTATCGAAAATCTTCTCGCCAAAACTGAGTCCGACATGTATATATTTCATTACTCGACAGTCAGATTTATTTGTGTACTACGCTATGAAGTATTCGGTAATCGACATCGCTAAAAATAGCATTTTCATTGATTAACCGCGTAATTTGTGATTGTGCATTTATTGTCAATTCTATAAGCCAATGCTATTTTTAAACTTTGAATGCCTTGTAATTTGTTGGATACTTGTAATAAAATAAAAATATTCCTTTCTTTTACATCGCTAGTTTTAAACTCTTTTGAGAACTACTTGTTGATAGGTTTGTCGTTAAATTCTGTGCCAGAGATTGAATGTCAGCGTCAGAAAATACAAAAATGTTATGAAATTAGAGAAACGTCATGATGTGATGACGTCATAAAGGAGAATATTTGGCATTTAGAATCAAAATCAGTAAAAACACTAAAAATCACTTAAAAAGCATGAAATAAAAAGAAAATTTATTTGTTTTACATATAAGATTGAAATATTTGTGAACACAAGCTATTCTATTTTCAATCGTTTTCAACGCCACTCGCGAAAATATTGCGTCTGGCTTTCACTCATTGAAATATATTTCAATCTAACATGCAAAACAAACAAATATCCTCTTTATCTTCTTGTTATATCAAGTTGTTATATCTAAATATAATCTGTCTACATGAAACATTTGAATACATATTATAGTAATATGTAATATTAATTTGACATTAGCTGAGTGTAAAGAAGGGGAGCAGTATGATGCAATCAAAGAACAATGCTTCCTTTGTGAGACTGGTACTTATAAGGAATCAATTGGTAACACAGATACATGTAAAGCATGCCCTACTGATAAGACAACTGCTGGCCCTGGTGCTAAACAAGCATCAGACTGCTCAGAAAGTGAGTTTTTTATGCCTATATGTAAATCATAGTTAAATCTATATGTAAACCATAGTTCTACATTTTATTTTGAAAGAAATAAAATTTGTTTATCTGTTGACTTGAAATCAAACAGTTTAAGATTAAATTTATGACAGAAAAATAATTTCTTTTTATCTATATAATGATATTCAACACTGATTATAAACATATTAATTTTTTCTTCTTTATGTTACATATATTCAATGAAGAAAGTTTTATGTTTTCTTTGCATGTCACTTGTTACAAATTATAAGTTATCATTTAAAAGAAAACACAAGAGAAATTTTGATCTTGATATCATATTATTAGGTAATTCGAGATCACATGTTTCACATTCATATTAAATGAATATATTATTCAATACAAATAGAAATTGTTTCATCATGAAACTCAATCAAAATGTCTTTGTCTATCCACATGACAATCCATTAATCATTACAGAAGTAATATTCATAATCCAGCAACTCTTCAAATATAACTTCTACAAAATACAATATTGTACAATAAAATATACAAATAACACACAATAAGGGCGGGCGTGGAGGGTAAAATAGAATTTTCAACATGTGATCTTCTTGTCAAACGAATACAGAGAATGAACCAAAAAGGCAGAAGCGCAAGCGACAAAAAGTTTACCGCCAAAAATATAGGCGACCAATAGAAAGTTGTTTTACTGCCTACGTAATGCATAAATTAAAAATCCACCAATGAAAAAGAGTTTTTAAAAAGGTCAAATTCATTCAACCTTATAATTAAGTTATTTTAGTTCAAAATAAACAAAATTATAAGTTATCATTTAAAAGAAAACACAAGAGAAATTTTGATCTTCATATCATATTATTAGTAATTCGAGATCACATGTTTCACATTCATATTAAATGAATATATTATTCAATACAAATAGAAATTGTTTCATCATGAAACTCAATCAAAATGTCTTTGTCTATCCACATGACAATCCATTAATCATTACAGAAGTAATATTCATAATCCAGCCACACCCATGGCCATGAAAAAAACAAACAAAAAACATTACAAAATACAAAACATCAGCAAATAAAGTTCAGATACATACAAATCTACTAAGAGGCTTTCATACCACCTCCTTAGTAGCATAATCTCCAAGACTGGTCATTACCAGCTTACGAGACTGAGCCTTTCTTGAGAAACAGTGTGTCTCAAGCAAAGCATAACGTACATATATCAACTAATGCATATATTTGAATATAAACATTAAATCAATATCCTGAAACACTCTACAACAAGTGTATACACAATAACAAAACCACTAAGAGGCATTCTTTTAACCTCCTTAGTAGAAAGTAATCTTCAATACTAGCCATTGCCAGTTTGTAAGATTTAATCTTTCTTGAGTAACCAAGTGCCTCAAGCAAAGACATAATGACATTAGAACATGACACTATCTTACGAATGTATATTCTAAAGATTATAATAATTATGAACATATTTTACTTAAACAAGCTGTCTAGAAATACAAATATTGAAACTTGCAGTAAACATGTAGCGCTCATCCAACACTAAGATGTAATTACTTTTAAGTGAGCCAATGGTATTAATGAAAAAATTCTTTCAAACGCTTGTACCTTCTAGATTAAGATGTAAACACCGTCTTTATAGCATAATACTCACGACGGGGCAAGCCACATTTAAGAAAGGGTTTGAAAAGTTCTAATGAAAATAACATTTCTTTGATTTGCATATAGTAGAACCAATTTATTGTTAATTTTTTAACCCTATTACCAGTAGTATCAAAATCTATAGGGCGGGGAATAATTGCAGATACAAAATGCTTCCAGAAGATTGTTGACGAACATTGGAAATCAAATCGTTAAAAGATGAGATAATCTCATCTTCTGAACGAGGGCCAGTTACAATCATTGGTACCACATGTAAAATGACATAAGCAGATCTAAGATCAACTTGACCTTGTGAAATACGAAAACTTAACCTTGAAATATTAATTCCAGGAAAGGCTGTTATTGAGTATCCAAATACCTGACACATTTCTGGCAATGGAGTCCTGAGACAATTGTACACTTTCGAAGTGTGGATGAGCTAACATGTTCTGAAAACATACAAAGAACAGTTTATTAATGACTATACTTTAAATCAAACATAAAAAACATGAGAATATCCTTCATAATTTTAGCACTTATCTTCAATGGATAGTGAAATATAAACGTTTATGAAAACGTCAGAATGCCATATCTCCAAGAATTTGAATTTCATCTGAACTAATATATTCTTAAAGGCAAGGGTAGCAAAACCACGCCTAAATGAATGAGAGGAATATACATGATGATCAAACCCAAGATCATTTAAAAACCTGACGCAATTTATTTTGAAATAAATAATAAGTTACCGGTTTACCATTAGGTAAAAGAAATAAAGCATCTGCAGATTTCCCAGAATGACCTTTAACATGTTATCATATGCAGAACCGGGACACAAACAAGAGCCTGGAACTTAATAGAGGATCTGTAAAAAGAGTCGTTCTCCAAACTGAATTGTTTGGTCCAATTCCATAGTAACTATTAAACCACGCATGAACACGAGTACACAGACCTAAATCAAACATTTATGAATTATTAAATCTTTAAGTGTAGTTGGAACTGAAATTTGACTTTCGTGCCAAACAGAAAAAATGCAAATAAAATAAACACCAAAAAACTAAGTTTTTCTGGATCTTTAAAATTCAACGTCAAGTAAATCTTAGAAAGAATAAAAGGAGTTATAGGTTGAGCTTGTTTTTACACAATGACTATTTCAATCGGGAAAAATCCCACGAAGAGGTGAAATTTATCAAAAAAGTATTCATTTCATTCAAATTATACCCAATAACTGATGAATCAGTTCTTACAACCACTTAAATAATTTCGAATACTAGCCACAGATTTAAAAGATCTACTAAGGAAATTGGGAATAATAACTGAAATGTTTTCAGTTGAAGCAGGTAAATAACAAGAAATTGCAAAAATACAAACAAAATAATATAAATGATTCCCATTTGAATTTTTAAATTTTTTCTACTATTTTCTGCATATGCTGAAATATAGACACAGTTTTAAATCTGTCTTGAGAGCCTTCATTGCAGATCTCGCAAAATAAACCAGAAGACAAAAAGAATTACCAGTCATTAACAAAAGCAAAATCTTGCTGTAACACCTCATAATGATCTAAATGAAAACCAGATGTTAACCGAAAAAATTCATCTTGAAATTTTTTGTGTTGATACCAACGAGATAAGCAAAATCAGATATACGATTGTCACGTACTAGATAAATTACATCTCTGATCTCACATTCAGCTTTGGCGTCAAAAAACATAAATTCTCTTAAAACCATCTGCAAAAATAGGGCATCTAGCTTTGCCAGAATTTAAAAACGAACAAAACAACTTCATTATCACAATTAACAATTATTTTCTTACCCTTGAATTCAGAGACCACAGTCTTAGGGCCAGAATAATACAAGTAACTCGAGAACAGCTATTGAGTAATTTTGACCTAGTATGTTATCAGGGAAATTTGAGTGAAAATACTTCCCTTTGAAAAAACCACCACAAGCCTGTAAGACAGGAATCGTCGAAAAATTGCATCAGGTCTTGAACCAATTTTCATATAACAAATAGACACTCCAATTATATTTTTGTAACAATTTATGCCACCATAAAATCTTTTTACTTCTGATGGAATTATAACATAAACATTGAAGGAAGATAATTATACAATTCTTTAAGACAATTTATGAGTCTACTTATAAAATTGGCTTGACCGCCACACAAGAAGCCACAAAATTTAATTTACCAATAAGAGACTGTAATTTTCTTTAGCGTTGCCCTCTGTTTTAATTAACAATACTTAATTAAATTTTTGATTTCAATTAAATCGCTCCGGTGTTACTTCCTTGTCATAGAATTGATTAATAGAACACCCAAAAGTCATACTTCTGAAGGTGAATGCTTTAATTCACAGATTCAATAAAACCAATTTACTAAGAAATTTGTCCTAAACAATCATATGAAAAAGGAGGCATTATTTTTTGTTTCAGCCCCTGCTAATCATCAAGATAATTGAGAATCACAAAAAACCTATCTTAATACATAATAAAGGCCTATTGGCAGTTCGAACCCTTTGACATATCTTGAAGCAAGCTGACCTAAGCCCCCATGCTTAAAACATGTGTCACAAAAAATATGTTTTTCCAACAAAAAAGCCACCAAGATTATAGTTGCTAGGACAAAATTACGATTTGCTCTGTAAAGCTTTTCTCAAATCCTTGTTAACAAAAGACAACCTTGACTTTTGATTTTATTCAAATGAACAAAAATCATCAATCGAGGAAAAACTAAATAACACGTTCACTTCCAATAACAATCTTTATTAATAAAGATCATTTCAGCCTGACCTGTGGGCCTACTAATCTAAAGATCCTTTTCTTCAGTATCCTTTTTTGGAACTGAATTCAATGGAGAAATTTTACGTCAGAAGTAAAGGGATTTCTTAAAAGGGCCTATAATACATGAATCAGCAACTTTCTTACCAATATTATCTATATCATTTGGATAATCATTACGCCAGAAGATTTTTGTACTTCCAAGAACCAAATGATCAAAATGGAAAACCTGTATCAATAAAACCAATCGCAAAACATATTTCAAAAGATCACAAACTAACAATCCTATAATCCGTACCTAACAATACTTCTCATAAATTCAGTATGAAATTTTAATCATTAACCTGAATTTAAACCTTCATATTTATAAAGACCGATTGGCGGTACCTTCTCAATGAATAAAAACTTTATCATAAATAAACATCAAATCATTTTTAGTGACATTACAAATAGTTACATTAAACTGAATGTTTTTACAATAGTATTTTCAAATACTGGCTGAATCAAGCAATATTATTACCTCGTTGTTTTAGAACAAAATTTTTGGAAAAATAGAATTCTACAACATTTTCATTAATTGTCAATTTTTTTTATAGATGATGCATATCTAATCCAACAAGTCAATTGGTGGAATCGGGCATGAAACTTGAAACATTCGGGAATTCCAACTTGACCTTACTTTTATCCAAAAGATGCACAGAATGGTTGAGATAAATCTTGCAAATGCCTTACAACATTTGTAATATGAGGCGCCTTTTTGCTGACATTTATTTCTTTGAAATTGACTACAGAACCAAACTCTTCTGTAGTAACACTAAGTATCTTGATCTACTTTTTCAGTCTTATGACGAACAATTCATGTGTTTTTTGTTACATTACTCACATGACTAGATAAAATTGCCGATCACATATTGATACGAACTTCCCATTTAAGATGGCTAGTTCAATCTCTCTTAAACATCTGCGTACATAATTCTTAACAACTTACAAAAGTCATAGGAAGAACAACAGATACAAAGTTCCTTTACTACTCAAGTCTAGCCTACGTTCAGAAAGCTTGCATAGACGGGGATGAAATATTTCTAATTCCCCTGCAACAAAACAAATTCCATTCTAATTTGTCAAATGTAATTGAGCCTAGTGACATATTCAAATCTTAGACTGGATTGAGGATATTTGTTGTTACTGACTATTTATCCCCAGCCTTAGCCAAAATACCACAGCTAATTTATTCTTCGAATAATGAAAAGTATCAACATCGATCTTCTGATGAACTTAAACAATTAGACACCTTTTTTTCTTCATATTCTTTTGATACTTAGTTCAAACTTTCATCACTGCAAGTGTCTGAACCTGAATGAGAAAAAATATCCAAACCAATTGTTACTAATTCGACTTTGCTTTCCTCGTAGATCTGTGTTTTTCTCAAGTCATAAGCGTAAATGCTCAATAATCTACATTTTTACTTTGAATCATCATAACGGTTTTTTTTACCTAGAAAATACAAATTGGGATACTCGTACGATCTCACCTCTTAATTTTTAACATCCTGTGTTTCTTTCTGTTCAATTTGGTTTTTCTCAATAACGTCTGCTTCGGATAACTTGTTCCTTAAGAACCCGTTCTTCTTGTTGTAAGGCGTCAGCTCCTTTCTTCATCGAATGATACCAGAATCAGTCTGACGACTTCTTACTTTCAATCTGTATCCCCAAGAAAATTCATCATCCTCGTGAAAAGCTGACATTTTAGCGGAAGGCGGAAGTTGGCAATTCAGGTCGCTTGCGTAGTTTCCGTCGGAAAAACAATTTAATATCTTCCATGTGTTCCTCGTGTCCGAAAGGATTTCCTGGTCTCATGCTCGAATGCCGTCATTTAACATTATTATGAGTCCATCTCTTTTACCCTCTTAAATGAGAGGTAATGAGTTTGTTTTTTTTTCCAGTTCCTTGCCGCCATGTTATTGTCCAAAATACAAACAGCTTACTGCGGACGAAAAGTAACCGAAATACAACAGCTTACGGCACCGAAGTACGAATAAAGTTTATTCGTATTCAACCGAATATAATTTACTGAATAACGAAAACTCCTCTTGTATGTGCACTACATACAATGCCTGATGAACAAAACACTCAGTCCATAAAACTCAAGATAAAATAGCCAATCATATGTGGAACAGATCGTAAAATAACTTTCAATAATTGTGTGTAAAAAATAGAGATTATCTCAAACATAGTGTATCTTGCTTGTCAACGAATACCGAATGAACCAAAAAGGCAGAAGCGGCAAGCGGAGAAAAAGGTTTACCGCCAAAGAATATAGGCGACCAATAGAAAGTTGTTTACTGCCTACGTAATGGCAATAAAATTACAAATCCACCAGATGAAAAGAGTTTTTTAAATAAGGTCAAATGTCATATTCAACCTATAATTAGAGTTATGTTAGTTCAAGAATAAACAAATTTATTATTTTAAAAATTCAAGGATGTAAAGAGATTAAAGCATATTTTGAACCTTTGTTACACCTGTGTAGTTTTGAAACTTTATTTGTGTTAACACTGTTTATTTTGTACATCATTTATTTGTACACTTTATTTTGTACTCCTTTATCTTGTTCACATTTTATTATGCTGCCCGAAATTAGTCCGCTCGCCTGTTGTCTTCTGTCTCGTCCTCGTTCCGTAACATCCGTGCCGTACCCGTCGCTTTTCTTGTCCGGGACATAACTTTGAAAGAACAAGAAGTATCAACATGAAACTTTGTAGGTAGATAGATCTCAGTGAGAAGGACTGGTGTGCAGTGCACAAGAACCGTAACTCAGCCTTGCTTAATTTTTTAATTTTCCCCCTTTTGTTTATTTTACACTTTGAACTTTGTCCGGGACATAACTCTAAAACTATAAGAGGTATCAACATGATACTTTGTTAGGGAGATAGATCTCATTGGTAGGTGTGGCAGTGTACAAGAACAGTACACTGCCTTGCCTAATTTTTAATTTATCCGCCCCTTTTGTATACTTTTTAACACTTTGAACTTTGTCCCGGACATAACTATAACACTATAATGTTGGTATCAACATGAAAACTTTGTAAGTAGAATAGATCTTCATTAAGTAGGTTTGCCAGTGCGACAAGAACTGTAACAGCTGTCATTGCCCTAACTTTGGAGTTTATTGCCTTGTTCAATTTGACACTTGAACAACTTTGGGTCCAGGACATTACTTAAAATTATAAGAGATATCAACCAGAAACTTTGTAGATAGATAGGTCCTCATTGGGTAGAAGTGCAGTGCTTAAGAATCATTACTCTGCCTTGACTTATGACTTCAATGCTTAAAGAACCTAAACAAAGCCTGGTCTAATTTTGGGTTATTCCCTTTGTTCTTTTTATACACTTTGAATTTTACGCGGACATTACTCTGAACTATACAGAGATAATCATCAGGAAACTTTATAGATAGATAGATCTCATTGAATAGAAGTGCAGTGCAAAAAAAACATAACTCCGCCTTGCCTTATTTTGGAGTTTTTGCCCTTTGTTCATTTTTTTATACTTTCCTGTGTCCAGAACCTTCTCGGGGAGCATCACCCGGTTCAACCGGTTCTTGTTTAAAACATTTTTATTTTGTAATCCTTTATTTTGTACACCTTTATTCTGTACACTTTTACCTCGTACAGTCACTTTTATAGTCTTGTCTGCTTTCATTTTGTCCACTTTTATTTTGTCCTTTTTTTTACCCTTTTATTTTTGTTCACTTTTATTTTGTACCCTATTATTAATATGTCTATACAATCTCTTGAATTGCTGTGGTATTTCTAAACCTTTTCTGATTATTAGACCAGTAATGTTATTTAACTTTTATTTGGTGTCCTCAGCTATCCTTCAAGTGACATGTGGTTTCTATCTTTAAAGGTATTTTGTATGTACATTTAAATTGTTGCAGTGCTTGAAACGTTAACACACAGATCACATATTTCGATCAAATAAAAAAGAAAAAAAATATTTTGGTACAATGGTAGTATTTATTGTTGTTGTATAACAATAAACCAGTCTATTGTTACACCACTAGGAATAAATCATCATTTATATCAGTATAATAATGAATATTTCAGACAAGTGCCAACCAGGAAAATATTTTGTGGTAGAGAAAATAATAAGATAGTTTGGTAGACGCATGCCAGATAGGTAGATATTAGTGATGTGGAAATGTGACACACTTTACTTGTAAATGTCCTGATGAATTAAACAAACCCAAGTCTTTGCACCTAAGTCAGCTGGAATGTGTATTTGTAAGTTGATTATAAAAACCACAATAACAGTTAATTTTAAATCAGCATTTATGTTATATCTTGAATCTGTGTTGTATATTAAAATCATTGAAGGAATTTCTTTTTGTTTGGTAGTTCAGCACATGTGCTGAAATAATACAAAGTGTGGCATGAATAACCCTAAACCACCACCATTAAAGCCAGAAAGTTGTTATAGTTCACAAAGTCAGCATAACTTAAAACACCATTGACAAATTTCATATTCTAATACATAAATCAGGGGTAATGTGAGAAAGGTCATTAAAGCCGTCCGGCAATAGGTAGAGCGTTAGACTGTGAATCGGGCGACCCAGGTTCGATTCCTGAAAGGGGCAAGTCACTTATGTTGTGATTGATCATGAAATCATTTCTACGGTCATTCGCACTGTACCTCTGCTCTGGCATGTGCAGAAGTTTCAGTTCCTTGCGAAAGTGATGGCAACTAGTACAGGTAAACTGCTTGACAGCCTGTCCAGGAACGATGCGTTGATTGACCTATGCTCTGGTGAATTTAATATGGCTTTCTGTTATGATCCGGTGTGAAAACTACCAACACCACCACCACCATAAAGGTCATTATGCTTTGAAGTTTACTATGAAGAACAAAAGGTGTGATACAATGATAGCAGCAGTGTGCAGTTATATGTGCCATCTATAACACTTTAAAAAAAACTAGATAGTAATTGTAAAAACATTAGGAAAGTGCAATATTTAATTGTTTTAGTGATGAATGATTTGATGTAATGTTAATAATAAGAATATTTTAACCTGATAATTGTTGATATTTTCAGTTGACTGCCAGGCTGGTGCTGGTTACAGAACCAATCTTGCCACTTGTTCTAGCTGTCCTAAAGGTCAATACAACAGAAAAGAGGGGCGGAATTCAAACACTTGTAAATTATGTCCAGCTGGTACTACCAATTACCAGAGTGGATCAACATCTTGTGCTTTTAACAGTATGAAGTTTTTGTTATTGTTTTTTTCGTTTCATTAGAATATTATATATAAATTAAATGTTTTGTAGAAATACCCAAGTTTCATTATGATTCAATATCTTTAATAAAGAAATTTCAATTAAATTTCAAATAATTGATAATTAGATGAAAACAAAATCTTAACACTCTATTTACACCAATAACAATATGATATTAAGAGGCTTATTTCTACAATCTCTATATTTCTGTTTACAAGTACAAAACTTTCAATATAAAGAGAAATTGATGAAAAATATGTTTAAAATGCAGTTTATCTTTTTTTAAAAGAGAACAACATTATTTTTGTGGAAATTTACTTGCAAGTATTGGTTATTCATTTATTTTATTGGACTTATTGTTTAAAATGATATTTTTGATAATTTACAGTATCCCCGATCCCTGACAACCATATTAATTTGAGATTTGTTGGTAAGGTTGAGGTAGCTATAAATGAGTGTACTGATACTGACAGCATCAATGGAATAACAAACCAAGTTGAACAAACTGCACGAAAAGTGTTCCAAGATCGGACAAATGCACTTTACAATAGCGAACAAAGATTCTGTCATGGCGATAGCTGTGATAATCTTGATGCTTCTCAAAATCCAACATGTGAAGTAATAACTAGACTAAAGAGAGCTATAACCCACAGACTTACAATATCTTTTGTATTTTACAATATCAGGTTTGTAATTCTGTTTCAGAAATATTTGAGAACATATCATTGTTTTTAGTTCAAAGTTTAGGAGGAGCAGTCCTGCTCATTTGACATCAAACATTTTGTACCATTCAACCTTGTCACTGACCACATTTAAGTATTCACTATTGCTTTCAGGCTTTGAATGTATAAATTTGGAATACTTTAAAATGTTTTGCTGTCAATCTTTGAACACATAGCTCTGTCAGTGGTTTTGTTATTATTATGTGTTGAAACATCTAGGAAAACCAATTTTACTTTTTGAAATGGCTTTTCAATGGTTTTCTAAATAAACAAACAAATCCTTTAAATTTTTGATAACTTTTGTAATTTTCCCCGACAATTGGATATTCTGAGTATAGGATTATCCAGTGCTGATTGTTTATGTTCTGAAATGCAAAGTTTAGACTCGCATGATTGTAAAAAAATAACTGTGAAAAATCTTAGCAAATTGAATAATTACATTTATGGAAGCTTATTCAATGCTGTGGTTCTTTTACAATAGAAATAAATGTATAAGTTTTAATGTTTAACAATATGAGCTGCGTCATGACAAAACCAACATAATGGGTTGCGACCAGCCTGGACCAGACCAGCCGCGCAGTCTGATCAGGACCATGCTGTTCGCTTACAAAACTATTACAAGTAGAGAAACTGATAGCGAACAGCATGGACCTGATCAGACTGCGCGAAATACCATAAATTTCAGTGGGGGCACTCGTGTCCTTTGGACCAGTTCAGTTTAAATAAAGATACTAGAACTTGCAGTTAAATATTTATATGATTTTCATTATTATTCAGTGAATTATAACAGATACCCGGATAACAAGCTAATATTTGCTGTTGAAGTTATCATCAGATTTTAAGGTTGTGTTGCACAGAATTACTGACCAAGTAAGGTTTGTATAAATAATTTTTGATTTTATGATTAAAAATTAGTCAAGATCTTATTAAGCCTACTAGGGTCTTGCTGGATGTTTTAATTGTGTCCCCAGCAAAAAAAAAAATACAAAAAAAACAAAAACTTTAATAAAAAAAAATACATACAAATACATTTTTCATGTCATTGGTAAAAATATGAGAGCATTTAAAATGAAAATAAAGAAAAAATACCGTTCTGTATAATAAAATTGGGATAGCTGGATACGTTATATTGGACATAATTCAAGGAAAAATATATAAAATGAACTTACAAGCAAAACAGGAACTAAATGAAACAGAACATACACTGGAAAAGATCAGATGCACATAGAGGTAGCTCACTTTTCTTTACTTATCGTTTCAACTAGTCTTTTAATTTGAATTAATTAGAAGTCAAAATGTACATCTGAGATCATTTGGAAAACTTTTCCAGATTTTAGCTGCGTCAAAGCAAAAGCAAAAACTCATTTTACCTTACTTGGTTGTACATACTTTAGGTAGATCAAAAGGATTTTTGTATCTAAAATTAATATTAAGCACATGCAAAAAATTGATAAAACCAATTTCATTATATGAAAAACTAAACAGGGTAAATCAGACATAAAATTATACTTTTATGCATGAATGGTGCTATTATGCACCTTTTAATGCATTAACATCTGCAAAAGCCCACGGGTTAATTAAATACCTCGCCCTGTGAGATTCACGGAAAAGGGTCATTAACACTCTATTGTATGGAGTGATAAGATATTGTTATGTGTTAAATTACAAAGAAATAGCAATTTTTACTAATTTTTGCAAATTTTAAATTAAATTTAAAAAGAGTATGGCCCGTATTTAGAAAATCACACTCACACCAATGATAAATTCCCATTAATTGTAACGTCAAAAACACCCACCTTTTTAAAAATTAACAGGTTATAAAATAAATTCTAGTAACCCAGGAAAAAAAAATCTATATATAGGAAGGGGACCTTTAGGTTCCTCAATAAAATAATACTGAATACCAATTAGTTTTGAGTATTGATTTTGAATTAATTTCATCCCATATGCATTTAAGTGCATCATATACACGAACTGACAGTTTTTTTAGGAAATAAATGTTGAAAAGCAGATACTTATTGACGGAGATGATCCCATTAAATTTATGTCAGAAGTTGAATTTGATCAGAATTTTTTATTTTCAAAGGATACAAGTTGTATGAACTATTAAGAGTGTATTCAGCTTGCGGGATGCCAGTACTTATGCCAATAAGAAATGAATTTATACGATTTCAAGTTGGAAATTTCTTGAATTTTCTGTTATCAATGAAAATAGCAGTTCCTGTGTTTGTCAATGTGACTGTCGATGATTCTGGACTCAAGTCCTCGAATGAGTTGTCGTATGCGTCTAAAGATAGGCCTATATAAATGATTATGTTTATTTGTTTTATTATGAAATATAAAAAATAATAGTTAGATAAACGTCATATCACACTGTTTGAATTTTGGGATTGACATAGAATTCCCAATCTATATATTGAAAGATATTTCAAAAGAAACATGACAGAAAAATATCTTTGTGGCGTCATGAATAACCATGGCATAAAGTTGACGTTGATGACGTCTGAGTATTCTAATTAAAAAACTATCAAAATACACGTAGCAAAACAATATCTTTATCATTTGTTTAGCGTGATTTATGTAGAATACACTTTACTAAACATGTATGGTGTTTCATTACTTAGCTTTAATAAAACAGCTCGCTTCAGTCGCAAGGTAGTCCAGCATCACAATCAAACAGGGTTGTTTTGTTTGTTTGTTTCTTTGTTGTTTTGTTTTGGGGGGGGGAGTACAAAATCATTGAATTTGATTTAAGAAATTAAAATGATTAAGATTTTATATTTGCAAATACCAACAACAAAGATTTAAATACAACAGTCTTGTTAAATTAAGGCACGTTATGCCTCTTTCTATTTTGATTCTTTAGAAAAATAATTAAAAACTATTAAAAGTTGCACTTAACCTGCAGTAATGTATTATGATGGTAGAAAAATATAAACAATGTAGTATTCTGACTTCCATACAAAATGATAAGGCAATATGATTATACCTTTATCAAAAATTGAAAATTTGAGAAATAAAATTGACAGAATTTGTGAGGCCATTTAAAATGTCATAAGATGATTAAAATAAGAAAACAAAGTTGTGTATATGTATTGCAAAAATAATTTCATTGACAGTAAAAATTGGATGCTATTTTCAAAATAAAGTTAATGCTATTAAAATGTAAACATTTTTTTCAGTTCTAAATGCCTGTCAGAAGCCCTTTACACTTTCTTTAACTTCTTTTTTTCATCCAGTTTTTTCAGGTTTTCCAACATATTTTGCTATTTTGGCATTCACTACTTGAAAACTATTAAATTCTCTTTAAATTTCTCCTCATGCTTTTGTTTTATCAAACATTTATTTAAAATCTTTTTTTTTTTTGTTTCGTTTTCTTTTACGTTAAGATTTTTAATAATTAATTCTTTAACAAAATGTTTCCACTTCGGTGAAATACACTCTTTTAAACGACATGGTTACACTTTTTCAATGTTTATCGAGTGATGTTATGCAATAAAACCGATCGATCAACTTTTGAAGTCTCTCTCACGAGAGGTTAGGTTAAGTAAATAGAATGACTACCACTTTGCACATTGGGAGTTACTTACCGTAAGTCTACTCCAGTGTCACTAAATGAGGCAACCTTCCGTGAGTTTGAGACGAGATTGAGATTAAGTATTGTTTTTGAATAGGGCCTATGTTCTGTTCTGTTTCTACCATTAAATTATTGCCTCAAAGCAATCTATCATTAAATTGTACAGTTCTTTCAGAGTGCAACTTAAGTTATGACTTTCTGCTGTTTACATTACCAGCTTTTGTTGATATATCATTGTTGATCTCTACTGGAAGATTAAGAGAGGAAAATTTGAGAATGAATTGTTTGTGATGTTATATTTTTGTTAAGGGATTATTTATGTTTTATCTTAAGGATTATACTTCCATCAACTTGTCAATTTCTGACTTGTTAAAGTGGCATTATGCCCATCCAAGGGTATATAGTGAGTGAGCAGATGAATATCAAAATAAGTTTTCATTTAGCCATAATTCCATTTAATTTTACAATTTACAGTAAATAATATGTACAGATCCAAATAAATTTACTGTAAATATTTATTAGAATTTAGCTATAACGCTCAGTTTATTAAAAGAGTGGGGCAGTCTTTTTAAATTTTAGGCAAATTTATAATTTTATCCTGAACATTTTCCAAATCAACTGTTGGTCATTTTTACAGTCCATCTTTTGAAATATAAAGTCAATTCAGCTCAACTTGAGTATGAAAATATGAGCATAATATCACTTTATAATGGTCATTAGGGAGTGAATTAGGGAGTATGCATGAATTATTTGCTGGAGTGATATAGTAAAACTTACCTGTTACACCTGTAAATAATTATACATTTATAAATATAAACAGGTAAAAGAAATAATATTTGTGGGTTACCAAAATGTCACTATAGAAGATATCTGTGAAAGTGGGGAGTATCCGGTAGATTCAGGATGTGGTAAGTCTTCTTCTTGTTTCTAACATCATTATAAAGTTTTATCCATCTTAAAGCTGCATGCGTCCAGATGATTCAAAATATTTCAATAAAATCAAACTTGAGAAATATGTACTTCAATATTAGGAAAAGCAAAATGATTCAAAATTCAAGTAATATGTTAAATTGTGCGGTAAATGACAGATTTTTCAGTATTTACAACTATATTTCTACTGCAATGGACTATTAATGCATATGTTGATCATTTTTTTGGTAATTTACATAAGTTGTAATGCAATTGTTAATGTGTGAATTGTGTCCTTTTTGTTATGTCACAATATTATACATTTAAATACAGTTTCAAAATGTTCATGAAAATTAGCGTGAATGTGGAGGCGTGCTGCTTTTATCTGCTCGCATGATGTTTTTTTAACATCAATTGGTCAATTCCTATGCATCAAAACTCCAAACCGGTGTTAAATAATTGATATTCACCTCTCAGGCGGATGTTATTTCTTAAGTATAAATGTAAATGGATATTTTCAGAGAATCGCTTATCAACGTTTATCAAGGAAATTAAAGTTAAAGGCGCATACTTGTTTTGATTTTATTATTTAAGTATAACCCAATTTCCTGAACACTGGGCGTGTGAAAAAAGATAGTAATCAGTCTGGTCTAAAAACATTAGGGGGATTTTGTTTTTGATGGACTGGGTTTTTTTGTCCAGATACTGCAAAAGGTATGAAACCTATTGTAAATTGAAAATGTAAATCCTGAGGCAAGATTTTATCCCTCCATTGATTGTTTACTAATTATACGATAATCTATGATCATGAATTTCGACTAAGGTTAAAATCACAAAATAGTATATTTGAAATGATGTTGTAAATATATGTATTTCAATGATAGTAAGTTGATTTAAAGTGATAAATATTTTTTTATTTGATTTTTCTGATGAAGGTTTTAACCCATTACTTCATGAGCATTTTGTGAAAAATGGCTGTTTTCATTGAAAAGTCTCCCGTTACAAGTTCAAATTGCTATAATACTATAAAAACTGCTTCAACACTAATCAAACTTGGCACAAATGTTGACTGGACCATTGCACTTGCAACAACATGCTCAGGCTTAAATTTTCTGTTACCATGGCAACGAGGGGACATCTCAAAATTGCCAAAATCACTATTTTTGCGTTGATTTTTTCCATCAAAATTGATTTCAAAGTGCTGCACTTTCTCAATGGATTGAGATAGAGTCAAAAGCTTTCAGCGTTGGTTACACGTTACCTTATGATCATATCTGGGGTCATTTACAGCCTCTCACAAGTCCAAAATTTTTCTTGGCGATGAGGGGGGACTCCGCCCCCCTTTCAAACCCCCCAAACAAGAAGGGGGCACATCCCCCCTTCTGGCAACCCCCTGATGTATCTTTTGGTTGGGGGCCGCGCCGAAAAAGAGGTCACTTTTTTTAACAACATTTCTCAAACAAAAACAAGTGTTTGGGGCCTAAATAAGGCATTTTTTCATCATTTGAGACAACAAAAAGGGGGGGGGGTGAAAAAGGCGTTAAAAGGCGTGTATATGAAGTAATGGGTTAAATATAAATGTTTTCATCTTTTTTCGTCATTCTCTATATAACATGTACATGTAATAAACATTACCTTACTACCCTCATGATAAAGCTTTACCAATGATGCTTCATATTTATTCTTTTACATCCTAAATTTCTAATAAATTCTGGAAACATCAAAAGTCTGAACTTTTTGATAGGTCCAATGGGGGTTTTGGTTCCACTCTGAAGTTACACTGCCCTATATATTTTCTTTATTTTTATACCATTTATTGAACACCAACATAAGACAGCTTATCTGGTAGATTGTTGCTTGTACTGCTATATTATACCTGGAAAACAAATAAACTGATAATTTTTGAAAAGTTTAAGTCATTGGTGTATAAAAAAATCAAATTGCTTTAAGAATATTTTATAACTTACTTTGATATTTTTTCACTATATATTTCTTTAGTTCAATTTATATTGTAGACTAACACAATATCATTATACCCCCAAAAACGAAGTTTGGGGGGGTATATAGGAGTCACCCGGTGGTCGGTCAGTCGGTTGGTCGGGCGGTCGGTCGGTCCAGACGTCCGTTGCATTTTCCTTGTCCGGAGCATAACTTGAAGACTAATGGTTTGAATTCAATATAACTACATACAATGGTCAAGCACATTGAGAGGAAGTGCAGTGCACAAGAACCATAACTCTATCTTGACTAATTACAGAGTTATTGCCCTTTGTTGCTTTTCCATTGCTTTTTTTTTTGTCGGACCATAACTTGAAGACTAATAGTTTGAATTCAATATAACTACATACAATGGTCAAGCACATTGAGAGGAAGTGCAGTGCACAAGAACCATAACTCTATCTTGACTAATTACAGAGTTATTGCCCTTTGTTACTTTTTCTTGTCCGGGGCATAACTTGAAAACTACTGGTTGGAATTCAAAACAACTTCATACAATTGTCAAACACAATAAGGGGAAGTGCAGTGCACAACAGCCATAACTCCATTTTGACAAAATACAGAGTAACTGCCCTTTGATACTTTTCCTTGTCAGGAGCATAACTCAAAACGTACTGGTTAGAATTCAAAACAACTTCATACAATGGTCAAGCACAATAAGAGGAAGTGCAGTGCACAAGAACTATAACTCTATCTTCAGTATTTATAGAATTATTGCCCTTTGTTCCTGTTCTTTGTCTTTCTGGACTTATTACAGAGTAATTCAATTAAACTTCATCAATGGCCAACCACATTGAAAGGAAATGCAACATATAAGAACCACAACTATCTTTAATTGCCCACAACCATTACTCTATATTTCAATTCTTTTACAAGGTATTCTGTTACTAGTAACATCCTTATTTCGGAAGCAGTCTTGTGGGGGTATTAATCACATTTAGTGATAGTTCTAGTTTTGTTTGATATATATTTTATGTATATTATTATATATATTTTGTTTTGCAGCAACTGTTCAACCTGTGATCAAGTTGGTGATCCTACGTGTCCCATTGGTATTTATTGTAAAGATCAACACGACGTGTAGTAACACATTGGTCTTAAACAGTATCCTCACTAGTCTCTCATTGTCATCTCGTAAGATATTCATAAATGCTAGAAAAAATAAATATAAGAACAAAGATCGTAGCTTCTGTAATAACGAGGACTGTGATAACTATAGTTTGAAGTTTGCTGACAAGAATCCTTGTTCTTTGAGGGGTGCTGGGCGTAAAAGACGACAAACTGGAACAACAGAGTATGCTCTTAATTTAGTTGCTGAGTTCAAGAATGTAAGGTGAGGATAAAGATTTAATGATAAATTTATGTTGATAATCTAGTTAATCTTACAGGAACAGAGGATCAATGTCTAGTACCCACAATACATGTAAATAACTCTTTCTGGTGTCTCTAACTTCACAGAGGATCAGTGGCAAATACCTAAATACATGTAAAAAACTCTTGCTGGTGTCTCTAATTTCACAGAGGATCAATGTCTAGTACCCACAATACATGTAAATAACTCTTTCTGGTGTCTCTAATTTCACAGAGGATCAGTGTCTAGTACCCAAATACATGTAAACAACTCGTTATTTCTGGTGTCTGTAATTTCACAGAGGATCAATGTCTAGTACCCACAATACATTTAAATAACTCTTTCTGGTGTCTCTAATTTCACAGAGGATCAGTGTCTAGTACCCACAATACATGTAAATAACTCTTTCTGATGTCTCTAATTTCACAGAGGATCAGTGTCTAGTACCCAAATACATGTAAATAACTCTTTATTTCTGGTGTCTGTAATTTCACAGAGGATCAGTGTCTAGTACCCACAATACATGTAAATAACTCTTTATTTCTGGTGTCTGTAATTTCACAGAGGATCACTGTCTAGTACTCACAATACATGTAAATAACTCTTTCTGATGTCTCTAATTTCACAGAGGATCAATGTCTAGTACCCAAATACATGTAAATAACTCTTTATTTCTGGTGTCTGTAATTTCACAGAGGATCACTGTCTAGTACTCACAATACATGTAAATAACTCTTTCTGATGTCTCTAATTTCACAGAGGATCAATGTCTAGTACCCCAATACATGTAAATAACTCTTTTTCTGATGTTCTCTAATTTCACAGAGGATCAGTGTCTAGTACCCCAAATACATGTAAATAACTCTTTATTTCTGGTGTCTGTAATTTCACAGAGGATCAGTGTCTAGTACCCACAATACATGTAAAAATAACTCTTTATTTCTGGTGTCTGTAATTTTCACAGAGGATCACTGTCTAGTACTCACAATACATGTAAATAACTCTTTCTGATGTCTCTAATTTCACAGAGGATCAATGTCTAGTACCCAAATACAATGTAAATAAAACTCTTTATTTCTGGTGTCTGTAATTTCACAGAGGATCACTGTCTAGTACTCACAATACATGTAAATAACTCTTTCTGATGTCTCTAATTTCACAGAGGATCAATGTCTAGTACCCACAATACATGTAAATAACTCTTTCTGGTGTCTCTAATTTCACAGAGGATCAGTGTCTAGTACCCACGATACATGTAAATAACTTTTTCTGGTGTCTCTAATTTCACAGAGGATCAGTGTCTAGTACCCAAATACATGTAAATAACTCTTTATTTCTGGTGTCTGTAATTTCACAGAGGATCACTGTCTAGTACTCACAATACATGTAAATAACTCTTTCTGGCGTCTCTTATTTCACAGAGGATCAATGTCTAGTACCCAAATACATGTAAATAACTCTTTCTGATGTCTCTAATTTCACAGAGGATCAGTGTCTAGTACCCAAATACATGTAAATAACTCTTTATTTCTGGTGTCTGTAATTTCACAGAGGATCAGTGTCTAGTACCCACAATACATGTAAATAACTCTTTATTTCTGGTGTCTGTAATTTCACAGAGGATCACTGTCTAGTACTCACAATACATGTAAATAACTCTTTCTGATGTCTCTAATTTCACAGAGGATCAATGTCTAGTACCCAAATACATGTAAATAACTCTTTATTTCTGGTGTCTGTAATTTCACAGAGGATCACTGTCTAGTACTCACAATACATGTAAATAACTCTTTCTGATGTCTCTAATTTCACAGAGGATCAGTGTCTAGTACCCACGATACATGTAAATAACTTTTTCTGGTGTCTCTAATTTCACAGAGGATCAGTGTCTAGTACCCAAATACATGTAAATAACTCTTTATTTCTGGTGTCTGTAATTTCACAGAGGATCAATGTCTAGTACCTAAATACATGTAAATAACTCTTTCTGGTGTCTCTAATTTCACAGAGGATCAGTGTCTAGTACCCACAATACATGTAAATAACTCTTTCTGATGTCTCTAATTTCCGTTATCATTGAACTATGTCAAACAGATATTATCAGATATCTTTTAAAAGTTTCCTTACATGACAACCAGTGCCTTCATATCTATCTTGGTAAAAGAAAACTCTTGTTGTTTAGAAAAATGCTTAAAACTAGAATAGCTAGATTATAACCTTACATTTATACATTATTTGTGTTCTCTTTTTCTAACAAATAGCCAAGCTTAATTGTCATTACCCACTTAGCAATATCAACTGTGGCATCAGTTAACCTTCTTGGTGAACCTTAAGTTTATGATCAGTAGCTTCAACATTAACAAAGCTATTACATTGGTGCAGCATATAAATTATATAATATACAGTGCATACACTCTTTAAGAATTTAATTTGTGCTCATACACAATTAGTTTATTTTGTAAATAATCTGTTAACTAATGAATGTTGTGTTATTCAGTGATCGCACTGTTGACAGTGATACTAATGTTGCATTACCAACAAAAGATGTGATAAGTGAGATTATAGAAGACAACAAAGACACACTTTCACCAGATGTAAGTAGTTTTTGTGAATTAAGTTAGTTTGCCAAAAAATTCTGATTTTTGTCCAACATTATTAAAATAGCTTCCAGTTGTTATTGCTGTTATGGACAAATTGCAAAATGTTTGATATTTTTGTACTCAGTGATGACTTTAGAAGTTTACTGCAACGAAGTTGAAATACCAGTCTGTATTAGACAGAATACAGAGATGATTTACATACCAGTAATAAACAATATTTAGAACAATGATATTAGAACTAAAATTAAAATATGTCATTATTATAAGACTTTTAGTTCATTGTGGCCCTATAAGATGTATTGTTTTGTTACCATCCAATAGCTGTTGTTGTTTTTTATTTATAGTCTGATGAGATACAATTTAGCAGTGCTGAAGAACCAACTGAAACTGTAATTTGTGCTGCTGGCCAAAATGCTTTTAACAATCTGTGTGGTAAGTGAGTACTTATCAAATCAAAGAAAATTGAATACTAGTGTGTTTCCTGATAGAAAATAGTTTTCTCAAGACTTTCTAACTGTGTTCATTAACAGTTGCTAAAATTTGGGAACATTTGCTTATTGTGTAATTTTTGAAGCAATTTTTGCATTTCTATATTTATTTAACCTTTACCCTGCTGAAGGCGAAAGTTATTTTTGCCACCAGAATAGAGCCAGGCCAGCCTGCACATCCATGCCAACTTCAAATTCTCACCTTGATATCCCCCCACAATTGTTTATTGACTGTTCTAAAATGGAAATTGGAAAAGTCCATTTCAGATATTCAACAGGTTAAGGGTTAAATATGTTTGTAAACATTTATACTGGTACAGTGATGTAAAAAAGACCAGGTAATTTTAATTTGAAAGTCAAGATACCTAATATTTTATAGTAAGTAATGCATTAAATTTTTTTGGCCATCCAAAGAATGCACTAAATGCACTTTGTTAAATTATTATACTAAACGATTTTGTTTAACTTAATGTTTTGTATAAATGATTTCAGTTGATTGTAATTTTGGACGCTACAGTGAAGATGGAGTGACATGTGTGCTGTGTCCTAAAGACACATATCAAGACAAGACTGGCGAGTCATCATGTAAGAGTTGTCCATCACGAACGTACAACGATGATACAGGAGCTAGGAATGAGTCTGCATGTAAATGTAAGGGCACTTTTATAATGATCGTGTATACGATACAACATTGAGTGACATATTTTATTACTAAATATGTAGATTGTTCACCATAGTTGATTTTAAATTAGAATACATTTGCATTTTTATGCATGGGGAGCATATAGTCGCCGCCTTGTCCGTCCGTCCATCCGCTTTTCTTGTCCGGGACATAACTTTGAAACAACAAGAGGTATCAACATGAAACTTTGTAGGTAGAAAGATCTCATTGAGTAGGTGGGCAGTACACAAGAACCGTAACTCTGCCTTGCCTAATTTTTGAATTATTTCCCTTTGTTTATTTTTACATGTTGAACTTTGTCCGGGACATAACTCTAAATGTATAAGAGGTATCAACATGAACCTTTGTAGGTAGGTAGATCTCATTTAGTAGGTGTGCAGTGAATAAGAACCGTAACTCTGCCTTGACAATTTTTTGAATTATTCTCCTTTGTTTATTTTACACTTTGAACTTTGTCCAGGACATAACTCCAAAACTATGAGAGGTATCAACATGAAACTTAATTTGTAGGTAGATAGATCTCATTGAGAAGGCTTTCAATGCACAAAAACCAATACTCTGTCTTGACTAATTTTGGAGTTATTGCTCTTTGTTCATTTTGACACTTTGAACTTTGTCCGGGACATAACTCTAAATATATAAGAGGTATCAACATGGACCTTTGTAGGTAGATAGATCTAATTGAGTAGGTGTGCAGTGCACAAGAACCGTAACTCTGCCTTGCCTAATTTTTTAATTATTCCCCTTTGTTTATTTTTACACTTTGAACTTTGTCCTGGACATAACTCTAAATGTATAAGATGTATCAACATGAAACTGTGTAGGTAGATAGATCTCATTGAGAAGGTTTGCAATGCACAAAAACCAATACTCTGTCTTGCCTAATTTTGGAGTTATTGCTCTTTGTTCATTTTGACACTTTGAACTTTGTCCGGGACATTTCTCTAAAATTAGAGATATCAACATGAAACTTTGTAGATAGATATGTCTCATTGGGTAGAAGTGCAGTGCTAAAGAATCATAACTCTGTCTTGCCTTATTTTGAAGTTATTGCCCTTTGTTTATTTTTACTTTTTGACTTTTGTCCGGGACATTACTCTAAAACTATTAGAGGTATCAACATGAAACTTTGTAGGTAGATAGATATCATTGGGTAGAACTACAATGCTTAAAAAACCTGAACAAAGCCTTGTCTAATTTTGGAGTTATTGCCCTTTGTTCATTTTTACACTTTGAATTTTACCCAGGTCATAACTCTGAAACTATAAGAGATATCATCAGGAAACTTCATAGATAGATAGATGTCATTGAATATAAGTGCAGTGAAAAAAAACCATAACTCCGCCTTGCCTAATTTTGGAGTTTTTGCCCTTTGTTTAATTTTTCCTATTTGACTTTTGCCCGGGACATAACTCTATTAGAGATATCAACATGAAACTGTGTAGGTAGATAGATATCATTGAATAGAACTGCAATGTTTAAAGAACCTTAACAAAGCCCTGTGTTATTTTGGAGTTATTGCCCTTGTTTTATTTTTACACTTTTAATTTTACCCGGGACAAAACTCTGAAACTATAAGAGATATCATCAGGAAACTTTTTATATAGATAGTTTTCATTGAATAGAAGTACAGTGCAAAAAAACATTACTCTGCCTTGCCTAATTTTGGAGTTTTTGCCCTTTGTTCATTTTTTTTTACTTTCCTGTGTCCAAAATCTTCTCGGGGAGCATCACCTGGTTCAACCGGTTCTTGTTTATACAGTTATGATATAAGCTGGTGAAAACACAATTTTAAACTTTTAGCCTACTGCCTGCAAAAGTTTATATCTATGCAACCAGTGCAGACCAAGATCAGTGAACTAATCTTTGCCATCAGGTCATAATGTGCACTGTTCTCTATTCATTCAGGATGTATTTTAAGAAAATAAATAAATAAATAAATGGTTTTGTAAAGCATTTAAAGATTGACATGTCCAGTCAAGATTTTCTTTTATTTTTTAGGATAAACAAGTTCAATCTTTAGTCTTTAAAAGAATCTCATTAAAATAGACATAGTAACATTTACAAAATTCAATGTATGTATACATGCCACATACATTACATGCAATAAATCAGCACAAGTTCAATTTTTTGAATTTTCATTTTCATAATGATTTAAAACAGTATCTATTAAAGTTGCATGTTTACGCCCCCCACCAAGTGGGATAGGCAAATAGCATTCGGAGGTTGGTCATATAAGCATTTGCCTTTGACAGTCAATTTCTCTGTCACACTCTCTGACTGTAGACTAACAAAACATGTGGGCCAGTTTTATATGCCTTTAAGATACAATATGAAAGGCATATTATAGAAAGTGAAATTCATTGTCAGATGTGTTACAAAGTTCACACTTATTGTGACATCAGCCTGCTGCTTGAAATTTTGTTTTCTTAATAATCTCTAAATATGTGAGAAATTTGAAGTTAACATTCACTTACAATGTACAGTATAAATGTATAAAATAATCAATATTTCAGCATACTGTGTCAGCAACCCAAATTATTGTAACAACAGAGGTGTATGCTCAGACTCGGGGCGACGCAGTGCATCATGTAGTTGCTATGAAAATTATGAGGGTGCAACTTGTTCCACTAAGAAAGGTATGAAAGGATTTTATAAAACTAATCCTGAAGATATAGTATTGATAAAAGTCAACATGTTTGGCATGTGGCATAGCCTACTGCATGTCACCTTAAAGATTGTTCAGATTATGAAATCACAACGTGACCCCACCTTAATGATCACTAGTTTAAACATTAATATACATAGGTTTAACTAAAAATTATGTTTTCTGTAACTAGAATACCAGAAGCCTAGTAAACATCTAAAAGTTCTATCAAATTTATCCTCTGGGATCAAAATAACCATACCAATTATTTACTTGTTCTAAATTTTTACTTAAAGAAAGAGAGGCAGTTGATCATGAAAAAGAAAATTTAATGTGGTTGGAAATGGGAGCCCAAAATAGAGGCTCCAAACACCAATATCAGATTGAGCACTAGAGACAAGGTTATTAAGGCTAAAGATGAATGTTTCTACCTTCTGTTAATAAATTATGCATGAAATGAAAGTATATTTTAAGAAGTTAAAGTCTCTGACCAGGTGTGCGCATTAAAACGGCTAAGATCCTCTTGCATATCATTATAACTTGTATGTAAAATTAATATTTATATATTATAGAACCATCTTCTCACATGCCAGCAATCTTGGGCGGAGCTATAGGTGGAGGCGCGGCTCTACTGATAATCATCCTGATAATAGTGGGAGTGTTCATGAAATGTTCAAGGTATGACATTGTCATACATTATGTGCTTGAAATTCTGTTTAAACTTTACATCTTAATTGTTACAGATCTGTAATAAAAGTCCAGTAATAATAATTGAACAAATTTAATCATTTTTTATATGGCAGAGTAATATTTAGATATATATATTTATGTAAACTGTGATAATTATTGTATAAAGTACTGGATTGCATAAACCTAGTTATCTGTATTCTGATATACATTATCTAATTATGATGAGTTATTTTATATTTTCAGAGACCCAGTTTCAAGTAGAAAGAGACATAAGCAGTATCATGACCCAGAGTATATTCAGAATGAAGCATATGACGGAACTTATAATCACTTTGGTTACCATGGCAGCCAGGTCCGTCCATTAGCTCCGTACCCTTCTATTGGTTTTCCAGCGCTTGGATACAAGCCAGACCAAAGCTTTGAGGAAGCTGCATATGGCGGTCCGTATAGATACCGTCAGAGCATTTATGAAGAAGATCTAGGTCAGAGGGACGAGGAGACGCGCTTCGTCTGGACGGCATAATATCATTGACTTCAAATATTTGTTTTGGATTACTCATCAATGTTTATAGTGGTTAAAGAGAGATTTTATACTATGATTTAATAATGTAATTTTACTAACACAAATTCTATATTTCTAACAAGTATTGTTGAAATACAAAAATGTACATGTAGTTAACAACTTTTTGTTCAATCTCAAGTACATGCTTAAAAGTAAATTTGTATTAAAAATCTAAACTATAACACGGAAATTTATAAGCCACAATAACTGGTTTTATTTATTTTTTTAAATGTTGAGTGTTTTATATTTAACAAAGAAAAACTATCTAGTACAGGTACATATATACTCTTTATACATGTACATAAGGATATAAATATGTTAACAGCTTCATAAATTGTATATAATTTTCATTTACCTAAATATATATAGCCAATTTTCAAGGCACTTGCATGTTATCAGTTTTGTTCCAAAGTTTGTGTATGTAATAGGGGGTGGGGATTTCATGTTTAGTTTAAATTTTGTTTAAATTCAAGGCATCTGTCTTGAACACATTCTCTTGAATAAACAATAAGTGAATAAACATTTTGCCATAATCAAATGGATTCTGATTTAATACTTTTTCAGTAAAAGAAGATATGTTTGTGCCTGAAAATTATTTGTTGCTTAAACATATATTAACTTTGCAGAATTATCATACATTTTTAAGGAAATATTTTTCCCCATGACTTGTATTCACCATGATTGATCGAGCACTGAAGATTATTTTTTACTTGTTATGTAATTTGAAGTTTAAAATTTTGAGTTTTTTTTCTTTTTGGTTAAAATTGTGTTTACATACTACATTCTTGTTTGAGAAGACAAAAGATGATGTTGAAAATAGTAAATAGTAATCATGTCAATAGTTAAATTTCACATAACAGATTAAGTTGATATTTTGAAATAACATTTTACATGTTCATACAAGAATATACTGCTGATTTGTCTGGAAAAGTTGTTTGACTTAAAGAAAGGTAGCAAGGTTGTACAACAGCAAGTTTCTGTCATCACATGCATACAGAATATACAGATCAAAAAATTATATTTTATTCCATATTTTTTAGAAATCTTCTGTTTTTGAATTTGTTAATTTAGTTTATATGAAGATTCAACGATTATAAAAGGATAAAATATTTGAACATATTGTTGTTGTCTATTCAAATGGTAAATCTGCTGTGATTTGTTTTGTTTGGAAGGTGGAAGATTGATGTATTAGTAAAGAGTTTGAGACTTAAAATGTTTAAAAACTGTTAAAAAAATGTGTTTTTGTGTTCAAAATTTATAATCTAGATACTTAATAACATTGTAAACGTTTTGATATATTATACCTTTTGAAATAAAAAAACTTATTTTTTAGTATTTTTGACTTCTTGTTTATCTGTTAAAGTCTTGTAAACATCAAACCATATACAGTGAACAAACAAATATTAAATACTGTTATGCACAAGATATACTATGCTCATCCTTGAGTAAAATTTTTTGTACAGACATTTATTGAAATCTATGAAATTCTTACTGAATATGTCTAATTTGAATAACAGAATGAATAAACTATGTATCGGAAGATGCTTTCCCTGTTACAAGTCAAGTAAAGTTGGCTATTTCTTTAAAAATGCCAGTCTTTTTAAATGACACTATATTTTTATGCCACCGCAGCATCTGCGATGCGGTGGCATATAGCGATCCACCTCTCTGTGCATGTGTGTGTGTGTGTGCGCGCGCATTGGTGTGTGCATTGGTGCGTGTGTGTGTGTGTGTGTGTGTGTGTGTGTGTGTGTGTTCTAAAGATTATATAGTGAACTTAAATAGTCTTCTTGTGAAAAACCACTAGTCCAATTTCAACCAAACTTGGCAGGATTGATCCTTTGGTTGAAGGGCTTCAAAACTTGTTCAAAAAATTTCATTCCATGCAGAAATCTGGTTGCCATGGCAACCAAAAGGAATTATAAAAATAATTTTAAAAAATCTTTATGTAAAGACCCAAAAGGCCTAGAGCTTAGATATTTTGCATAAGGCATTGTCTGTTAGACCTGTACCAAGATTGTTCAAATTTTAGCCCTGGAGTCAAAATCGGCCACGCCCCGGGGGTCATTGATTTTCACTATATGTACATATAGTAAAAACTTAAAATACCTTCTTGTAAAGGCCCAAAAGGCATAGAGCTTAGAAATTTTGCATAAGACATTGTCTGGTAGACCTTTACCAAGATTGTTCAAATTATAGCCCTTAGATCAAAATCGGCCCCGCCCCGGGGGTCATTGATTTTCACTATATGTACATATAGTTAAAACTTAAAATAGTTTCTTGTAAATACCCAAAAGGCCTAGAGTTTAGATATTTTGCATAAGGCGCTGTCTGGTAGACCTCTACCCAGATTTTTCAAATTATAGCCCTGGGGACAAAATCGGCCCCGCCCCGGGGGTCATTGGTTTTCCTTATATGTATATGGTAAAAACTTATAGTAAAAACTTTAACTATAATTCTTCTAGCAATTGACAAATGCTAATGGTTAGATATTTTGCATGAAACATTGTGTAGTGAACTATAGCAAGATTGTTCAAATTAGAGCGCTGGGGTCATAATTGCCCCGCCCCAGGGGTCATTGATTTTCAATATATACATATAGTAAAAAATCAAAAAATCTTATTGTCTGAAGGTTCAAGGCTTAGAGCTTTAATATTTGTGAAATGATATCATCTATATAGGCAATCTACCAAAGTTGTTTAAATTTTGCCTCTAGTGTCAAAATTAGCCCCGCCCCGGGGGCCATAGGTTTTCCTTATATGTATATAGTAAAAACTTAAAAAATCATCTTCTCTAAATTTAAAAAGGCTAGAGTTAAGATATTTTGCATGAAACATTGTGTAGTGAACCTCCAGCAAGATTGTACAAATTATAGCCCTGGGGTCAAAATTGGCCCCACCCCCAGGGGTCATTGATTTTCACTATGTACATATAGTAAAAAATTAAAAAATCTTCTTGGCTGAAGGTACAAGGCATGGAGCTTTGATATTTGGTACATAATATCATCTATTGGTCTTCTACTAAAATTGTTTTAATTATGTCCCTAGTGTTAAAATTGCCCTGCCCCAGAGGCGACAGTTTTCCGTATATGTATAAAGTAAAAACTTGAAAAATCTTCTTCCCTGAATTGACAAAGGCTAAAGGTTAAATATAATGAAACTTTGCGAAGTGAACATCTACCAAGATTGTTCAAATTATAGCCCTGGGGTTCCGCCCCAGGGGTCATTCATTTTCATTATGTACATATAGTAAAAAAATAAAAAAATATTTTTGTCTGAAGGTACAAGGCATAGAGCTTTTATGTTTGCTATATAATATCATATATAGGTCCTCTACCATTTTTCCCCTGGTGTCAAAATTGGCCCTGCCCGGGGGCAGTGATTTTCATTATGTACACATAGTATAAACAGAAAATAAAACAAATGTATTCTGAAATGGAGAAAGCTACAACTTAGATATTTGACTTGAAATGTTGTTTGGTGGACCTATAACAAGATTGTTTTGAATTAAACCCTTGGGTCAAAATTATGCCTTGCCCAAGGGGACAGTGACCTACTTTCTTGTCCTTTGATGTACAGCAATAAAATTAGAACCATGTGCACAGATTAAGATGTAAAGTGAACTTTGATATCAGCTGACCTAGATTTTGACAAAGTGTCTTACTGTGTTGTCCTTTGATGTAGTCATGAAATTTAGGCTGTGTGAAATATGACCCTCACCACCAAATTCACTAGACTCAAGTGCATTGATATATTCCTACTCTGATCTTTTATTGGATTAACAATAGATTTAACCACTAATCTGATAATAAGAATTAGATAGGTCAGGGGTCTATGCATTATGACAATCTTCAATTGTATAGAAACAAAAAAAATCTGTTCCATCACTACTATTTAGTGTTGTATTAATGCGGTGGCATAGCATTTTTCTCAAATGCAATCTTGTTCATATTGTGACCACATATAGTGTGTTAAATTTTAAACATAACATATGTTCTTTGTGTGAAGTCAAAACATGTTTATTTTATATTTACAAAGAGACAGTGTAGCAATTATCAATATTTTCAAAAATCAAATTTGAGCATAGTATTAAAGGTACTTGAATTTACCTTGCTGTGTTCTACCTGCCACAACCATTATCAGTTAAAAAAAAACAGCGGGAACTGTTTCAACAAAACATAACAAGAGAAAAACCGCCGGGCGGGTGCAACGCTCGACTTTTTACTTTTTCTCAAAGCAAACAAAAGAAATGTTTGAACAAATCTTAACGTTTTCTTTTTATAAATTTAATAGGTCTGTCTTGTCACATCAGTTTTGTCAAAGTTTGAATCCTTTCCATATATTATATCCGCATGTGTATTACAGAAGACAAAAAGAAAAAGATAAGTCAATTAGGAAATAATAGCATCATAATAAATTTCGGAAAGCTAATGTCTAGACTCATTTAGTGGTGAATCACCTATACAATACATGATTTTAAAATAATAAATAGATCTAGTAAATATATGTAGTTGCAATTAAGTTATGATAGTGGTCACTGCAACATGAGCGAGCGGACGCTTTTTGCATCGATGTTTTACCATGTATGTAGGCTCAAGTTAATATTTATTTATTAAGCATTTTTTTGTAATTTTCCTTTTAAATTACTTCAAATATGTTGATTAATATGTTTTGTATTCATAAAATGATTGACACTTGACCTTTATTTGTATATTCACCATCAGAAACACAAAAGCTACATGTACACACAGTCTGTCGAACTTCAGATCCAAGTTGCACTCCATATTACTATTATCCTGTTTTGTAGAATTGTACATTTACCGAATGTCTTTCATCCTTATGCAAAAAAAGCTTTTCTGTCCATTGCCCGAAGTACAATTTAGACAGTCAGTCAAGAATTAGTGCGTTACCTGTACAATAATGAATAGGACTTATTGCAATGCATTCAAGTCAAAGAAAAAATTTTTACAGAAAATTGTAGAATCTATATAATAGACTGACAAAACCAAAAACACGGCAGAAAGAATTCCAAATCCTTAAAATGTTACGAAAATCTTCATTAAAATAAATAATTATTCTATTCTTATAACCTTGAATAAATACAGCAATATAACGTATCGGTGAATGAGCAAGGTCAATCGACAATCCCTTTAAATGTCATTAACCGTTGTAACTTGTTTGTTATAATGAAAAGCCTTTCAAAGTTGTCTACATTAAGCTAGGAAGCCATTTCCTTGACCAATCGACTTATTTGTAGATACAATGAACATATTTTAATGTAGTGAAATGTCGGTGACATATATTTAAGGCTTTATTACCCTTCCTTTTGTATTTCTTGGAATGTCAGTTTTTATCTATTCATTTATTTTTTTATTTAATTTTTATTTATTTATTTATTTATTTTATTTTTTTGCAATTCAAATTTTTACTTAGGTACATATTGATTCGACATAAACTACATCCTCCAAGTAATGTAGTTGAAAGTTTAAAATTATGTCTTTTATTACTTGAACTTTGATACAACCATTAAGGACAATTCTTGTTACATGACCATAAGCCAATTGGTTTAAACTGACCATGCTTTCAATTGAAAAGGTTCAATTTTCTTTGCGAAATTTTACCACTTTACGTATCTTAAGAAAGAAAGAAAATAAATTATTATCCATATGAAAGTTCTTTTCATTTAATTTAGGTTGATCATCTAATGGAAAATATTAAAAAGATTTCCTTAAAACTTCTTCTAAGAATACATTATCAATTAACGCTTATTCATAAAGTGAACCACTTTTCTCGAAACACAGTTTAATATAAACGTTTTTGTTATTTAATAGTGGGTGTATTTTTCTTATAAAACGTTTTAAATGGCAGTCAAGCTGTGGTTAATAATTGACAATAATATCTTTAAACATGTTTTATAACATTGTTTAGAAGTTATAAACATCATACTTTAGCTTTTGATATTATATGATATGATATAGTATAATATAATACAATATAATATAATATATTAATACAATATAATATAGAAAATATTATAATGCATCATACTTCGGAAAAGAGTTGTAAATTGTTAATAACTATCGTCTACGCCTTTATTTTCTAAGATTTTGTATCAAGTATTAGATATTAGATATAAGTATAATTGCAAAAGGATAAATACCGTCTGAGGCAGGGAATATTTTAGCTGTTCATTTCAAAATGTGTTCAATCTGATAACCGTTTTGTAATTATATTAGTGTACTGTAAATTAAATCTCGGATTTCATCGTCTTATGTAACACTTATGACTAACGGTTAAGCAGATAAACGATTCCTATCAAGACATATTACTATGAAAGGCAAAATTTATTAATTCTATTGATCATGATATACACGTATATTTCCCGCATTTAATATTGAGTATAGTTTTACTATCATCAGTGACGTCATCAATCATCTATTTCCTGAAATTGAATCCCAAATGATATTTTCATTACTTAGAACCATCCTTAGAAAAACCTGGATCATTATGCACTTAGCTTTTAAAAAGAAAACAAACAAAAAACGAAAAACAAAACAAACAAACAAAAACACGATGATAATGTTCTTACAAATACAAAATTTAAACCACATTTGGTGTTTACAACATTTTTATATTAGTGGGGAATGAGTCGAAATATTTTCTTACAATACATAAAACGAACAAACAGATTTTACTAAAGGCAGTACTGCGATATTGATTCTTTGTTAGTTTTCTTTGATATGCAATATGCATACATGTAAGGTATATTTTAATGAGATACCACATGTCATTATTTTCAGAATATGCAACTTTGCGATCACTAAATATTATATCAAACATTCCAAAGAAAGAAAAAAGAACTTCAAATTACAAGTCCTCCAGCATTAACTATGAAATGCATTCAAATTTGCCATCATTCCCTAATTTAATTACAGGTTGTTTCATTTAAACAGAATATTTTTTTTTTCAGACGCAAAATATTATTTATATATTTTTGTCTTCAATTAGTTAAGTATCAAAATCTTCTCAAGCTATTACCTTTTTGTATAAACAAGGGATTTTCGAATAAATAACAAATTCAAAAGTAACGAAGTTTATATAAAAAACACTTCTAATGCAATTAGCATTGCTGATAAAATATTGTTAAGTATTAGCTAAAAGACTGAATGAGAAATTTTGTATTGTGTAATTGTGTGTATTAGATGTATCAAGTTTTTAAAGATTATGCTATTGTTTGCAAGTGACATCAGTGATATTTTTAAGTCTAGTTTCAATTTCCATCTTGAAATTACATACATGTCTGTCAACACTTTCCATTTAAAGGTGGTCTAAATATAGTAAAAACAACTCGCAGTATGAAGCTGCTTTCTGTGTCTATATAAAAATAACTCATTTAATACCTCATTATAATTTGAAATTTTATTCTAATTAGAATTCCCATGATGTCAGAAGCGGGTGACATTTGCTAAAATATTTTGACATTTAAAAGGGACTGGTGGTATTTCTTGAATAAAAGTAATGCTAATTAAAAATTAGAGCAATCAAACATTGAAGATTTAAAAAAAAATGAATCGTATTATCTAATATTATCTAAAAAGTAAATAACGTAAAATATTATAATACGGTGACTGTGGAACGAATAAAGTTCAAATATTAAAATATTAAATAAACATTATATAGCTCAAATTAAAACAAGATAATAGACAAGTAATAACAATATCTTAACAAGTTTATCTGTACTGATTTAGCTTTAAAATTTAAATAATATTATAAAACTATCAATTTCTACAGTAACTACTAAATCCATATAAGATATTAAATGATAAAGTGTGCTCCAAATAGAATGAAAAACTAGATAAAATCTCAATACCGCACATGCAGATTTTCCCCCCACTTTTCAATGCGCTTCCTTTGGCCATTAATATGACAGATATAAAAGAAGAAAACATACAAGCATGCATTTAAACTGATTGGTGAACATCTATAGCAATATTTAAGTCGGAAAAAGAATATACAGTTACAAAGGTGAGAACTAAAGCAATCAATTTCTGAAACCTTATGTCAAGACTGCACGTCTAGGTCATGATAACCGATATATGACAATTATTGACCATGTTTGACAATTTGACATCAGTTTACTTCCTTCCAGATTGCAAATTATTCCTCATTTGGCAAAATAATAAGTATAAGTGATTACACATCACGTAATCTTAGGTTCGATAGAATAAACAGTTGTCAAATTTCCATTGATTTCTAAAGTGCTAAAAAGGTATATCGAATAATAATAGCTATTATATAAAATAGTCATTGCACAAAGACACTTGTGCCATCATTTTATTCCAATGACTCCTCTTGTGGCTAAGGGATTGCCGTTAAAGTTTGAGGTATCATAACTGCAGCCATCGTTTATTCTGCGTGATCGTAAGAGGCGACTGAATTAGTTCAAATTACTGGAGTCTATGCATCTCTTAGCTCCAGCAGGTTAGATGGTTATGACCACTGGTGTTAGTTTACGTTTGTACCCGTGGTTAGCCAAAATTATATTTCTTATTTCGGCGCCATAATCAAAATGGTGTTTGTGCCCCGGGAAAAAATATAAAACAAACAAACAAACAAACAAAAGTATTCCAATATCTGGCTACTTATTATATCCCAGGTCATTGGTCAAGGGCATAAATGGATGTATATTCATCATACAATAAGATCGAACAAATAAAAAAATGGAAAAAATAGATTAAGTTTACGTTATCAAGATCCAAAAAAGGATTTTGTCATCCGCAGCATTGTAACATAATCACAAGATTTTTTTTATTAATACCAGGATAAACACATGTATAAGTATAATGTAAGAAGGCTGGGTGTTTTCGTTAATCGTGTGCAACAATACATGCAATATGATCTAAACTTTTATCACTTATCCTTCTGGACTGAAGGTACGTGTAAATAAAAGCATAACCAAGCCATACTCGTTACGTGTACACTTCATGTAAACGTAAATTAGTGCCTTTAGGTTACGCCGATGAAAAGATTAATATAACTCCTTTCTATTTCTAAAATAAAAGTCTGAAAAGACAGGAACGAGTTATGAACCACTTAATTCTAAAATCGGATTTTTAAATAAATGTTTCTCGACATTGTGCAGTGTTTTTTTGCCGAAAACAACCTCATCACTCTTCTACGCTAAATCGGTAAGGTTTTCTTAATTATTACTGATTACAACAAGGGTTAATAAAAAAAACTCTCCGATCCTTTGATTTCTCGTGGGTAAATTTTTAAAAAAATACCTTAAGTAGGTTTTATACATCTAACAATTTGAAACTACAATTTTAAATGCAACACCCTTGTTTAATTGGGGTTAAAAAAGATAGACAATAAGTTTTGTGTCAAATGAAATAAAACGAAAGAATGATAACAACCAAGGGCTGCATAAGATTTGAAATTTCGGAAAAAAAAATTTTGTTCAATTTTTAAATTCATGTTATGTCCCCAGTTTTGATCAGATCGTCTATAGGTTTGTTTGTTTGTTTCTTTTTTTTCCTTCTTGTTAACTAACTTACAGCGAATTAATTGTGAGTATAAGGGCAACAAACACTATTTTGCAGATTTATTGCTAAATATACTTCTGTAAGATTCATGATCTGAGCGAGTGAATCCCAGCCATTCTTTTTTTACATTTTGATTTAGTGAGGCAAATGGTTCTGTAAAGTTTTTACCCTGATTATGAGTTTACACATAAATATTAAGGAAATCTTTTAATTTGATAATCGGCCGAAACTCACAAAGAAAACACTGATAAAAGTTACCTGATAGTATAACTGCCGTTTGTTCCATCAAAAGAAACATCAATGTAAAACTATATTTTACCTAAAACATGAGGCAGTTCACCATTAAGAGGGTGTTCAAATACGATTGTAAAAGGCCAATTCGTTGACACGAACTATGTACATGTATCGAATAGATGGTTGTGTAAGCTCTCAATTGATACAATACATGTGAAAATCAGTTCTGTCTAGCTTTGACGATAGTTCGATTAACGCTATCTATGTATACTAAAGCTAAAATGGTAGGGAAAAGGTCTTTTTTCACTGACCAAATACCGTTCTTTATCAAGATACGCTGTATTCTTGGTATACAGGCGAAAAATATATTTAATGAAATATGTCGTGTTAGAGGAACAAGAAACTTTTTTTGCATCTGTCATACAATGGTGTAAGAAATTGGATTCAGTAAAAGATGCACCTCATGCACGCCGTCCGAAAACTTCAACTTCGCCAAAAATGGTTGAAAAATTAAAGGATTTGATTGCCACTGATGCAAGATTTACAACTAGGTATATAGCGAAATGCGTTGGTATCTCTGTAGGAGCCGCTCGTACAATTCTAAGAAGTTATTTAAAAATGGGAAGGATAAGTGCCAGATGGATCTCCGTTCAAAGAAAAAAGAAAAAAACTTGCTCCGGTAAGAATCTCAAAGCAATTGTTGAAACAGTTCCCCAAATACAACAACCAATCTTTTGCAAATATCATGACTGGCGATGGCAATGTTCACTTTTATGAGCCAAAGCGAAAGATAAATAACAAGATCCTGCTATTCAAATTGCCGGACGCGTACCAAAGGGAAAATCTGTAAATGCCAAGTTTTACAAAGACAATGTCCTTCATAAATTAAAGAAATATTTAAAAACCGTCGCAGCAACTGGTCTCCGTGGGGTTCGGGTTGGGTTGCAATTGCTTCGTCTCACGAAGCGGGCCAATGTACGAGAATATCTGAAACCGTGCTTTCCCACCTCTTTATTTCGCCAGATATTGCCCAGATATACATCTTTTATATGTAATAGACACATTTCCCTTTGTTTATTGTAACAGGTAAAAGTCATTTTCATTACTATAAATGAATGCTTTTACATTGGCGGCAATTATTTTCAACCATAAAAGGGGGGGAAAAACAATTCGTTTAAAATGAAGTCATGATTTGAGTTGAAATTAAGGCTTCCTTATTTATTCATCACTTTTAAATTTTTCATATTACATTCTTCTGATATAAAGACCGAGTTTCAAGTGAGGTCAGAAAATTCAATTTGATTTTCCCTTTGTGAAACACCTGATAACGTTATTTAGTTTTAAATTGACTAATATTGCCAAAACTGCACGGTAATAATTCTTTGTCTATTTGATTAATGCAAATACGTATTCTCAAATAGATTTTTAAAACAATTTTTTTTGCAATTGTCTTTCCCCATTTGTCATTCTGGCATTGTAACAGCTTTATTCGAAGGTTAGACTTTTCCTGTTTCTTATATTACCGAGACCGAAATGACACCTTGATCTCTTGTTTCTTGAAAAAGCAAATTTCTAAGTCAATTTACAGGCTCAAAATTAGTGAAAAGGATACCTTATGAGAAATCGGTTGAATATTAGTCATAAAAACTTCTCAGTTTGATGGATTAACTTGCACGAAATTGTGCAAGATAGAATAAGGCAGTAATTGCATCTGGAATATCAGACATTGTTTATAGTAATTTATAGTAATTTTATATTGCTTAGACACACATATAATTATGTGTCAATTCACAACGTGTTTTGGGGAATTATGAAATGATTATGTATAATATTGTTTTACTTCCCCATCATGAAATATGATTGACAACCTGTGTCAGTATTTACGACATAATATTAACAAGAACAATTAATTAATCATAGATTAAAGATTGCAAAAGACATTTGTATACATATTACTTCTTTATAGGATTAATAAACTATTTCGAACGAAGTGTCCATAATCATACTTTTATTAAAAATGTAAATGATATGGTATGTACATTTTACACAAATTATGAGAATATGTTTCAATAAGCATTTTTAAGCGAAAATATTTGAAAGTCGTTTGATGTTGGGAACATTTATTAAATCATTATGAGACTTTTTTTCTATCTGTTATTTATTTATTCTTGATAATGTTTCTGATAATACATTTTTTACACTTAGCTTCAAACTGGTATGGCATGAATTACATACTAAAGATTTCTTAATTAAAGCCAATGTTTGCAAAGCTTTGTTGAAAAATAAGATTATTTATCTGTGTCATACCATCAACGATTTTTCATTTTTTATGTTTGAGTGATTCCATTTTTATTTTTTAAAAGTAAAGTAATGAACTACTTTTTAAAATAAATAAACAAACAATAAAAAGAACAATAATTAAAAAAACAAAAAACAATAAACATAAAATACTGCGAAATGATTGTGTGTATTTTGCCAATTGTAACTTTGGTAAAATCCACATTGACCAAGTCTATTTACGTGTACATGTACTTCAAATATTAATTATAGAAGCATTTTACAACAAATGGTCTGTTTTATAGTATGGTAAAGCCTGATAATATTATTATGCTCAAGTTATTCTTTTTGCAAAAAAACAGACAACATGATTTCTTACCTAAACGCATGTCACACTATTGTACCGGGTTGAAAACAGGAATCATAAATGCCACAATGAATGGTCTTCAAGTTTGCTCGCAAGCCATGTCAATTACCAAGCAAAAACACTTAAACAAGCTGTTATTTTCCAGTGGTTGTTGTCTAAAAAAACATTGATCCATGTTTAATCTTAGAAATAAAACGGTATAAATTTACGATACAATTAGTAATATCATGCCACTTAACATCCGATAATAAGGAAAAAATGAAGATGTGGCATTTGTCCTGACTCATTTATGTCAATTAATTGCTTTTAATGTTTGTTGTATTTTAATGAATGTTTTTTGTCATTAAAATCCCATTTCAATTTATGATAGAATGTTATTTTATTATACCAGAAAAAAATTCTAATTAAACCACTTCATCATTTAAACAACGGAACAGATCTTGATTTTTTCCATGCAATCAAAACTCAGAGAAAGAATTAATTGGAATGCTTTCACAAATTAAACATACTGTTTCCTGTTTATTTGCGACTTGTGAAATAATCATTAGTTACTATCTTTTTTGTTGTTCATTTGGTATTATAGAGCATCATTAAAATTTTGTCAAATGATATCATTTGTATAAATGTATATTGAGAAGAAAACATACATCAAATAGTTTTTCTTAATAAATGGTATTTTCCCCAACGGTATTATAGACATACATAAATCATTGTAAATCATCCTAATTAATCATAAAGCGCAATATTCAGTATATTTGTTAAAGTGACTTTATGCTTATTTTGTAACTGTCGATCTTAGATTAGTTAGTTTATTATATAGAGGATATTTGTTTAGTTCAGTGTAAGATCGAAATATATTTCACCGAGTGAGCACCAAAAGGTATATTTCACGAGTGGCGCAGCCACGAGTGAAATATGAACTTTTGGTGTTCACAAGGTGAAATATATTTCGATCTTACACTAAACTAAACAAATTTTCTTTTTATTATATGCAAAGAAACGTTTTAAAAAGACAATAAACATAATACTAATTGAAAAGCGCGCCAAATAATAATACAACGTGACGTCATTTACGACGTCACGTCATTAAGTTGGTACCCAGTACTGTGCACGCTGGTATTTCACTGAAACAACGTAAGGGGCTTAAATTCAAAACAGTGAAATTATCAAAGTGGTAATTTCACTGTTTCAAACAGTGAAATTACCAGTTTTATTTCACTGATATATTTCTATAAACCACCGAAAAGCATGTAATAATATTAAATAATACTATTTTAATGGGAATTGAACAAAAATGATTGATAATTACAAATATTAAGGACAATGTATACAAAAAACTGCCTAAAATATGAAAAGACTGTCCCAACTCTTTTTACAATATTAGTTACCGATCATTTTCAACAGCTACCTGTGCTTAAAATAGTTATGTGGATCAAGGGATTTTTAATTACACAGTTGTCTTTAATTATAAAATTGAAAAGAAGTAAAATATGATAAAATGTAAAGATTTTTTAATTTCACTGGCATAATATCACTTAAAATATCAATTTACAGATTAAAACTATAGGTTTGGTTTACATTTCAACTTATTAGTATGAATCCATTGGGGGGGGGGGGGGGTTAAAAACAAAGTAAAGTTTAATGTGAAGCATATTATATAAGTTGTAAATATTTAATTGACACATTTCAAGTGCACTACAGGTCAGTGCAAACTTTTACGAAAGAAAAAAAGTGTATGCTTACTTAAGATAACAATTCAAATACTCACGTTTGTCAATGCAACGGAATACAATATCTCTTTTTGTCTTCTTTTATTAACACGAGATCTAAATAGACAACTGATTTTTATTCAAAACATAAGTGATATATAGTGTATTTGTTGTTCTTTTCTTATTTACAATGATTGTCTCAAAATGTATGTATGGGTGTTTGTTTAGATATGTACTAAACATATTTTTGGGATCTCAATATGTTATAGTTGAGAAAAGTCAAAACATGAGAGTGACCTTACAATAAATGTCAGAAAAGAACCAGACAAACTGATAATCTACTTGCATTGTTTCAAACGACATAAGAAATGTAGTCATCAAAAATAAATAAAAAGTACTAATCCTCCATCACTCTTCTTCTCTGGAAACACTGGCGTGCGTTGAATCATTAAAATGTAGTAATTGTAAAGGGTTTTATTTTCCACATTGAAACACTGAGTCACATGCGTAGAACCAAATTTACAGCTAATTTCAAAGCATTAATTTTCCCGTCAAATACTCATATGTTAGGACCATGAACTGTTGTAATTGCGCCCTTTATGGAAGCACTGGCATGCAGAGGTCTATCAAAATATAGCCATCGTGTTAACGTATTTTTGGTTCGTTCTTGTAGCCTTCAAATTGGCAATATTATTGAAATCATGCAATTTAGATACTGCAATGATGAAAAATCAGACATCTGATTAACTTACAGGTGATTTATGAACAGTTTTAAATATAACAAATAAGTGTCCGAGCCTTTCTACCATTCGATTTGTAAATACTTTATTCTGTATAATTATTCCAAAATGAAAGAGTAGAAAGGTGTGCTTAGTACATGTAGTAACGTAACTGACCCGAAACCACTGCACATATGGTCGTGTTCGACCATTCGTCAGAAGATTTTGACAATATTCGAATACTATATTTCTATCAACTGTTCTTTGTTAAAATGTCGCACTCTACCACTAATCCTCTCTTTGTAATGTTGATTCTATCACTTGCCTTTCAACTAATTGCCGTGTATCCATTTAAAATACGATGTAGCTTCTGTGTACTTATATTTCCATAATTGTTTGTCCGTTTCGTGAAGCATGACACCAATAAGCTCCTCAATTTACTTTTTATTTGATGGTTTTATATTTAGATAGAGTTGAATGTGAAGCGTGAAATTTTGCTTTATTGGTTTGACGAAATGCTAAGAGGAAAATAAATGGACATATATGGTTTTCACTAACAGTTCAGGGGAATACTTGAACTTTTTCAGATAGGTATCTTGTGAACTGATTCAGCACGAAGCCATTTCAACGCTCAATCTAGACCTGAAAATAAGGATTTTAGCATATTTCTCAAAGGTAATTCTCTAAAGAAGACTTTCATATATATATAGTCTATAACCAAATGACTGACACAAATGTGAACATATTCCAAAACGAAATGAGATGCAATTATAAGTTTAATATAAACCTGATAGGGTTATACTTGTTTGCTATTATAATACAAAAGTTCTATTAATAGACTTTTAACTTTAATATTGATAAAACTTCTTAAGGATTACATTAAAATTGTACATTTTAATTGGATACAATTATACAATTCTCCTACTTACATGGAGAGGAAAACATCCATTTACAGATAGATTCTTGTAACTTCGTGCCATAGTTGCACGTTTTTTAAAGCTTGGGCGGCTTTAAATACGTCCTCATGCCTAAGCAGATGCTAATGAACCAAAACGGTGCATTAACCTTATATTGATATATGTCTTATTCAAGTATGGATAGGTTTAATTTAAGCAATCTGCACTTTTGCATTAAAATGAATAAGCCTATCACGAGATGATTGTACATGTATGTCACCATAAAATATACTGAAAAAAGGGGACAGAAATCAATTATAACAGGTATACATGTATACGTGACTGTGTAAATTGTTTCTTTTTTCAAAATGTCGTATGAATTAAAAGCAGCGAATTCCTTTCACTTATTTGATCCATTGAGGATGGTCTATACTTTTCCTTTGTTTATAACCATAATCATGCAAATTCCAGACAGATGATTGACAGTAACAAACGGCTTTATTACTCTGCTTATTCTGTTCTGGTGATTAATTGTAAATCATGTCAATAAATGTATCATTTGAGAGCTTTATGCTTACTTATGCATACATTATCGATCAGATAGCTTATTTGAACCACTTGATATTCACTAGAAGCAAACAAAAAAGGGAAACGAAATCAGTTACAACAAGAATACATGCATACTTGTGAACACTAAATTGCATTTACACAATTGGTGTATAAACTGAGAACATTTTCCAGAATTCTCCATGGAGTAAAACCATAGAAATAACCATTAATTAGGAGTAGTATTAATACAAATATTGTACTAATATATTTACTTTATTATGTATACGAATATATTAAAGAGGCATATGGTATTGAAAGCCTTTTAAAATCTTCCCATACTTTTTGTTATTAAGCGTTATATTTTTATTGGCAGCGAGGCTGCTGGTAACGATTGCCAAGAAAACTTCTTTAATATTAATACTAATGCACCAGACTTGCAAAAATATTAAAAGTAGAAAGTTGAGAACTGGTAAAAACCACAGACTAGACTATGCCACTGTTTTATTAAAACTATATGAGCTGCTAGTGCAATTTGATATTACAATGAAACATCTCTTCAGCAGGAAATTGTTGAGAGGCAATATGTTCGATAACATAAGCGTTGTTATTTTTTTGTAAAGAATTTTTAAGTCTGTGACAAAATATATATTTAGGAAGATATTGTCTGATGTATCACAAATGTTTAATTATTCGACAGACTGGGTTTTCCTATTGGATCATTGCGAAAGACAAATTAATTAATTCAACTTCATACTGAAAGTGAAATTGTGGCAAAAACTTATATTTTTTATTAATATTTGAGTATTATAATAACTTGACCAGACTATAACATGTTTGTTAGACAAATATTACCTTATTAAACGTGTCGATTGCTGATGTGCATATCGTTAAATATATATTAAGTCACAGCCTTGCTAAAAACTGTGATTTTAATTTGTTAATAAATATACATAGGATGATACTGGTAGATCAGTTAAGATGAATAAAAAAGACAATAACTTCTTATTCTGGCTGAAACAGCAAGATATGACAACATTCTACATATTGATTGCAAATAATAATTGTTTAAACGTATTCTTTTTTAGCTGTCACAGTCAATTTCGAAAAACTATTCTTTTGTAAACATTGTTCAACCTTAGGCATAAATATCTTGAGAGGCTGTCATTATGGCATTTTAGGGTTGTTGTCAATAAGCTGTTTGCCTCAATATTGTTATAATTAAAGTCTCGCAAAATGACTCTCTGTCCACACAGTGACTAAGACTGAGAAATCCATTAGATATTTTAATGTGGAGCCATGTTAAACAAAGAATCTATTATATATTACACTATGTAATGAAACTATCAATTAACTTTGAAATTTAAATTCTTCATACATGTATATATTTATATATGAATAAAGTTTAATATCTGATTGTGTATCATAATTTATAGACATTTTTTAAATTATTAAGATTACAGACAATTGGTGGTGAATGGTGAACGTTTTTTTTCCCTTTGATACATCGTCTTAGCAACCAAACAAACAAATTGAGTAATGTTCTTTCCGTGTTCATTTGATAATTCTTATTGTTAACCTATTGTATTGACAGTTTTAAGTGGTTCATATAATGATTTCTTTTCAATTCATCACGGACATGACGGACCGTGTGCAGATTTTTTTCCTCCAAATTTCGTATGAATTAGAAAGCACCGAATTCTTTTCAATTAAATAACTAATTGAAAATTGTTGATTTTTTTTCCTATATTATATTATATTACATTATATTATATTATATCATGAAAACACGTCCACACTTAACAATCCAAAATAATTCACTCTGTGCCACATTTATTTGACTGTTATCTTTAGAAAATGCTTTATTACGTCTTTGGTTATAACCATAATCATTTATGATGAAGATTCCAGACTGTTAATTGACGGTAACACACTTCTTTATTCTGTTCCGATGTTTAATTCCATATCATATCAATAAATATTACATTTGTGAGCTTTTTGCTTACATATGCATACAATATCGATCAGATGGCGTATGTATACCACTTGATTTCCACGAGAAGCAAATAGGGACCGATCAAACAGTACTGACAACTTTTTATTGATTAAAAAGCTTGAGCGCCTATATCGGTGCGTACACATACGAGTAAATGGTAACATTTCGATGGTATCAAATCTTGTTTATTTGACTGTAATTATGTAATTTGGCTTTACGCACTCGATTATCTTAGAGAGGATACATTGGACACTGCACTGTTCAAAACAGGGCAAGTGTTGCGCATATTAAACGAAAACTTGTTAAAAATCAGTAGCTGTGTATGACTGATAAAAAAGTTAATACGAATATCGCCATTTGTGTCTGCTAAAATGTGCTTATTCACGGTGATCTGTCATCTTAAAACCACTAGCAAGGATATAAGTGCAATTTGTAAAATCTAATAGAGGTTTCCTCTGCGCAACCACACTCCTGCCATTTTGAAGTATTTCAAAAAGAATGTTACACCAGAAATGTATAAAACACAGCGCGTTAAGCACGTACTCATTAAGCAAACCTCTTGAAAACTAATTTCAAATTCGGTTTAATGATTATTAAATTGATCAATATGTATCAAGGAAAGTGAGCATATGACGTCACTGTGTAAAATAAACACGTCATAACATTTATTTTAAACTGTTTGAAAGAGAAACAACAAGTTAGTGTCAGAAAGGCTCTTGAAAAAGAAATCAATGTCTATGTAAACAGTTAAGGAAAGGGAAAGACGAATAGAAATAAACGGTGTGCAAAATATTTCCATTGCCGTTTCTATAAATAAACTACACGTAATCCTATTCTGAAACATTTTTAATGAATCTTGCAAGCACTTGAGAAGGTTGATACTAATATGCCTTTATTGTACATTATTAATATCTTCAGTTATCTTCCCATAAGTACCTGATTGATAAACCTACAATATTCTTTTGATTAATTATCTGAATGAAAAAACTACTTTTTTGTGTCTAGAGGATGATCATTGTAATGAGAATTTTGTGCAATAGTTGGTAAATACAAAATCAAAACAGTATTTTAGTAAAATAAATCATGTTATTATCAAAATACGTTTAAAAATTTAGGCCTACAGTTAGTACCTGTTCAAACTTTCTTTGAATTATTATATGTACCTCATAAACGATACATTATTCATCAATCAAAATTGAAGTATGTTCAGGATTGTTTTGTACATAGGGCATCTGTTTTAAATTATCTACCATTCGCCTGAACTTGTTTTTATGAGCCTTTACTTTTCAAATGTCAGTCATTAATTGTTAGACACATGTACAAGCACCATAAAACTTCAAATTTCATTTTATAAGGCTTTTCAATATTTTCATATAAAAGTATGAACAACATATGTTTCCTTTTGTTGTACCTCTATTATAAAATTCGATCACGTGTCACTGTGTATGCTACTTTCCGGAAAAATGTATCCCCCTGACTTCAAATCCTTTATTTTCTGTCGTGTACTTCTCTTATTACTCATATTTTCCCCCATTTGAAATTCATATCGTAAGCGCGGGAAGATAATTTGTATCTTTTGGTAAATTTCCTCGTCAGACGACAATGTCGTCTGCTTCTTTTGACAACAGTTGTTTAGAGACATTCGTAAACCGGCCCGAAATTTAGGACTCATCCAAAGATAAATTATTGGGTTGTAGCAACTGTTGCTCATTGAAAGCCAATGAAAAGGGTTATGATCACCAACTAAGGTTATGGTATGAAGTGGTAACCAACATAAAGCGTAGAATATCACAACTGTCACCATCATCTTTATCTTCTGAAAAAAAAACAACAATATTGTTTTACAGATAAGTGTATCTACAAATAGCTGTACAAGAAATATGCAAAATTACAAGATTGCCACAAAAATGTAGTACATCTTTGAAGATATTACAATGTGCTATTATTACACAATATACGTTCGTTGTCCATGGAATCAGTTAAGACTGTTGACAAGACAAAACGAATCTTGTTAAAGGCATCGTAAGCCATTGACAAAATGAAACAAGAAAAAACATATTTGAGTATGTTGAAATTGAATCAGCGAAGGTCACCTGAATTTAGCAAAATTCTATTATGTCTAAGTGTTTGTTGAAGCTCACCTGAATAAAGTAAGATATATTGATTTAAAATGGAATTACAATCATGAATAACATTATGTACTTAATTTACAGTAAAAATATGAATAAATCAGATAGACCTCTCAGAAATAATGACTTGATTTCATGAAATAAGAGATTTAATTGCTCTTTAGGACGTTGTTCTTAAGAGCAAAAGTCATGAAAACAGTCCTTATATTAACCGTTCATGATTTGTGGTAGCAATATCGTCAATGAACATTTATCATTTCGAGCATATTAGAATAATCAATTTGATGCATTTAGAATGTATCTGTTAATTTATCTGTTACAGATTAATAAATTTATCAAATCTAAGTAAATCAGCAGTAATAAAATATGTAATATCAAATTCAGCGTCAAAGGTCGGCTAATTACGTAATCAAATAAATTCTTAAGTGAATATTGGGCTAGCAAGCAGATGAAATCTTGGCAACAACATATGCTATAATAAGCAATCAATTAATGTGGAAACATTGATGTATGTTTCAAATCATAATCTACTTATATTAAGTGTGGTTTCTGTTGTTGAGGGGGAAACACTTCGAACTAAGGCTGAAATAAAGCTGTAATGTAATAAGAAGATAGAGGAATTCATTTGAGGCAAATGAAAAAAAAATCGAAATTGTTATTAGCGGTATCAATCAAAGCTGGTAAAGCTTTCAAGTATTTATCACATAAAACAAGGCATAGAAGTGTAATAAATAGAGGATATTGAATGAGTGTTGGTTCAATACTGAATTTATTAAACGAGTTAATAAAATTATATTATGCGAGACTCTGGCGAGCAAAATATTATTTTATTCAACGTGTTTAATAAACTCAGTAATGGACCTACACGAATATAATATTTTATTACAATTTTTTATGCTTTTCTGTGGTTTATAGGAATATATCAGTGATATAAAATTGAAAAATTTCACTGTTTTAAACAGTGAAATTATCAATTTGATAATTTCACTGTTTTGAATTTAAGCCCCTTACGTTGTTTTAGTGAAAGACAAGCGTGCACAGTACTGGGAACCAACTTAATGATGTGACGTCGTAAATGACGTCACGTTGTATTATTATTTGGCGCGCTTTTCATTCAGTATTAGGTTTAATGTCTTTTTAAAACGTTTCTTTGCATAAAACAAAGAAAATTTGTTTAGTTTAGTGTAAGATCGAAATATACTACACCTTGTGAACACCAAAAGCTGCGCCACTCGTGAAATATACCATTTGGTGCTCACTCGGTGCAATATATTGATCTTACACTGAACTAAACAAATATCCTCTATCTATTCATCACATTTCCTAAAAGAAACACTGTTTAAAGTGCAAAACAAAAACATTTCATTGACGCGCCTATAGTGTAACGCTAACATTTAGCGCGTCTTTACACTATGATTGTACAACATAAATGACGTCACGTAAAAAATATGCACGGCCGTGCAATGCCATATTTACGGAGTCGCAAAATCGGCAAGGATATGTGATAAAGCCATTTATTCAAAATATTACACAAGTCTATAAACAATGCAACGTAACGTCATTTTAAACTAAATCTCAAAAGTTTTTGAGTGAAATGGTTTTAAATGGGCTCATTTTCCATAAATATTTCAAATATTAATTGAAAAAATAGGTATGTATCTTTTGAAAAATACTTATAAAATATTTCTTGAACAAAAGAAACTATAAAATATAGAACATTTTCTTGATACTAATAACTATCAAAAAAAGTTTTATGTATAAACCCTTTATATTTAACGTAAGCAATTTACAATTCGATATATCTACAACCATACGTCATTTGTGTCATACGTGGTACAAAAGTTTGCGCTATACTGTAAGTGCGTCAAAGCAAAATGAACATTTTCTTTAAACCGTATGCAGTTCATTTTTATGATGGTTTGAATACGTGATTCAAGCTCACTTAATAGAATGGTGTAATTAAAATGATTTGAATAACAATGACTTTTGTATATAATAAAGTATATTGCGCTCTAGTACTTAAGGTTTTAACGTTTGTAAACACAAAGCACCGCTTCAGATTTTATACTTACTTTTTCCTTAGCAGTTGCCAATTGAAGTTAACGTTTATTTCTGTCTGTTCCTTGAATATTCTTTATCCATATATTGTATCCAATTTTAGAATATGAGAATAATAGAATGGTCAATGGTCCAAAGTAATGCAAAAACCATTAACGACAATCCGTACGAATATTGTTTAGTATTATTTTCCCAGGTTTCAAGACATTGTCCACTTGTGTTAGAATGGTAAATCACTCTTGATTTCAAAAACGTTGGTAACGGTATAGTAAACGACATCACCCATATTTTCCAAGAATCGTTAACGCAGTTTGTTTTTGTGGTATTCTTGGTTTGAATGGATGAACAATCACAATGTATCTGTCTATACTCATGGCAACAAGGATGTAGGAACTTAGAAACACAGCAACAACTTGTATGTATAGCACAATAGGACACATTGTCTCACCAAATAGCCAATAATAAAGAATCATATTGGCAATAAAGGTAAATGGAATACAAAACGCGGCCATGATTATATCACTAACGGCGAGGTTTACAATAAAATAGTTCGGCACCGTGTGCATTCGTTTATAAGCATACACTAAATAACAAACAATCCCGTTTCAACCAACAGCTATGATTGTTACAATAGAATACATGACGATAATTAAGACCTGTACATATTCGGATATCTGAAATGCCTCATTCTGAAATGCCTTCGTTGAATTCTGTTCATTTTCTAGACCCTCTTGCATTTTATTATCACACATGTGACCAGATCATTACCTTGTGCATTATTGAATGATGTTGATGATTTACGTAAGATGTTTTATTGAAAGAAATATGTTTTTATTATAGATCAAATCCTAATGATGAAAGGAATTGTTGAGTTTGTGATTAAATATAAATAATGATATTGATGATGAATATCATTTTTTCTCTCTAAAATTGTACTGAAGAAAGCAAACGTTTTATGCTTGAGTGATTGTTCAAATTGAATTTTATCGTGACAAAGTAATTACACATTTAGGTATTTAAATATTTCTGCGAACATTATATTAATTTCTATATTGTTATTTTTATATTCCACCCTATAGCATGTATAGTAATCAGTATTTTTCATGACTGTTATAATATGTCGTAGAGTGTCCATGACAAAAAATCATAATAAAAAAATAAAACAATGTCTATCCAAAAGTATCTCACGTCATAAAGTTTTAATTACAATTTAGAAAAAAGTGATATTTCATGCGACAGTTGTCATTGTGAAATATTTCATATACTTTTTTGTTTGTGCGTGTGTGTCACACAATCTTTTTTGCAATAAATTGTTCATTTTGTCATAAATACACTTTTAATTGTTTTATGTGTTGTACTGGCGTCATATTTCCGAGACAATTTCCTTTTCTTCCTTTTCTAAATGAATCTTTATTAGTTTCAAACTATTATATTTGATAGTTTTTCACAATAGTTCAGTAAGACACCTTTGCGGGTAAATGTTCCAATGATAAATATTATTGTCCTTATTTTGATTTAAATAAAAATCCATGCAAAGTGAAAGGCTCATTCCAATATCTAACTTACCGCAGCAACATTTGCTTGCTTTTATAGAAGCAGTGATTGGAGCAGAAGATAAATAATATTACGCTCGTCTGCAATAGTGTATAAAGAAAACTTTAAGGTTTAATAAGAACAGTTTATTTGTTTACAAAGAAATCTACAACAACCGGTTTTATCTGTTCGTAAAAGGTAAACTGTCGCATAGCTGCTTCTGATATACTTGGCTTATTATATCTAATTAGGTTCAAAATATATCGGAATTAGTCTAAACTATGCGAGCGTCCTTAAACAAGCAGATTTTATTTAATTATTATCTTTCTTTCTCCACATATCAAATTATCTTACTTTTTCTTGTCAATAATGAAGTTAATCGAATCGTATCGTGTCCGTTTAAACACTCGACTCGCCAGCATCATTAGCTCTGTGGATAATGATCAAAACATGATTTATAATCAGCAAAATTAAACAAAATATATTGTGCCAATTAACGAAAAAATAGCCTTATATCGGTGCTAAATATCATTAAAGGGGCAATATAGATATTCATGAATGCGCTCAATTTGTAAAATGAGTAAAGCCAGTTCCTGTCTTTAAAAAAAACTCCAAGCATAATCAGCTCGTACACATATGGATATTTATTAATTTTACATATTTTGTTCTTTTTACAGTAAACTTCACTTATAGCGAACACGGTTATAGCGATCTTCCGGTTATAAGGAACAATTTATTTTGGCCCGAATTTTGCCCTTCATTATTTAATATAAAAATATTCGGTTATAGCGAACACGGTTATAAGAAAATATCGTTTATAAGGAACTCATTTCTTAGTCCCAATTCAGTTAAAAGTACAGAAAATTACACTTTTATAGCGAACTCCAAAAAAAACGGCTATCCGTAAATATATCCCGCATTTTCAACTTTCTTTTTCATAGGCAAGGATTTTTATATTTATTTAATTTTTATAGCAGTGTGTACATGTTGTAATAGTTTTCTATTCAGGATATTTTAAAGTTACATTAAATAAATATGTAAAAATATTTTGCCGTCGGCCTAATAACCAAGCATTCTATTGTTTTATTAACCTTTTTAACAGTATTGTTGAAAATCTCATCAAATATTGTTCATAAATTGCGATTTTAAACGGAAAACCCCACGGTAACACTAAAGTTCGTATACGAATTTTAACATGCAAATGAAGACTTTAATCAGTTCATGTATGTGCTACGTCACAGTGTTATAGTTGCTATACAGAACACAGCAAATACGAGATTTTCATGTGCATACACACTTTAACCGTTTTAGCTTCACGGTGCACTTGGCATGGCGTTCAGGAAAGAGTAATCATCTCATAAAAATATTAAATTTGTATGAAAACAACCGTTACAATGCGTAAATATACCGTTATATTAGGACTGCTACTTATAACCATGTTTGTTGATTTAATATTGATGTACGGATGACCCGAAGGCGGAGTTTCTCATGCAAATTCCGATTTCGCCACAATGAGGTCGCAGATGTTTATGCTTATAAAATTTCATTTTGGTTGCCTTGACACCATAATAAGATCTGGAGTCGATATAAAACCAAATTTACAAATGAAATGTCGCTATTTCTGTTTTTAAGAAATTCATTTAATGTAGCTTTAAGCATGAGGTCTTGTCAGCAAGATAAAACGGTTATTCCTTTTATTGTATTAATTCTTTTTTTTTAATAGGTTTGCTGAGTAAAATAATTATGATCATTTATAATCGGTTTTCAACATAATCACGCATGCATGCTAATCCATTGAAAACTACAAAGTACGTTTGATTGGAATAAAAAGATATATATATCTCCAGTAAGTAAAAGTCACCCGTAAAATATAATAGAAGATATTCAATATAAAAGGAAGGAAAATGTAAAATCTTGTTTATTCTTAATCATGGAAAGAAAATGAAAAGCACCGAGTTTAGAAACAAAATATGATATTTAATGAGAAATTGAAAAAATAAAGTAAAACTGAAACTGAAATAGCAAAGGATTTTCAAATTCAAAAAAGTACGCTCTCATGTATTGTGTCTAAAAAGGAATAAATGACTAATTTTCTTAATCAAATGCTCTTCAAAATGGCTGACGATGGTTTACAATCAGTTTGTTATATGTAAATCTGTTCGCTATAAAAACTCCTGATACAAGGAACTAATTCGCTATATGCTTATAAGGAACTCCGGATATTAGGAACATAATTTGAATTTCCCAACGAGTTCGTTATAGGCGGAGTTTACTGTATTTATTTTTTAATAATAATAATCTAGTTTGTTGACTAATAATTGAAATTGTAAAATATAAATATAGTCTAAATATATACATATAATATTTATCTGGTTAGCTTGAAATAGTTAATTTCTAGACTCTTGCTAAATTTGCTTTAAGTGCCAGTTTAAGTATAAAAATACTGTCTTATTTTTTTGTCTGTTTTTCTCTGGCATACTTTTGATCTGAAAATTATCTTATTTATTGATAATTGCATCTCTAAAAAATTTTGCCTTCGATCAGTGTTTATGTTAAAACAAAATCTTGCAATATTCTTACTTAAAAGTTTATAATTTAAATGAAATAGCTACCCTGCCATATATGTTGTGCATCTAGGGAGAGGAACTATATAAGTTTTTTTCGTTCTAATCCCTTTCACGAAGTAAAATATAAACGCACATAAACGGTTTCTTAATCATGCATTTTTGTTTGTGATTGATTATTTCTACGAAAGCATTTTCAAATGACTCTTTCGCTTTCCATGGAAATTAATATAACAATGTAACATCATCTCTTCAGCAGGAAATGGTTGAGCTGCAGTAAGAATAAGTGAGCAGCGATTTCCTTTCAAATGAAAGATGTTTTGACATTTTGTTGATAGTTTTCGAATATAAAATGTAATTATGAATACACGTCCATGATTATCAATCCAAAATAATTCATCTTGTGCCATCAATACAGGATTGTAACATTTTGACAATTCCTTTTTAACAAATTCAACATAACCGATATTTCCAAAAGATAATGTGTTCATAGATATCAATTTGGGTCACGGGACTTATTAATATTTATTCAGATGACGTTTATCATAAAATTTAAAACAACTATGACAAAATGTTGAGTTATTCTAATACATATAATTTACCTGAACACTCACAATTTTCATTTGGATTGGCATAATTTATTTTAAATTTACTGATAAATTATTATTTTTATGTTTTGTTGATACATTTCATGTGCTTAACTATTACAGGTTAGCACAAACATTACTGAAAGTAGGAAGTTGTTGTAGGTTTAAATTAAGTAACGGTCTAAATACTCACTTATGTCTATTCAACCGCATAACACATCTCTATAATTTTCTTCATCAAGAGATTTTTTTATTCTGGACATTGCAATACATATTGCATTGATTGTTTCTTTATTAAATTATCTTATTTCTAAAATGTATGTATACTCATTTGTAACAAATATTCACCAAACATATTCATGGGATCTCATGTAATAGAAGAGAAAAATCAAAATCCTATTTCAGAAAAGTACAAGAGAAACTGATTTTCAACTGATCTTCTGGTGTCTCCTTGGTGACATATGACATATTTCTAATATGTAGCCTTCTCATAAAAAAGGAAGAAAAAAGTATTAAATTCAATAATTATGGGATATATGATCTCAATTCTTTCATTGTTTCAAAAGTCATTAGAAATGTTGTTATCGTAATAAGATAAAAAGTACTTATCCTCCATTGTTAATTTTTCCATGTTGAAACACTGATATGCATAAAACACATTTTGTAGTTAATTTTAAAGTATAATTATATTCCCCCATTCAAACACTCACATTTAAGCATTATTAACTGTCAAACTGATTATATCATTTATATCACGCAATATAAATATGAAATCTGTTACTATAATGATTAAAGACCAGACACGTGATTTACTGAACAGTGTTTTTATAGTTATGTCAGCATGACTGAATACAACTAATAAGTGTACTTTTACATAAGCTTTCGGCTTGTTACATGTGTTTCCTTTTTCTGTATAATTATTCAACATTTAATAAATGAAAAGAACAATATTCGAATATAATACTTCTATCAACTATTCTTTGTAAAAAATGTCAAGAACATTACATGTCTTTTCTGTGTAATGTTGATTCTACCAAGTACTTTTAAAGTAATTGTGTACCCATTTCATATATGACGTGGCTTCTATGTACTTATATCTTTATTTTTATGATTTATGGTTTTCTTTCATCTCGTAAAAATATGACACCGATAAGCTGAACATTGTCCTAATTAACTCTCTTTTGAAATCACGAGTAATGCGTATATATATGGAGCTGGATGTGGAACGTGACATTTTGCTTTATTTGTTGAACAAATATGGTTTTCCCTTACAGTACAGGGGATTACTTGACCTTTTCCAGATATGGCATTGTGTGAACTGATTTAGCACGAAAGCATTCGACTACTCAGTCTAGACAGAAAAACAGGGATCCTCGCATACTTTTATGAAAATAGTTTGCTAACCAAATGCTTGAACATGGTTCATAACAAAATTTGATGCAATGTTTAAGTTTTATATAGACTTTATAGGGTAAATTTTGTTTTGCTACATTTATATTTAAAAGTACATGCAATAGCTGCCTTTAAATTTATTTGATATTGATTAGCTCCTTTATGTTTGAATTAAAAATCAATTTAATTTTTAATTGCATGAACACCTTGCACGCAGACTTTTAATATGTCCTCGTGTTTCTGCAGATGTTAATGCACAAAAAGGCGCATTAACTCTATATTGTCAGACTTTTTGTTGAAGTATGGATAGGTTTACTTTAAGTAATCTGCCCTTTTGCATTAAAACAAATAAGCCTATCACGAGATGATTGTACGTCATCATAAAATATACTTTTAAAAAAAGGGAAAAGAAATCAGTTACAGCAAGAATGTATGGTTACTTGTGAACGCCTTATTGCCTTTAAATATTGGTTTAAAAACCTGATAACATCTTCAAGTATTTTGAAACAATACTCTAAGGCGTAAAACATAAAATTACCATTATTTACCAGGTGTAGTATTTAATGCAAATATTGAATTAACTTAGATGTATTTTAGATGTATACCGTATGGCTTAAAAACCTTTCGAGTTATAAATATTGTTTTTAAAGCGTTATATTATAATGGCAGCCAGGCTGTTGGTAATGATTGTCTTAAATATTGATAATTATGCATCAGACTTGCAAAATATATTAAAAGAAGAAGATCTAGAACTAGTGATAACCACAGACTAGACTATGCCATTGTTTTATTATTACAATATGAGCTGAGAGTGTTAAATATGTAAATTAAGACAACGATGTAACATCATCTCTTCAGCAGGAAATTGTTGAGCTGCGGTATGCTCGATAATATAAGCGTTATTAATTTTTTTGTGAAGAGTTTTCAAGTCTGTAACAAAATATATATTTAGGATGATGTTGTCTGATGTATTACAAATGTTATTTTTTTTCGTCAGAAAGAGAATTTCTATTGGATAAGTGCGAAAGACAAATTAATTAGGATTCGTGGTAGATGTGTTATAGTGGTCATTCGTATTCATTTTTATTTGAGCATTGTCATAATTTCACCAGACGTCACATGACAGACTATAAAACCTTTGTTAGACAAATATTACTTTTAGACGCTGCGCATATCGTTAAATTTAATTGTATCAAATAGCACCACTGCTGCAGACTGTAATTTTAGTTTTATAATGAAAAAAAAAACATCGAGTGATTCTGGTATATCAGTAGAGATAAAAAAAGACAATCTTTAAGATATTTTTTTCTGACTGAAACAATAAGCTATTACAACATTCAACATATCGATTGCAAATAATATTTGTTAAAACTTTATCTTAGCTACATGTATCACGTCAATATCTTTGCATTTTTCAAGTTTTTATGTACATGTTCAGGAATGAAAAAACTATGTTCTGTTGTCTGTATTACGTCTTTGAATATCATTACTGATCATTTCCTACAATATGCGTAACAATTAGAAATCAGCGAATCCCTTTCAGTTAAGCTATGCATTTACATTTTGTTGACTTTATTTCTTCTTATAATATGAAAACACGTCAACACTTCTCAATCCACAATAATTCATGTTGTGCCATTATTCCTTTACTGAAACATTGAGAAAATTCTATAGTCTGTCTTTGTTTATAACACCAATGATAAAAAATTCCAGACAGTTGATTGACAGTAACGAACTTCTTTATTATTCTCTTCAGTTGATTATTTCTAAATCATATCAATAAATATTACAACTGAGAGCTTTCTGCTTACATATGCATACATTACCGATCAGATTGCGTATTTGTAACACTGGATATTCACTAAAAGCAAATAGAGATCGTTCCAAAAGTACCGACAACTTTTTCTTGATTAAAATGCTTAAGTGCCTATATCGGGACCTACACATACGAGTAAATGTTAATATTTCGAGAGGATCAAGTCTTGTTTATTTTACTTATTTTACTGTAATTATGTAATTGCTGTATGGACTCGATTTCCGTATGTGGAATAAATTGGACACTGCACTGTCCAAAACAGGGCAAGTATTGCGCATATTGGACGAACTGTTTGTTACAACTCAGAGGCTGTATATGACTACTACAAAATAACATCATTTGTGTCTGCTTATATTTGCTTATTTACAGTGACCGTGTGGAGAAATGTCAGCTTAAAAACTATCTAGCAAGGAAATAAGTGCATATTGTAAAATCTAATAGAAGTTCTCTCTGCGCAACCACACATTTGATTTTTTTGAGTATTTCAAAAAAAATATTATACCAGAATTGTTTAAAACACATGGTGTTAAGCGCGTACTCAGTAAGCAAACCACTTGAAAACTAATTTCAACTTCGGTTTAATGATTATTACATTGATCAATATATCAAGGAAAATGAACATATGACGTCACTGTGTAAAATAAGTACGTAAAAACATTTATTTTAAAATGTTTAAAAGAGAAGCAACCAGTTTGTATCAGAAATGCTCTTGAAAAAGAAACTAAGGTCTATGTAAGCAATTACGGATAGACGAATAGAAATAAACGGCGTGCAAAATATTTCCATTGCCATACCCATAAATAAACTACACGTAATCTTATTTTAAAATATTTTTAAAGAATCTCGAAAGCACATATTGATATTTATATGCATTTTATTGTACATTATTCATATCCTCAGTTATCTTCTCATAGTTATCTGATTGATAGACCTGTACTATTTTTTCTGATTAATTAACTTAATGAAAGAATTATTTGTTTTTGTTTCTAGAGGATGATCATTGTAATGAGAATTTATTGCAATAGTTGATAACAATTGCTAAAAATATCAAGAAGGTGGAAAGTATAAACAAAGACATAAAACAAAACTGTTTCAGGCATGCTTTCCACAAAACATAGAAAGTTGCACTCTGACAAACGCTGCATGTGTTAAAATCATACAGACCTATAATGATTAAACAAACTAGCCTTTTCATTAAAATCACTTCTATATGTATTTAATGTGAATACCAATAATACGTTTCACTCACATTCACAAGAATTAAAAATACGATACAAAATCAAAACAGTATTTTAGTAAAATGAATCATGTAAATATAAAGATACGTATAAGAATTGAGACCTAGTTACTGTTCCGTAGACCTTTCATTAAACTTTTAATTATTATATATACCGCATAAACAATACATAATTCATCAATCAAAATTGAAGTATGTTCAGGCATGTTTTGTATATACGGCATCTGTTTTAAATTATATTCCATTCGCCTGAACTTGTTTTTATGAACCATTTACTTTTCAAATGCCAGTCATTAATTATTAAACAATTGTACAAGCACCATAAAGCTTCAAATTTCATTTTGTAAGGCTTTTCGACATTTTTATAAAAAAAGTATGAACAACATACTTTTCCTTTTGATGTACCTCTATTATAAAATTCGATCACGTGTCACTGTGTATGCTACTTTCCGGAAAAATGTATTCCCCTGACTTCAAATCCTTTATTTTCTGTCGTGTACTTCTCTTATTATTCACATTTTCCTCCATTTGAAATTCATATCGTAAGCGCGGGAAGATAATTTGTATCTTTTTGTAAATTTCCTCGTCAGACGACAATGTCGTCTGCTTCTTTTGACAACAACTGTTCAGAGCCATCCGTAAGCCAGCTCGAAATTTAGGACTCATCCAAAGATAAATTATTGGGTTGTAGCAACTGTTACTCATTGAAAGCCAATGAAAACCCAACCATAGTATAGGAATATATTTGTTGTTGTAGATGGTTGGGTTATGGTCACCAACAAGGGTTATGGTATGAAGTGGTAACCAACATAAAGCGTAGAATATCACAACTGTCACCATCATCTCTATCATCTGAAACAAAAACAATATTGTTTTACAGACAAGTTTATCTACAAATAGCTGTACAAGAAATATGCAAAAATTACAAAATTGCTACAAAAATGTAATACATCTATGAAGATATTTCGATATACTATTATTACACAATATACGTTCGTTGTACATGGAATCAGTTATGACTGTTGACACGACAAAACAAACGAATCTTTTAAATGCATCGTTAGCAATTCGCAAAATAAAACAAACAAAAATCTGGGTATGTCATAAATAGAAACAGCAAAGATCTCCTGAATCCATTATGTCTAAGTGTTTGTAGAAGCTCACCTGAATTAAATAAGATATATTGATTTAAAATGGAATTTCAATCATTAATAACATTATGTACTTAATTTACAGTGATAATATGACAAAATCGGATAGACCACTCAGAAATAATGACTTGATTTCAAGAAATAAGATATGTAATTGCTCTTTAGGGCGTTGTTCTTAAGAGCAAAAGTCATGAAAACAGTCCTTATATTAACCGTTCGTGATTTGTGGTGGCAATATTGTCAATGAACATTTATCATTTCGAATATATTAGAATAATCAATTTGATGCATTTAGAATTTATCTGTTAGTTTATCTGTTACAGATTAATAAATTTATTAAATCTAAGTAAATCAACAGTAATTAAATATAATATTTCAAAGTCAGCGTCAAAGGTCGGCTAATTATGTAATCAAATAAATTCTTAAGTGAATATTAGGCTAGCAAGCAGATGAAATCTTGGCAACAACATGTGCTATAATAAGTAATCAATTAATGTGGACACATTGGTGTATGTTTAAAATCATGATCTACTTATATTAAGTATGGTTTCTGTTGTTGAGAGGGAAACACTTCGAACTAAGTCTGAAATGAAGCTGTAATGTAATAAGAAGATAGAGGAATTCATTTTAGGCAAATGAAAAAAAAATCGAAATTGTTATAAGGGGTATCAATCAAAGCTGGTAAAAACCTCACTTCAAGTATTAATCACATAAAACAAGGCATAGAAGTGTAATAAATAGAGGATATTGAATGAGTATTGGTTCAATACTGAATTTATTAAACGAGTTAATAAAATTATATTATGCGAGACTCTGGCGAGCAAAATATTATTTTATTCAACGTGTTTAATAAACTCAGTAATGGACCTACACGAATGTAATAGACGTCATTTGTGTCATACGTCGTACAAAAGTTTGCCTTATACTGCAAGCGCGTCAAAGCAAAATGAACGTTTTCTTTAACCGTAGGCAGGTTATTTTTATGAGGTTTTGAATAGGTGATTCAAGCTCACTAAATAGAATGGTGTAATTAAAATGATTTGAATAATAATGACTTTTGTATATAATCAAGTATATTGCGCACTAGTTCTAACGGTTTTAACGTTTGTAAGCACAAAGCACCGCTTCAGATTTCATACTTACTTTTTTCTTAGCAGTTGCCAATTGAAGTTTACGTTTATTTCTATCTGTTCCTTGAATATTCTTTATCCAAATATTGTATCCAATTTTAGAATATGAGAATAATAGAATGGTCAATGGTCCAAAGTAATGCAAAACCATTAACGACATCCGTACGAAATATGTGTAGTATTATTTTCCAGTTTCTAGACATCAGTCCACTTTTTAAGAATGGTAACACTCGGATTTCAAAAACGTAGCGGTAACGGTATAAGTAAAACGACATCACCCAATTCCAATAATCGTATTAACGCAGTTTTGTTTTTGTGTGATTCTCGGTTTTGAATGCGATGAACAATCACAATGTATCTATCTATACTTCATGGCAACAAGGGTGTAGGAACTTAGAAACACAGCAACAAACTTGTATGGTATAGCACAATAGACACATTGTCTCAACCAAATGGCCAATAAATTTAAGGAATCAAATTGGCAATAAATGTAAATGGAATACCAAAAACACGGCCATGGAGTTTATTCACTAACGCCAAGGTTTACAATAAAATAGTCGTCACCGTTGCATTCGTTTATAAGCATACACTAAATAACAACTCCCATTTTCCCACAACAGCTTGATTTTACTATAGAATACGACAATTATTAAGACCTGTACATATTCGGATATCTGAAATGCCTCATTCGATGCCTTCGTTGAGTTCTGTTCATTTTCTAGACCCTCTTGCATTTTATTATCACACATGTGAGCCGATCATTACATTGTGCATTATCAAGTGATGTTGATAATTTATGTAAGATGTTTTATTCAAAGAAGCATGTTTTTATTATAATTCCAAATCCTAACGATAAAAGGTATTGTTGAGTTTGTGATAAAATATATAAGTAATGATATTGATGATGAATATCATTTTTTTCTCTAATATCGTATTAAAGAAAGCAAACGTTTTATGCTTGAGTGATTGTTCAAATTGAATTTTATCTTTAAACAGTTAGAAGATATAAGGTATCTAAAACATTTGTGCGAACATTATATCATTGTTCAGCTATTTTTTATATTGTTGTTTTTATATTCCACTCAACTGTAATCAGTATATATTTCATGTTATAATTTGTCTTACAGTGTCCATGAAAAATATCATAATGTAAATAAAATTTCGATTGACTGTGAACTATTTTATATCCTTTTTTGTTTGCATGTGTCACAAAATCATTTTTGCCATAAATTGTAATTGTTCTATGTGTTGTACTGCCGTCATCTTTCCGAGAAGTTTTCTTTTTCATCCTATCCTTAATGTATCTTTATTAGTTTCAAACTAAAGTGTTTGATAGTTTTTCTCAATAGTTCAGTAAGACACCTTTGCGGGTAAATTTCCAAAAATAAATATTATCGTCCTTATTTTGATTTAAATAAAAATCCATGCAAAGTGAAAGGATCATTCCTTTGGTAAAAAACAGCACTCACAAACAATATACACATGATTAAGAAGCCGTTGATATGCGATGATACGTTTTTACTCCATGAATACCAAAACAAAACTGTTACGTGAGTTAATATATGAAATCCGATAAAGAAAATCAAATCTTACCGCAGCAACATTTGCCTGCTTCTATAGAAGGAGTGATTGGAGCAGAAGATAAATAATGTTACGCTCGTCTGCAATACTGTATCACGAAAAGGCTTTAATAAGAACAGTTTATTTGTTTACAAAGCAATCTACAACAGTCGGTTTCATCTGTTCGAAAAATTTGAAGTATTTTAGAATACATGATTTTTTTTTTTTTTTTTTTTTTTGTCGCAGAGCTGCATCTGTTTTACTTAACTTATTACATCTAATAAGGTTCGAAATATATCGAAATTAGCCGAAAAGATGTGAGTGTCCTTAAACAAGCAGGTACTATTTAATTATTATCTTTTTTCTATTCTTCACATATCTAATTACCTTAATGTTCTTGTCAATAATGTAATGAAGTTAATCGGATCGTATTGTGTCTGTTCAAACACTCGACTCGCCAGCATTATTAGCTCCCTGGATAATGATTAAAACAGGCTTTATAATCAGCAAAATTAAACAAAATTATATTGTGCCAATCAGCGGGAAAATTAGCCATATATCGGTGCTAAATATCATTAAAGGGGTAATATAGATATTAATGAATGCGTTCTGATGCGTAAAATAAGTATAACGCCTCACAAATCAAGCTAGTTCCTGTCTTTAAAAAGACTCCAAAAATAATCAGCCCGTACACATTATCTTTCTTAAGTTACATTTTTTTTTCTTTTTATTTATTTCCTTTTATAATAATAATCAAGTTTGTTGACTAATAAGTGTAACTCTTTAAGCCGCACGTGCGCCTAGCTCTATCTCATATTTATGTGTCTGTTTGTTTGAAGAGAGGTTTTTTAATAGTGTACACAAATAAAATGATTTAGTTCTTTAATCAGGCATGGGGCACTTAATCCACACAATTTACGTTAAACACGTCAAAATATTGTGAAGTGAGTTAAGTGTACAAAGAATTAGTTTACACATTGCAACAAAACTAGAAATCTACGAAAATTACCCCAACAAATATAAATAAAATAATAAATAAATAAAATGAATCGAAATAATAAAATAGGCCAAAAATGCAAAAACTGTCAATATTTGCTTTTTTACATATGATAATTTCTTGAATTTTGAATATTCTTGTTTTCCTGAAAATCTAAGTACATTTTTCTCAGCGTCGATTTACTTGCAATAATTTTACCCGTCTGGGGACATACAGCTTAAAACTGTATGCTTTTTCATATTATCGTAGTGTGAAAGTTTTTTTTACATACCTAGGAACACTGATAAGAAAAAACTGGATAAAGTGTGATCCCTCGGAAGCATTAATAAGAACAAAATTACAAAAAAAATGCAGACTCGGTTTGACTTAGTCATAATTAAAAATTAATTATTAATTAATTAATTAATTATTAATTTCGAACTTTTTCATTATCCCTTATCCCATATCACCTCTTGAGTGAGATCTATGCACCTATGAAGTTTCATGTTGATATCTACAAAAATTATTTTGAAAAATAACAAAGGGCAATAACTCAAAACTTTTGCAGGGTAGAGGTATCATTCTTTTGCACTGCACTCCTCCTCAATAAGGTATATCCACCTATGAAGTTTCAAGTTGGTACCTCAACTACTTTTTGAGATATGCTCCGGACAAAAATGTCGGACGAAAGGACGGACGGACGGAGACCGGCGGAGGATAATTATGAGTGCCAGCACGCTAACAATGGTAATCTAATTAATCAAATGGTTGTTTTTCGAGATCACGCATCATAACATTTAACAGATCTATTTGTAAAAAGTAGCTAAAAGATTTGTATCTTTATTCTTTACGCTTGTAATAAAAAGCGTTTTTGAGACTCTTTGTGCAACAAAATTGCATACGTAATAGAATACCTTCCGTGGTGAAGCGCGCATAGGCCCCCTACTGCAGTATACATCTATATTTCAAAAATGTGCGGGAACTTAGGCATATTTTCTTCCTTTGCACCTTATGTTTATTCTACGTTCATATGTAAACCGATTTTATACAAAAGTAAAATTTACTTGATAGAATTTCATATTCTCTTAGTTTTCAAATTATATAAAATTGGGGGATGTATACTTTTGTGTACCCCTCATTAATCCGCCAGTGTATATGCTGCGTCACGGATCATAGTATCGATTATATAGAAGATAAAACTGCGACATTATATAAACATAGGAAGACATACCGCTGGAAAAATGCTGAACTCAAGTAAGTTTAAATTTGTTGATCTGTATTTAACCTTTTATTGCTTGAATGCCAACATTAACTTGCACAACAGAAATTATAATATTACTGTGTATCGTAATTATTAATGTGAATTGTAGGTCTACTTGCGAGTTGTGTATATTGTACACATATCTTTCTCATTACACGTCTTATATGTACAACATGTGTTGATGTGTACTGCATATCCACATAGTTTTTAATTTGTTTGAAAATAGGAGTTTGTTAATATTTATGTTGCGGAACGTAAAATTAACGAAAATACCTACAAACCACATGGCCAGGAAATCATCTTTGTTTCAAGGTCAAACTATGTTTAGCATGCTTATGAAATCTCGACTACAGTACGCGCTCATGTCGATTGAAAAGTTTAAAATTTTAAAGAGCTGAAACAAACACACTTAGTGGTCTTCAAATTATGAATTTGATGAAAAGAACGGATACATAAAGTGGAAAATAATATATAGCAATCGGAAGTACTAAATCGAAAGTGAAAGTAGAACATCTAGATCTTCATGTTTAAACAAAATATTAAATCTTGTAACATTAAAATGTGGTAGATCTATTTTCAACATGTCGGTGCATTGATAGTTCAACCATTTTCTGAGATAGGTATTAACTATATTATGATTATATTTTACAAATTAACAACCCATGGCATGGGCGTAGCTAAAGGGGGGCTAAATCAAATTTTATATAAAAAATGAATAATAAGAAAAGTCTATTTAGGCATATCACCCTATCAAAATGAGCCAATATAAGGCCCTAGCCTACTTCTTATCTTAATAACTTACTTTCTTCCCAATTTCAATAATAATAATAAGTTAACAATCCAACAAGATACATGTATATAATAAAGTAATGATATTTAAAAGTAAATTATACTTGGTCTAGGCTAATTTCATAGAGCAATTAGGAAAATACAGCGTCAGAATCAATCTTCCTGAATTTATTTACTTCAAATCATTTTTAATTGTTCCTGTTTATTGGACAGTTTCTAAAATTGGAAATTTTATTTTCGTTCATAATAAATTTTTTAAACACTTCAGAGGAAGTAGATCTACTAGCATAGTACTTTTAGAGTCAACCGCTCAAATCATGGATGATAGGACCGAGTCCAACTGTGGCAATTCCCATGTTTTTACATAATTATGATACAGTCACTGGTTGGGCCCTTAGCCGGATACTCACGGCCGAACCGTTGACATATTACATAAAATGTTACATGTTAATCAATCGTTGGTATCCAACGATGTGGTTAGTCCATGAAGACATGCGAATGATTTAAATTGGATTAAAACTATAAAACATCTCGGAAAAAAAAGCTTGATATGAGTGTATCTTTATATGTTCTTAAACCCATAACTAGCGTGTTGAAAAATTGCACGGTTTCTTAATGCAGTACACAAAGACTTTAACGTACATTTAGGAGCGTGATGCCGCCGGTGAAAGCGTAATATCAACGAGGTGTGAATGAAGTGCTTCGTAACATCTAAGAGTTGTATAACAACAGACGATGAGTTTAGATTAACATGATATCTTTACTATTTTGCAGAACAAGACTGGCTGCAGGTTCTACCCTACGTTGGCCTGTTAGGATGTGTGTCCTATATCGCTTACTCAGCGTATAAAAGGCAAGGAGGTAATCGTATCAACAAAAAAGTAGTATCGGATAAAGATAAAGACAAAATTGTAACTATGGTTGATATAGAAGATGTGGGTGACAAAACAGCTTACTGCAGATGCTGGAAATCAAATAAGGTATGACACATTAATTATATCCACATTTTCATAGTTGATAAGTGCAGTTACTGTATTATGACGTGCTTTACCATGTCTTGAACATGAACTATGACATAGATATTTTATTTCTATTTAATGAGTCATCTTCTGACCATGTTGTTATATAATCAGCGTTTATACGATATATATTATTTCGCATCCTAGTTTGGCATTAAGAAATCATTTGTGTTAAAGTTTAAAAGTATGTGTCCGATGCGAAAATAGAAATGAAAGTAAAGATTTCAGGCAAACTTCCTGCAGGTGATTTGCTCATCGCATAATTGTCGTTATTTTTACTCATTTGGGCAACCGTTCTAGATATACATGTACTTTAAGTCTTTTATTCCATTTATAGTAGACGGCATTATGACGTCATGGCATTCCACCGGACTCACATATATTTAATTACATTTAGGTGAAGTAAGGGATATAGAGTGAGTCTCGTGCTCAACGAAATAAGCCTTGTCCTTGTCAAGGCTCGAACCGGGCACCTATCAGTCCAGAGGCGTGTGCTTTACCACTGAACATTATAATCTTAGCGCTGTGTCTATTATTAAAATATGTATCACGGTAGAACAAAACTCTTAAGACTTATAATATTTTCTGTTACAAGACTATGTAAATGTAGTTTCACTTTATTTCTTGTTGGCTTTTTTAAAAACAGTTTCCATTATGCGATGGCACGCACAACAAGCACAATGCCGAGAACTGTGACAATGTTGGACCCCTTGTGATGACGAGGAAAGAATAGGATTCTTACTCTAGCGGAATATGTGTTGTTGAAATTAATGATGTGTGAACAATCCAATACTCTATATTGTACTTACACTTTGTGTTGAAGTTTATAGAATAGAAAACAAGAAACACGTGTACCTGTAAAAGTCAGTTATATTGAAAATAAATTGTGATGTTTTGTGGATCTTTAGCCAGATATACTGACCAATTGAAGATAAATTGTTTTGCTTCGTGGAACCTAGTTATTTTGTAGAAATGTAGTATTTTATATTAATTAAGTAAAAGTCCTATGATTAGCCTCTCAAACTCTCAAAGATTTTGAGAGGTTTTTTAAATGTTTAAGTGGACCATTTTTGTAAGCTATGCATACGTCGATGTTGCGAAATAAAATTTGTAAACTTTTTAAGAAATTTGTGTGTTTTTGGATTTAGTACTGGACACGAACCTAACGTGTTTGATGTCTGGGGTAATGAAAGGGTCGGTGGGTAAGGTTGTTGAAAAATGTCTATTTACATGTATTACATTTAAGTCCCTTCCCCCACCTCCCTGCCATACTTATATTTCAAATACAGCTAATATTTGACCCATCACCTAATTATTTATTGTACTGCATACCCTTATATACCGATATCTACAATGTATTTAGCGTACCCTTCAAATTACGATTTCTATTAACCTACTCTTCAAATAAGGACTGATTTACTTACCATTTTTAAAGCTACATGCCTCCAGATGAGTCAAAATATTTCAATAAAATCAAACTTGAGAAAAAAGTACTAAGATGTAAGGAAAAGTAAAAAGTTTCAAGATTCAAGTTATTTTTACATATATTATGTGCGATTAATGACTGATTTTTCAGTAATTACATCTACATTTCTAATGCGTTACTAACGCAGTAACGGCTTTTTATGCATATTTTGACCAGTTTTGGGTAATGTACGTAGTTTGTAAGTGCCATTGATAATTTGTTAATTGCTTCCTTTTGGTTACTTCACAATATAACACATTCAAATACATTTTCAAAATTTTCATGAATCTGGAGGCGTACTGCTTTAAAAAATAAATCCGGATGCCAACTACAATTTAAATTTAGGTTTTCCTTCAAATTAATTAAGCATTCAATTGAAATTAATGTTTTTATTAAATTCAGCTTTCAAATCGGGGTATTTAAACTCTATGTATTTATTTAACTTGCTGTTTAATTAAAACTGTGTCCAAATTGTTAGAAATCATAATTATGAAAAACTGCAAAAGGGAAATAACTCTAGAAGACTTGGTCATTCCATCTTTCAGAGTAGTCTTTCCTTTCACGTATTTTTAGATAAAAGTCTACTCAATCTGAACACACGTGTTCAATGACACAAGGAACAATCAACTCATCCCAACTCTACAGTCCGCTTCCTTGAACTTAAAGTCACTTAAAGTCATCCTGTCATTTGAGAAAACCAAATAGGACTCGAACCCGCGATTTCTGGGTTAGTTTCATCATTCTGTCTTTAGCTCGACTGCCAAACTTATCGAGTCTATACAAGTACTGGTTTCAAAATAATGAGGAAACATGATGGTCGTGACCCAAGTAGTACTCGAACCAACGGTCTCTGGGTTTAGAGGCAGATAACTTAATTACTAGGTCACTGCTCCTCTTAGGTAGCCTCTTACATAATACAATGTCTAGTGACGTGTACATTTTCAACAAAAAGGTATTGTTAATTTCATTTCTTTTTTACTGAAGAAACTGAATTTAAGCATACAAAATGAGGTTTTAGAAACAAGACCTATCACCAAGGTTAGCACAAATGTGTTTTCGCCGATATTTGAATTGAATTTCTTATAGAGAATACTATATTATTCAAATACAATATTATATATTACAATACAAATAAAACAACAGAACATTTTCATATTTGTGTAAAGTCTCGGTTGTCAGGGTCTTGGAACAGATCACAGTTCCATTTGGTTCTGGTTCCAAAAATCGAATGTTGTTTTGTCTTGATCTGGTTTTCTGGAAAGAAATAACGAGAATGATGAGCAAACCTGTGTGAAAGAATGTGCTTACATATATAACACTTAAATATAGCGTACCGTAATCAATATTGTAATATCTGTGTCAATATACTCCATTATGCCCTGCGTTTCCACTAATAATTCTGACTTTTTCAACCTGTTCTTTTGTCAAATATTTAATACCATAATGTGTCATTTTGAGGTTGAAATAGACCATATTTATTGCTGTTCCTGTTTTATATACATATGTATACAATCTGAACTGTTTATATATGCATATCATTTATAAAACAACTTACGGTTGTACTTTCCGCTTGGTAACCTTTGCCCTGCAAAATAAGTCATATATTTATATAACTGTTTTAAATATATATTGTAACGCCTTTCCCAGACAAAACGCGGCAAAAGTTATGAGCAACATTATTAAAAGGCAAATAGAATTGAATCGCTTGAGAAAAAAATGTTGATGAATATATTTTACAATATTTAAATTAGAGGAAAACTCAAATTAACGAATGGAAGTTACTTTCAGGATGAACATTTAGCATAATATTTTGTTGTTCTTGGATGGCTTCGCAAAAAATCTTGGGAACGACAACATTATTTGCAGTGCAGTATACATCTACGTATATTTTATTCAAAATTCACGCTTTCTTTGGTAGTAAATTCAGTCTTTTTATCATGATAGTGAACTTGTGGTATGATATTATATAACTTTCCTTTTTATAATAAAATTTAAGTTTATCTGTGAAACAGCTTACCGTCCGTTTTTCCATTTCTTAAATGTTTTGAATTTTTTCGTACACAAGTATAACGCTAGGGCAGCTAGAAGAATTCCAATTACAGCAGATAGAACCACTACCATTATGTTAACCGGTTCATCCCAGAACGAGGTTGTTGTGGGCGTGGTTTCCGTTGTTGTTGTTGTTGTGGTGGTGGTGGTGACAGCTATTGTCGTAACGCTGGCTGTATTGTTGGTCTCCTTTATAATATGTAAAGACTGATTTGATAAAGGCACATTATGCCCAAGAAAGGAATAAATATTTTCTTTTTTTGAAAGGGCAAATATTAGTTTTATAACGATTAAAAATGGTTTTGGAACATTTTAGATGCTTATTTCTATACAAACAATTAAGCGCTGACTGCTGTGCGCTGACTGCTGTAAAAGACGCAAAATGTAAACAAAGTATTATGTTGGACTTCAATACAATATAGTAAATCACTATAACTCTACCAATTGCTAAGTATTACAACAGAAAAAAATGATACGGTCCAAGAAATAGTATAATGAGTTACGTTTGGAAACTATAACAGAACACCAGACTTAAAAAAAAGCTTTTGATAAATGAAAAAAATCGTCATATGATAAATTGGCTTTTATTTTACTTAATAATATAGTAAAACAGAAATCGGGCGCTACATTTCACATAGGTTATTTTGTATTGCCGGTTTATGTTGAACTGATGAAGACAAGCAATTGACTAGGTCAAAATATGGCGAATAAAGTAAATAGAAGAAGTATTGTTTCTTAAGATGATAAAATAACGAATTTATTGACTTATTGAATACTACTTTTTTAGCCTTTTATCTGCTGAATTTATTCAAATAAAATGGATTACGCATGCGTGGAATATATTAAGAACATTCCATAAAAAGTTCAATACAAAACGGGGCTGGTGACGAGAATTGACCTAAAGACACGATGATATACTAGAAGATATCAAATTTGAGCCGCGTAACGACAAAACCAACATAATGGGTTTGCGAACAGCATGGATCCAGACCAGCCTGTGCATCCGTGCAGTCTGATCAGGATCCATTCGCTCGCTATCAGTTTCTCTACTTGTTATATATAGAGTTTGTAAGCGAACGACATGGATCCTGATCAGACTGCGCGGATGCGCAGGCTAGCGCAGGCTAGTCTGGATCCATGCTGGTCGCAAACCCATTATGTTGATTTTGTCGTGACGCGGCTCATTTCTATGAACCTTATAAATTATATCCAGTGTTGTTGTACTTGACAGCGGTGGCGTTCCGTGGTCCGTCGCTGTTATGGTAAACGTAAATATATCGCCGTACGTCATAGATATTGCTGGATACGTCATAAGAAGTACCCTACCATTCGAATTCATATGAAAGAAAGATCCGGAGCCAGCGGTTATCTGCGTCCATGTATATGAAATCTCTGCATTTAAGTCGGAATCTGAAAGAAATCGAAGGAATGTTTCTGACATTATCATTCATAATATTGGAAATAAGTTTATAGGATACCCTTTTAAGTTTAACGTATACATCTTTTGCGACTGTGTAAAAAGTGGTATTGCACGACCGTACATATGTATTTTGACGTGAGTCATTTGCGCAGAGGCTCGCATAATATATTTTTAATCAACTCGTTCAATAAAATTCAGTTTAAAACTTACACTCATTCAATATCCCATATTTAATGATATTTAAAAAACCAACTGAAGATCGACAGACAGGGCAGAAATCAAAACGGATCTTGATTGAATTTGATGAGCGGAAGTAGCATTAGTCTGGTTCCTTGTCTGCTATTCTGCGATAATGTAGTAACTTGGGCAGTTAATCCAGAGTTAGCTATCATCCATCCATGACGTCTACATACAAATAGTTTGTTAGATAGAAATTTATATTAGTTGTCAGTCATACTAATTTGTTCGGCTGACGCGGATCAAGCATAATTTGTCTCGTATGTGCAACATCCTTACATTTATCAACTTACATTTCTAGTGAAAATCACTAAGCAAAATTTGTTGAAATCAGCAAAATTTTGAGAAGTGACCCTTTCTGGAAAACTAGTAAACTAGTAAAATGTCAAACCTTTCTCTCCCCAGTAAAATATGCAAAATATTGAGACCACCTATGACGAAAAAGGTTTCTTGTTCGCGCCTAAAACGAACAAATGTTTTTATT